>NC_090310.1:62736887-63041379 GCF_039906515.1 Pseudorca crassidens
AGCTCTTCTGTTTCTCTCTGCTGCAGTTCAGTTTTTATAATGTTTGTGGTCAAAAGGACTTGGGTTGATTTGAGATAATTGTCACAGGGTTCTGAGGGGCACAAAATTATTTAGTGGAATGAACCCTAGATTGGGGATTGGGAGAGTAGCTTGAGCATGTCATTTGCATTTTGTGAGTCTCAATTTCTTTATCTTAGAAGTTTAAAATGATGTTTCTAGAAAGGATCTTTCCTCTGGCTCCATGGATGAGAATTTGCTCCTAGCTTTAAAATGACCCAAAAGCAAGTCTTGGCAGCCATGGTGACTGTCACATTGGGCAGTTATTCATCCTTGTTGGCCAGCGTGACTCAGTGTGATCCTGCTTGAGTCGTATATTCACTATATTAATTGTCAGTGGGTATGTGTCATCAGGGGTTGCCAGAAGCCCCTGCTGTTTATCCAAAGCTAACAAACTGACAAGACAGGGCCAGCAGCTGCTAGTCAGCCATCAGCGAGATGGAGGAAGGAGGCTCGTGGGAGTTGGTGCAAGCAAGAGGCGAGGGATTTGAGTTGAGCTTGTAGAAATCTCATTCTTACTGGGCTGGAGGTTGATGTCTACACTGTAGCCTCCCTGATTCTTATTTGCCCATTAGCCGTTTTCTCTCTCTTGTGGTAATTTGTTACCACTTCGCATAATAGAAAACTAATATGCGAAGCAACACGGCAGACAGGTAGGAGTTGGGAGGGGCTGTCACTATCTGCCCACCTTCACTAAACAACTTTTTGAGCCTCTCCCTCTCCTTGAAACATTAGCTGTACTGACCACTGCTGGGTCTGAGTGTTTGTGTTTTCCTCACATACATACCAAAACACTCCTCCTACCCAGAGGACCCAGGAAAATGGGTAGGAATTGGCAGGCTAGGAAGCTCAGCAACTTGGGCTGGGGGACTTTTCTCTAGGGCGGTGGTCCTCAGAGTGTCCTGCAGACCAGAAGATCAGCATCACTGGGACTAGAATGCAAATTCTCCAGACCTCTTGAATCAGACACCATGGACCTGGGGCCCAGCAATGTGTTTTAACAAGCCCTGCAGGGGTCTGTGATGCACCCCCAAGTGTGAGGACCACTGTGTCAGGAGATGTCCTGGTGGAGAACAGGTCTCTCAACTCAAAGGTCCCTATCTATGGACCAGGGAGCCTGCAGCTGTTCTCTCCTGTGAGCCTCAGCACACAGGCCAAACTAGAGCCCTGTGGAGGGCAAGAGCATGCCTCTCCTCTGAGCTCCCTGGGGAGTCACATTTATGCAGCCTGTTCGTGTTACCCAGGAGAGCTGCTGAATTTGTTGAGTAAGTGTTTATCTCCTCAGCCAAGACTCTATTACCAAAATAAAGATGGAAGGAAGAATGCTTTTCCATATGTCCTTCCAACAAGTCATATGACAGATGAGGAAACTGAGGCTCAGAGTTTAAGTTACTTTCCCAAAGTCACACTGCTGGTAAGTGGCAGAGTCAGAATTTGGACCCAAGTCTGTGCCCTCAAGTGCCCTTTCCACCACGCCAGTTGCATCCCTTGAGGGGATGGATGGACATTCTTAGGAGCTCCTGGAGGATAGGGCCTAGCTCTTTTGGGAATTGAGTGACACTTGATCAAAGACCCCCATGGGTGAAGAAGAGATTGTTTCCATCACCCACCAGGGCCAGCAACTCAGGACTTTGGAGCAAGTTTGGGCTGTAGCCCTCATTGAACTCTTGACGTTTCTGTGGGAACCTCCAGCTACGCTTCCCAGAGGCTGGGAGCAGGTTCTCTCTCCTCAGTTTCACCCAGCAGCCGTCTGGGTCCTTGCCGGATGCTTGCGTTCCTCTCAGGGATGTGGCAGCTGTCAGTCAATTATTAAGTCACAAGCCTCGGCAGGCCTGAATGATAGCCGAGGTGGTCACAGTGCCAAGTGACTGCAGCCAGAAGTGCTTTGCCCTGGCCCATTCCTCATCCTTTGTTTGGACCCCCCTCACCATCCCAGACAGGGCCCTCTTCTCCCAGCAGCCTCTCAGAGCTTGCCATACACCCCCTGGCTTATATGGTAACCCAGTTCTGCAGACGAGCCTGAAGTGTTATAAATAGCACAGTGGAGGCCAGGAAGCCTACCAGGATAGAACATGCTTTCCCCCCTTTTTGAGCCATTTCCTAGGATCGTGTGCTGGGAGTGACTTCTAGTGCAGATAAACTCCAGTTACTCTGCTCTCCAGGGTCTGCACTCTGCACTTGGGTTTTGCTTCTTTCTGCGTTTGCGTTTGTCCCCCGCCCCCACGGGCCCTGCCTTCATGAGGTGGTGCTTCCAAGTCTGCTCCTGGGACGTTTCCTGTTCTTGGAACAGCTGCACCATCCTGGGGTACCCTCCTGCTACTTGATCCTATAGGGAGGTGTCCAGTGTCCATGGGCAATTTTCAGATGACCTTGTTCCTCTGACGTTATTAGATGGCTATTTTTGGCTTCCCTGTTTATGCTGCAGAGAAGTTGGGCTGCGATGGGGGAGAGGGAGAAAGAGTGAAGGAGGGGCCGGTCTTGGTTTCTCATTGTCCCAGGACCCTACCAAAGTAGGAACGTTTATTCTTCAACATTTACAGAGCACCTACTGAATGTCAGGCCCTGGGGCTACCAAGTTGTGACATAATCTAAGTATTCTTCACTCACCCATGAATTCATTTTTCAGCAGGCATTTACTTTGTGGTATGGAATAGTAATCAAGAGTGAGAGCTCTGAGCTTGATGGGTTGGGTGTAAATTCTGGTCCCACTGGAATCCTACCTTTGAAACTTTGGGCAAGTTACTCCTCTGTGCCTCACTTTCCTTTTGGAAATGGGACTGATAATAGTGTCTACCTCATAATGTTGCTATAAAGATTAAAGGAGTTAATATCTTTGCCTGGCACATGGTAAATGCACAATAAATATTAGCAGCTGTTATTATTAACATCAGAAGCACCACTTTTTGTACGAGGTCCTTGGGATATGAGGTCTACTGACTTGGTCCCTGTCTGTTCTGAGCCGGCACCTGATCCCCAGGGCCCCAGGTACTGGGACAATACACACAGTCAGTACAAGTCAGAAGGGAACACCTGCCATGTGTACCGCTTTACCTTAACTTGCAGGTGCATTCCAGGGAAACAGGTGAAGCTCCTGCCCTGGGAGAACCTCAGAGCAGTGGCTCTCAACGCTGACTGCACATCAGAGTCTTCTGGGCAGGTTTGAAAAATAACTTTCTGGACCCCACTCCAAATGCGCTGACTTCAGGAGCGGCTCAGACTTCAGAAGTTGTGAAAACTCTCTAGACATTTCCCACGTGCATCAGGGTTGAGAACACAGCCCAGGCTAGAAGGATATGTGTCCTGGAAGTACCCTGCCAGCTGCCTCAGGACTGCCTCAAAGCTGGCCCTCTGACTCGTAGGTTCTCAGATTTGGGGTGTGCATGAAAACCACCTGAAATGCTGGTTATAAAGACAGATTCCTGGGGCCCTACTTGCAGGAGGCTTCATTTTAAACTCGGGGGCCTAGGCACTGAGAAAGCCTGCTGCAGCCATGCCTTCAGCTGAGAAGTCAGCCCTGATCATCGGTCCCAAAAACTCTGCCTGTGAGACCCTGCAGTGTTTCATATCTCATGTGTAGCTCTTATTTTCTGTCTTGAATTGTAGAAAGCTGTATCCATATTATTATGTTTTGAATTAATATTTATCTCCTAACAGTTGCAAATAGTCATTTCAAAAAAATTTGCAAAATCCAGACAAAGCATAAAAATCATCTCTACTCCCACACCTGTATGTGTGTGTGTGTGTATACATATATATGCCTCCAGATATTTTCTCTACAAATATTTTTAGCAACAAAAAAGGACCCATGCATGAATGATCTTACAGTCTTTTTTCACCTAAAATGCACTGCATGGTGATTCTATAGCTTTTCCCCAGTTTCATCTCTGTGTCCCCAAAGTGACCAGTTTATTCCTTGCCACAGAGTAGAGCACTGAGTAATAATCTTAGCGATAAAACTCTACAAATTCTGGGCTGGAACAGTGTCATTCGAACTTCCAGAGAAATCTACATCCAATTGGCCACACAGAATGTCCATACATCTGTGCTTACCAGCCTTGGAGGGAAGGACAGGGTATGCAGTAAGGACAGCAGCCTTACCAGGGCTTCCCCGGGAGCTGGTACTGCCAAAGCCCAAGGCTCAGGGGCCCAAGGTAGGAGAGAGCAGGAGAAAGCAGCCCCGAGTGGCTCCCATATCAGGACTGGGGGGAAAGTCGTGAGGGGAGTTGGCTGCTTTCTTTGGAGTCAGAAAGGTCATTGCTCAACTCCTTGGATTTTCCATCACAGCCGAGCAGGGAGAGGGTCAGGCCAGGAAATGTCTCCTCTGAGCCGGTCCTTTTAAAGCCTCTTGGCTGGGTCTGTTTCCTCCAGGAGCCAGGGAAGCAGTGCCCGAGTGGAGTTAACCCCTCCACGCCCCAGGAATTCTCCCAGGGATGGGTGAGCCTGGGAGCCCAGGCTTCTGGAATGCAGAGCCTTCCAGGGCAAGAGGCCTAAGGAGCCGTGAACCCTGGCTGGAGAAACCTTCCCTCTTGCCTTGTTAAATCCAACAGGCATAATTGCATCCTGCTGACCTTAATTCCCCTGGCGGGTTTAATTGGTCCTGGCACTGTCCCACTTCCTGCCCTGCCCCTGTAGAGGCAAGGAGGGTGGCTGCACAGCTGGTGCAGGGCGGGAAAGCCCCTTCTTAAGGGTGGGCAGGGGCTCTGGCAGCCCCCAGCTGGGTGGAGGAGGTTTCCCTGTGCCACCCTCCCCCCACCCCGCGCCTCCAAGGGAGCTCTGAGAAGAAGCTTGGGGACTCCCAGGGAGCAGCTGGCTGAGCTGAGCTCAGCCCCAGCGGGCGGGCGAGTAAGCTGCAGGTAATCCTGTGGATCCGGAACCAGGCCAGGCTCTCATCTCAGCGTGAGGGACTGTGGAGTAGCCTGCAGGGACAGCTGAGCCCTCTGGGTGTCCACATTATGGAGACCTCACACACAGTGCTGCAGGTACCATGCCAAGCACTCTACATACATGTTCTCACTAAATGCTCCCAGCCATTCCGGGAGAGAGCAGTGGGGCAGAGTAGTTATGAGCTGAGCATTGTGTCAGATGGTTCAAACCCAACTCTGTGACTTTGCCCTGTGACTCAGTTTTCCTTTCATATCTGTGAAATGGGGATGATGTAGCTGACATTTATACAGCACTCACTGAGTACCCATGCACTGTTCTAAATGCTTTACATATCTCTCCCTGTGAAGGAGGTGCTCGTCCTACAGATGAGGAGACTAGAGAAAGCATTTGCCCAAGCCTCACGGTCATTAGTCTGAGAGCTTCACTGTCAGAGTTCCTCAACCACTGCTCAGCAGGACTGTGGTAAGCATGGAGTGTGAGGACGGGGCCTGGTCCATTTAATGAGAGTTCAAGAAATGCTAGTTATTATTTGGGAATCATAACAGTAACAAGTGCAGCAATTAAAACCCCTTATATTGTCCCAGCCTGGATTTTGGTCTCATTGGGAGGTGGCTCTGGATATGAATCCGGGTAGTTTGAAGTTATTCAATAGCTGTGTGACTCTAGGGACAAGCCTCTTACCCTCTCTCAGCATCGAGCTTTTCCGAATCTTTAACATGGTCTAGAACTTGGCCCCTAGAGTCCTTTGTGAAGATCCAATGAGCTGGGCAAAACCCTTGGCAGAGCCCTTAGTGGCCCTTCATGGGCACTCACTCAATAAGTGATCAGTACTGATAGCCACAGTCATAGCGAGAGGACATCAGCAAGGGCCATCACGGTAGAACCCGGTCCAGAGCCTTGCTAGTCAGCTGGATACTCATCGGACACTGATTGGCAAGGACACTTTGTGCTGGGGACACGTGAGCATCATAACAGCCCCTGCCCTCGAAGGGCTCCCGGACAGTGGCAACGGTGAGATCAGCCTGGAGCTGAAGGAGCTCAGAAGAGGGGGTCTGACATTTCAAGCTAAACCAGAATGTCCTGTGGGGACAACCAAATAGAAGACTGGGGTTCCAGATCATAGGCACAGGCAGGAAGCATTTCAACCTTCAGAATGCTATGAGACCCATAAAGCCAGTACCCAGCAGGGAGATGGGGTGAGACACAGGCTGGGAACTTTTAGGCAAGAAAGACGACTTTGGGGCTGTAAAGAAGCACATTTCTGGCCCAACTCTCCTCCTTGTGGAGTGACTTTTGGCAAGTTACTCTTGATCCTCCCGTCTTCATCTAGAAAATGGGATGAAATCTCCTCACAGAGTTATTATCAAGATGATGTTTTAAGACAATATGGATAAAGCTAATAATAGGAGGCACTCAAAAAATGGGAGCTCCCCTCCTTTCAGAGAGCCTGGGTTCAGATCCCCGCTCAGTCCCTTACAAGCCCGATGGCCCTGGGTCAGTTACTTAACCTCTCTGAGCTTCAGTTTCCCCATCTGTAATCGCATCTACCTCATCCGGTTGTTCTGAAGATCACGTGAGTGAACCTACACAGGAGCACTTAGAGGCCCTGCACGTGTGATGAGTACTGTATAGGCATTAGTATTTTTGCTTCCTATAAGAGGCAGGCTGTCAACTAGATGCTGAAGGAGAGAAATGGAAGAGAGGAGGGCCAGGTCAGAAGAGGAGGACAGGCAGACACAAGGCAGCAAGACTGCGGAAGGGGCTCCCACTCTGGTTTTTGCTAGCCTTGGACAGACAATCCCAGCATTTGCTCACTTAAGAAAACATCATTCATTTTGAACAGTAATCTGTTCACATAGTTTTGGGTTCAAATAAAAAAGTAAAAAGGTATGCAGCGATATCTTTCTCCCATCTCTGGTCCCCAGTTTCTTATTCTGCCAAAGAAATCCTTATGTGTGTAAAGGGAAATTTTATATATTAGATATATTATGTTCTCTATTATAAATCTTAACCCCTTTTGCACAAATGGTAGCATCATCTACATGCTATTCTGCACCTTGCTTTTTCTCCTCCCACTTTGTAGGTTGCTTCATGTCAGTTCATTCACGGCTTCCTCCATATTTTTTACAGTTACACAATTTCACACTGTTCAGACGTGCTGCATTCTCAAGCCATTTCCCCACTCCTCTCAACAGGGGGCAGGAGTTGATTTCTCCATTTGATAATTAGAGGAGCTGGACCGTGGAGTGGGGTTGGAGTGACTGGACGGGTCACCACAGTCAGGACCTGAACCCAGACATCCACGCCAGATCTATTTCCAATGCACTCAGCTTGGGGCTAGTTCTCAAGCACCCCACGGAGAAAGGCTCTGGGCAGATAGCCCCCGGGTAATGGAAGGCCCTTTGGATCATACCTCTCTGCATCCTATCTCCACTTGAACACCTCGGGCTGGAGTGGCCCCTGGGTCACCACTGTGGTGGAGGATCCTAGGATCCTTCCAGGTGGGCCATTGAAAAGACCTGGATCAGCTCAGGGGAGGGGCGTGAGAGCACTGACCATCTCTCACAGCCGCTTGGGGCAGCCTCCGTCTCCCCAGGGGCCCAGGAAGAAGACATTTTCAAAAGAAAACACTTTCAGGCCCATGGGTGTGTTGAGCAAGTGCCCCTGAGACCATTTTTTACCCAAAGATGCTCCAAGCAGATCCAGAGGCAGGGGCAGGGCTTGTGGACACCAAGCTGGGCGCTGGGGTCAGGGTGATTACCTGTGGGCCTGTGTGGTTCTAACCAGGCTCCGGGGAACCCCAGGAGATGCAGGCAGAGCCAGAGCCTGGCCTGGGCGTAGTCTTGCCCTTCAGTCCTGCCTGAGAGCCCCTCTTCTTCAAGCCCCCCCACATCTTATCTAAGCCAGAGATACCAGGCAAAGCCTGGGAGAAGGCTGCTCCCCCAGGGCCCCAGGTGCCCCCTCCCTCTTTCTCTTCCTGCTTGTTCCAACACCACTCTCCCCCCAGTCAGTTCATGGGAAGAATGCCGTGTCCTCTGAATGGGGGCCAAGAGTGACAGGTGGTGGCAGTCTGAGCTGCATGGCCCCTGGTGTAAGAGATCCTCTCCTCCGCCCCCACCTCCCTGCCTGTGCCCCTGCCTCCGCCTCTGCCCACCCGGCCCAATCCCTTACAACTGCCCCAGGACTGCTCCTGGGCAGCCGCTGCGAGACAGACAGACACCAGATTGCCTCTCTCTGCTCCAGGTGCCTCTCTCCCTTCAGTCAGCTGGCCCTGGCCTCCTTTCAGCCAGACAGGAGGAGGAATCCTGCAGTCCGACACACCTTTCTCTTCTTTCTGCAGCTAGAAAGACTTGAGTTAGACAAGCAGAAGCACACGCCTCCCTGCCTCATGGCGACAGAAAACGGAGCAGTGGAACTGGGAATCCAGAGCCCATCAACAGGTGCCAAGCTGGGGCAGGAGATGGAGGGAGGAGCTTGGGAAGGGGTGTTTGTTTTAATCCAGAGCTGGGCCTGTTCCTCAGGGGGAATTCTGTGCCTGAGGCCTCCTTTATGGTGCATGGAGGACCAAGAAATCAGGGTTATCTCTGGTACAGTGGGGCTGGATCAAGGGCCAACATGAAGCCTTCCCCAGAGAGACTGGGAAAACATGAAGTCCCCATTGTTGGCGCCTGAACACTCAGGGCGAGGGATGGCAGGGGCGTCAAGGCCCACCAGGAGACCAGAGCCTCCTACACAGGGCCGCCGAGGTCTTGGCAGCCCACCTCTAGAGCCCATGGAGTGGCCCCAGAGGCTCAGTGGGACAAGCCCTTGCCAATTGTGGCCTGGGTGGGGACCTGGGCCTGGAGCTGGTCTCCGGCCAGCCTAGCTGGGGAAGGAGTTGTAGGAGGGTGGATCCTGACTGGTGTTTCACCTCCTTTGCAGACAAGGCACCTAAAGGTGCAGCAGGTGAAGGACCCCCAGCTGCAGAGAAAGACCCTGATCCCCCAAACCCAGAGAAAGAACTTGGTCCCCCAGACCCAGAGAAAGAAATTGGTCCCCCAGACCCAAAGGAAGAACCTCATCCACCCACCATGAAGAAAGATGCTGAAGCCCCAGCCCCAGAGAAAGGGGATAGTGCATTGGCCCAACCCTCAACCAGCAGCCAGGACCCCAAGGGAGAAGGACACCGGGGTGGGGGGCCTGCGGAGGGCAGTGCTGGGCAGCCGGCCGCCCTGCCCCAGGAGACCGCGACAGCCGAGGTCAGTGTCAAGAAGCCCGAGACCAAGCAGGGGACCCCAGGCAGCCAGGACCTCGGAGAACCCAAGCTGCACAAGAAGGCAGCAGAGGGCCAAGCAGCAGCCAGGAGGGGCTCACCCGCCTTTCTGCACAGCCCCAGCTGCCCTGCCGCCATCTCGAGGTGAATGGCCCCTGGCCGGGAGCGGGGAGGGGCCCTGCAGTTCCTCTGTCTTGGGCACCGTCATCACACTCAGTGCTAGACGGGGTAGTTCTGATGTTCACCTCCCTCTGTCCTGTGCATCGGCCTGACCACTTTGTCTCCCTGCAGAAACCAGGATTTTGTGATAGTTCACAGAAGCCTGGAATGTCAGGCAGGAGAGGTCCTCAAAGACCTCTTCGCCAGGCATCTGGAGTCCAGAGTTCCCCTTACCCCATGAACTTGGGTCTCACCAAGGGCAGGACTGAGATGTCAGGAGGAAAAGATAACCTGTCTGCTTAATAGAATTATTGGTATAATATGGAAAAATGACTAATAACCAGACTGATAGATCATTACCAATACTCTTAGAACCATAATATAGCACCAGTCTCATGGTGCAATCCGTTATCCTTACCTGAATGCCAGTCATATTAATGAGGTTATTAATGATGTATTTATCGTAAGCCACAATAATAACACTTACCATATCAGTTTGAATTATGTGGTAATATAAATTAATATCATTGATACATTATCAATTGCATCACCACAGTTTTATGAATCAAGAGCTACATAACCTTCCTCATTGTTGCCACATAATGATTAACCAAATCAACAATCCTGTTAACAGTTATTAATGATCTATTAGTGCATTGATACTCAAGATAGCAACCACAGACATGGGAATTCCCTGTTGGTCCAGTGGTTAGGGCTCCGCGCGTACACTGCAGGGGGCACAGATTAATCCCTGGTCGGGGAACTAAGATCTCGCATGCCATGTGGCGTGGCCAGGAAAAAAAAAACCATAGACGTTTATGGTATTATTAACATCCCTTGATTTTGTATGAAGTGAATTCAGATGCATCACCCCACGCGTGTGGGGTGGGGGCGGGGTCTTATTACCTCCAGATTGCAGATGGGGCTCTGGGAGACCTGCCTGCTGGCGGGGCTGTGGCTGCTGAGGGCGTCACCTCTGTGTTCTCACTTCTAGCCCTGAGAAGCCGCTGGCTGAGAAGCCCCCAGATGAGGCATCAGAACTCATCTTTGAAGGGTTGCCCGTGACCCCAGGCCCCACGGATCCTGAGCCAGCCAAGGTAGCAGAAGGAGAGAAGAACCTCCCGGAAGGCAGCCAGAAGGAAACAGAAGAGAAGGTTCCAGGCCAGGCTGGCCAGGCTGAGGTGCAAGGGGACACCTCGAGGGGGATCGAGTTCCAGGCTGTTCCCTCGGAGAGATCGGAGGTGGGACAGGCCCTCAGTCCCACAGCCAGGGAGGAGGACTGCTTCCAGATTTTGGGTAGGCCGGGGCTGCCCTGGGGCTAGGTAAGAGGGAGCGGGCTCCCCATGTCTCCCCACTTAGAGGACTCAACCCTTCTGAGCTGCCTCATCCAGCCTGATCCATCTGTCACCCAACCCCAGGAAGTACGAGTTCCTGGTCCCCTTTGAGAGATGGGGAAACGAGGGTTAAAAAAAGGGAAGTGGGGCACCCCAAACCCATAGCTAGAACAGGATATGAACCTGTCAGGACAGCCTGACTCCAGAGCTCACTTTTTACTTTCTTCTACTTTGACTAAAATGGGACTTTAAAAAAAAAATCAGGCACGTTATTGGACAAACACCAATTCTCTGGACAGTGGGATTTGAAGTCAATCTGTAGAAAGGCTCAAGTGCTAGGCTTTGGTAGTTAAACTGCATCCTGGGTGGGTGAGGAGGCTCCTGGGAGCCATAGAGGGTTCTTGAGCTGAAGAGCACAGGTGTGTGTGTGGTGGGGGGAGGGTGACCAAGGTAGCTGGGCACGTGAGATGGGGC
Organism: Pseudorca crassidens; assembly: GCF_039906515.1. NCBI lineage: Eukaryota > Metazoa > Chordata > Mammalia > Artiodactyla > Delphinidae > Pseudorca > Pseudorca crassidens. Next base: position 62,748,048 of record NC_090310.1, read on the forward strand.
AGGACTGTGGAATGGCCTTAAGTGAGGACGGTTTATTCAGCGGGCAGCAGGGAGCCACTGAGCATGAGTGAGCTTGGCGAGCAGGTGAATAGGAAAAGGGCCTGGGCAGGAGTGTGGCAGGGCTGGGGGTGGGTTGAGATGGGGTCAGGAGAGCCCAGAGTGTCCTGAAAACCCCCCTTCTCCAGGCTGAGGTGCCCTGGGAGACCCGCCAACCTGCCTGGTGAGCGGCACAGTGCCACCCAGACAGGGTGGGAGGGCCTAGGCGGCTGGGCGGCAGCCAGGAGCCCTGCCTCCTCCCCTGAGCAGTGGCCCAGACCTCCGGGCCCACTCCACCCTGCGATCACATCCTCGAGTGACGGACCTGAACAACCTCCAAGGGCCGCCTGATTTATCACCGGCTTCCCTGCGGCCTCTTGCTATTTATAAAGAGGTTTCCACTCCCCATGACTCAGCCTGTCTGTCCCCATGCTGTTCCCCATGCTGTTCCCCATGCTGTCACTAGGTGGCAGCCTCTCCCTACCAACATCTCCATCCCTGGCCCACCCCCACCCCACCCCCACCCCACCCCACCCCCAACTCTGCCTCTGGGCCAGGTCCAGGTAGGACACCCATTCCACAACTGGTGAGAGCTTGCAGTGTTATTAGAGGGGATGGTAGGCAGGTCCCATCTCCCACCGCAACAGACACAGTAACCCCTATCGGGCACTCCACCATTATAGATGCCTTTTTTTTTTTTTTTCTTTAATGGAAATGCAGATAGCTTGGGATGGAGTCTTCATACCTTATAATGTGGGAGTGTCCGAGAAGTCCAATCAGCCGTCCCCACTGTTGTGCCGGGAGAAGCTGAGCCCCACTCTGACAGAGGCAGAGGCCTCCCAAGGAGGGGGTGTGTTGGTAGCAGAGCTGAAATTGGAAACTAGGCCCCTAGCCCCTATCCTGGAGCCAGCTGTCCCCCAGGTATCACTTGCTGAACTTCCCTGGATGGGGCTCAGGCCAGGCAGGAGGGTGTGGTGGCAGGGTGGGTCCTCAGCAGCCGCGGCACTGACTGTGATGGCTTTGCTCTGCTCTACAGATGACTGCCCACCACCCCCGGCCCCGTTCCCCCACCGCATCGTGGAGCTGAGGACTGGGAACATCAACAGTCAGTTCAGCCTGAACTCCAAGGAGGCACTGGGCGGGTGAGAGCCGGGGCCTCAAGCCCCTGGCCCACCAGCAGGAAAGCATCGAGCCCCAGGCCTTACATCTTCCCCATGAGAGGCCCAGACACTCCGACTGGACATGAGCCAAGTGGACAAAATTGGTTCCACATGGTCACACTTGTGTGCAGCCTGTCACATGGCTGGTGTGTCACTGTCACTCACACAAACACACCACTGGTCATTCAGTGTCTCCCATAGGAAGCATATAGTATTTTCCTGTCTGTCTCAGTTGCAGGCACCACTGACCGCTCAAGGCGACTCCTGCTTTGTCAAAAGTCCTGAAGGTGCCCTCCCCCAGGGCCCAGGGCCCAGGGCCCCTCCCTGCCACAGTCTGCGAGCTGCACATCAGCGGCCATCCTTTGATGAGCCTACCCTTCCTGGGCCTGAGGTCTATGTGGTTCAGCCATTGTCCCTGCAGTAGAGCTCACAGTTTCTGGAGGGAATCGGAGCTGGCTGGGATGTGCGCCCCCATCTCAGAGGGAACAGAGCACAGCCCCTCACCCCATGGCCCTTAGAACTCCCTCATTCCCAGCCTCTTCTCTCTCCAGTGGCAAGTTTGGAGCAGTCTGTACCTGCACAGAGAAAGCCACAGGCCTCAAGTTAGCAGCCAAGGTCATCAAGAAACAGACACCCAAAGACAAGGTAGTGGGGGTCTGGCTGTGTGGGAGGGGGAGGGGATCCTTGGAGTGGGTGCCTCTCACCTCCCTCCACCCACCCATCTGCACCAGGGGCCTGGTGTACGAAGCTTAATGCACTGAAGATATCACACAGATAGACAGACAGACAGACAGGTAGCCCTGCCACAGGGGCCTGATGCCCCTGGCCATAAACTTGACCCCGCGGTTAGTGAATTTATCCTGGGGACTTACCCCCTTCACGCCCTCTGTTCGGTTCAAGTCAATAAGTGCCGATAAGCGCAGGCTCTGGGCCAGGCCCTGTGCTGGTGCTGGAAGTCTCAGAGGGAAGTCAGTTGGTCCCTGCCCTCAGAGAGCACCAGGGTAAACAGGCCTCGAGGACTCTGCCTCTAACACCCAGCCCAGGCCCACTTCAGAGCAGTGTTTGTTCAAGGAGTGAATGAATGGCTGAATGAATGAGGCAGAGGCTCATGTGGAGTGAGGGAGTCGGGTGTGTGAGGAGGTGATGGTGACCTAGCAGGCTGGCATGGTGGGAGCTGTAACTCAGGAAAGCTAGGGTGGGGGGTCACAAAGGAGGCTCCTGACTCACGGGGGAGAGAGTTTCAAACAGAGACGACTGTGGAAAGAAAGGCCTGAGGGCCAGAAACGGCAGGTACCTGCTGGGAACGCTTGAGTCAAGGTCAAGGCCAGGGGAGCAGAGACAGCAGAAGCCTGGAGAAGCAGGAGAAGCAGGTCCGGAGGAAGTGCTGCAGCCCTGAATTCCTCACCGTGGCTCTGAGCTCATATGAACAGCATGGATTTTCTATGTGACTCTGTCTTTCTCTGTCACTTCCACTTGACGGGGCCTGGATCCATGTTATTGACTGCTGGGTCCAAGGCCTCTATCATGGACTTGGCTCAGCATAGATGCTCAAGACACATGTACTGTGTAAATTAATTGGAGTCAGCTGTTGATTAATTAATTATTGGGCACTTTTTCTGTGCTGTTCAATTTGCCAGGTGCTAGGAAAATGGTAGTAAACAAGTCCTGACGTGCTAGAGAGCAGGGACAGAGGCTAAAACCAAACTAAAACAAAAAGCATGGTGTCAGGACCTGAGAAGTGTTAGGAAGAAAAGTAAAGCCAAGTAGGAACAGGGTCGATGGGGGCCGTTCAGATGGATCAAGTGAGGTTAGGCCTCTCTGAGGAAGTGGCCTGGAAGGTGAGATATCAACCAAGGAATGGAATAACGGGAAAAACGGAGCAGTCCAGGTAGTGATCCAATGCTCTGGGGGCATAGTTCCGGGGAGAGACCTGATCTGTAGCATTTGCCAATTTCCCTGGTGTAAATATTCCTACCATTGTTGATTTCACAGATGTGACCACTGGTTTGCAAACTTTCTGAAAGTGACAAATAATGGCAGCTGAGACTAGGAAGGCAGTGATGGGGGAGGTGAGAAATTATTGGATTTGTAATCTAGCTTAAGGGTAGCGTCAAAGGATTTACTGATGGGTTGGATGAAGGGTGTGAGGAAGTGAGAATAAGACAGGAATCTAGGAAAGCTCCTAACTTTTTGTCCTGCACACCCAGGTGAAGAGTGATGGTCTTTTGCTGATGGGCAAGCTGGGGGCAACTCAATTGTGGGGAAGGGGTGGTATCAAGAGTTTAATTTTGGACATGAGAGATTTGAGATGCCTGTTAGTCAGACATTCAAGGGGAGGGAAGGTAGGCAGTTGGAGAGATTGGTGTCTGGAGTTTAAAGGAGCACTCAGGGGTGGAGATATGGATTTGGAAATCAATCACATTTGGATGGAATTTCAAGTCCTGGTACTTGAGGAGAACGCCCGGGGGTAGAGTATAGAGCGGGTAGTGCTGAGCAGGGAGGATGGAGCCCACTGTTCAGCCAGGGGGAAGAGAAGAACCAGCAAAGGAAAGGTGTCCCAGCAGGAGTGACTGTGTGGTGAGGACACAGGCTTGAGGGTGGGGAGAGGTGGGAGGTGAGGAGACCAGCGAGGAGGAGGTGGGCAGTGGTCCAGGCAAGGCCCAACAGGTCTGGTCAAGGGCGAAGGTGTGGAGGGTGGAGGGCAGGGAGTAATGATGCTCGGATGGTACCCCTGACTTCCCTGGTCCCCAGGAAATGGTGATGCTTGAGATCGAGGTTATGAACCAGCTGAATCACCGCAACCTGATCCAGCTCTATGCAGCTATTGAGACCTCGCACGAGATCGTCCTCTTCATGGAGTAGTGAGTGCCATCAGTGGGGTGGGGCCTGGGGAGGGGGCAGCGGGCCCTGAAGCAAGCCTGCAGAGGGGTCTGTGCACACAGCATCGAGGGCGGCGAGCTCTTCGAGAGGATTGTGGACGAGGACTACCATCTGACTGAGGTGGACACCATGGTGTTTGTCCGGCAGATCTGCGACGGGATCCTCTTTATGCACAAGATGAGGGTTCTGCACCTGGACCTCAAGGTACTGGGGTGGGGGCTCCCGGGAGGGGTCGGGAGCGGCCTCCAACCACCTGAGACCAGCGTCGCAGCCAGCCATCCCTCCATCCCCCAACCCCTCCTCCTCCTCCATCCAGCCTTCCATCTGTAGATTCAAAAAGGGTGTATTGAGGGCTTCCCTGGTGGCGCAGTGGTTAAGAGTCCACCTGCCGATGCAGGGGACGCGGGTTCGTGCCCCGGTCCAGGAAGATCCCACATGCCGCGGAGCAGCTGGGCCCGTGAGCCACGGCCGCTGAGCCTGCGCGTCCGGAGCCTGGGCTCCGCAACGGGAGAGGCCACAACAGTGAGAGGCCCGCGTAACGCAAAAAAAAAAAAAAAAAAAGGGTTTATCGAGCATTTAGTAAGTACCAGGAGTCAGGGGACACATCAGAGAGCAAAAAAGACTTGGTCCCAGCTCTCAGGAGCTCCTAGTCTGGTACTAAGTACTTGCTGAAAGGGTCTCTTGCCCCACACTCAGTGTCTCACACGTGAAACTTGCTGATAAGCGTTGCAAAAGCGCCTGCCTCAGTGCAGGCCTCTGACAGGCACTGCGAATGTTTGTTCATTTATTCCACAAATATCTGTTGAGGGCCTACTAGATGCCAGGCAGTGTTCTAGGTGGTGGAGATCCAGTGGTGAACAAAATAGATAAAAACGCCTGCCCTCATGGAGCTTACATTCTAGAAGGGGAGTCAGAAAAACACATCAGCAAGTATAGTGTCGGTGCAGCAATACACGCGTGGCAGGTGCTAACGAAATGTGTAGTGAAAGATGATGTCTCTCTTCTGACCCTGCTCATCAGTACCCTGCATGTAGCAGTTCAGGGAGAGCAAACAGATTTCACGCATCCCACCAACTCTGATCAGCGGGCAGTGGCTGTCTGGAGCTGAGACATGGCCGTGGCGTGGAGTGGGCAGGAGCCCCATGAGTAGCGGGTAGCTCCATCCTTATGGCAGGTGTTAATGTTTGTGGGATCAGTGGCAAGGCTAGTGGAGAAGATGAATTCTGAACACTGATGTGGGTTAGCAAAGTGGATGGTCCTTTCATTCATTCACTTGGTAGATACGTACCAAGTACCTGCTCCTGTGCTACTGTGCACAGTGCTGGGCATGGGCATTACCATCAAGATCATGAGGACACGCCCCTGTCCCACGGAGCCTACAGGTCATAGGGGAAACAGACATTCATACAGTAATAACCCAATGAATAGATCATTTTAAACCATTAAAAGTGTTACGAAAAAGTACGTGAGAGTAATGGGGAAACATACAAGGTGTAACTGGAGAAGCAGGCAAGGGCTGGAGCATTCGAGGTCCAAAGCAGGAGATGCTCCCGCTGCTGTGGGCTAACACCTCCACCATGCTTACTAGGGGTCAGAGCTGCTCAGGGTGTGTTCAGAGTGTGTGACAGCCCATTGGGTCAGGTGTGCTGTTATCATCCCCACTGACAAGCGAGGAAGCGAGGAGGGTAAAGAGATGAGTTTCAGTGGGGCCACCGTGGCAGCAGGGCATTTAGGAGGCGGTCATAATAAGCCAGGAGAGAGATGATGGGTCTGGAACCAGTGGCAGTGGGGGAGGGATGGGAAGTGGTCAGATGATGGATGCATTCTGAAAATAGAGCCAGCTGGGTTTCTGATGGTTTGGATGGGGGAGGGCGGAGGGAAAGGAAGGAGTGTGGGTGACTCCTGAGTTTCTGGACAGAGTGGGTGCCTGCGTGGTGGCATCGGAGCCTGCCCTTCTCCCACGAAAGCCATTTTCTTTGGGGTAGGGCAGGGTCTCCAATTAAAATGCAGTGTCCTGGGAAGAAGGTCAACCTTAAGTTTCTGTATCCTAAAGTGTGTTTTTTTTCAGGAAAGCAGTAAGTTTTTCATCAATAAAGGGTTTCACGTCAAGTCACTTGGGTGAACCATAGCCTGAAGGCACTTCCCAGGGCTCTGGCTGCAGGGCTTTTCAGGAAGTCCCCTGTCCTCCAAAAGGAGGTCTGAATCTGTCTCATTTCCCCTACCAATTGTGTCCTGGGGCCTTTCTTTCCTTTCCCTGTTTCGGGGAGCACTGGGTTGGGCTGCTGAAGTCACTAGCATCCTGCTCTGAATGAATGCAGCAGTGTGAAAGGACCTTCAGAAAACCTATCAGTTGGGGCCTCAGATCAGATGCACACAAAGCCCAGACGAAGAACAGAACCCCATTAAACGAGGCGGAGGCCCCGGGGAAGTGGAGGACTTCTGCCCATCACAGGGGTCAGGGGCAACTCCCTCCCAGCCGTGTGTGGCCATGTGGCTGGGGCTTCCAGTGTTTCAGGAGGTGCTGAAAATCAGGGCTTTTGTACAAAATCTGCCTTTTAACCATTGTTAACTACTTACGATGTTTCTGCCCTGCAACCTCAGATTAGTCCTCTGTCCTTGTGTTAACATGAGGAGGAAATGGAGGCCCAGAGTGGGAGGGACTAGCCTTGCATGTGACTCACATATTCACCTGTGCTTGGGGCACAGGATTTCTGGGAGCCTTGGTTGAGTGTCTGCTGGGCGCTTTGTTAGACGCTGAGGGTGGGGAGCAAGGAGGCCTGGAGGAGGTGGTTCCTGCCCTGGAAGAGCTCCTCTCGGGCGTCAGGATCCTCCTCTTTGCCTGGAGCAGGCAGGTCTGAGGGTCTCTGATGGGCTGTCCACTCTGGCAGCCTGGGCCTCTAGTCCCGGGAGCCTGGGACTTGGATGGACCTGGGCGGGGAGGGAGGGTGAGCCAGGTCAGAGGTCAATCCAGGCCACCCCCTTCTCCTCAGCCAGAGAACATCCTGTGTGTCAACACCACGGGCCATTTGGTGAAGATCATTGACTTCGGCCTGGCACGGAGGTACCACCTGGGTGGGTGGCATGGCAGGGCCAGCCTCCAGGTGGGCAGGGCTGGGGGAAGGTTGGAGGGTATCTGGGAATGGCCTGGGAGTTGTGCTCTGAGCTCTTGGCCTCACCTCCAGGTATAACCCCAACGAGAAGCTGAAAGTGAATTTTGGGACCCCAGAATTCCTGTCACCTGAAGTGGTGAATTATGACCAAATCTCTGATAAGACAGACATGTGGAGCCTGGGGGTCATCACCTACATGCTGTGAGTCCTGAGGGTGCCTGTTGTTTATGGGGTTGGGGCACATGGGTGGGCAGCTGAGGCCTAGATTGCTTCCACCTCCCCACTCCCTCAGTCAGGGGTTTGTGGGGCGTTGGGCGTGCTAGGGCGAACCAGGAAAGGGAACTCTGTACCCATTTTATAGATGGAGAAACCAAGGCCCCCAAAGGCATAGTGTCCCAGCCCAGGGCTCTGGGCAGCAGAGCTTTGATGACCCAGTGCACTCATCATTCCTCTTCTTCACTCTAACCCTGGGAAGCTGGGATGATTATGCCCATTTTACAGATGAGAAGAGTGAGGGTCAGAGAGGGGAAGTGACTTGCCCAAGGTCACCCAGCCAGATTCAAACCCAGGTCTGTCCCATATGAGAGGCTGGGGGTCTTTTCAGTGCATGGTGCTGCTTCCTAGGCTCTGTCCCCATCCCTGACCCAATCTCACCTCCCTGCTCCCTGCCAACACCTCCCTCTAGGCTGAGTGGCCTCTCCCCCTTCCTGGGAGACGATGACACCGAGACCCTGAACAACGTTCTATCGGGCAACTGGTACTTTGATGAGGAGACCTTTGAGGCCGTGTCAGACGAGGCCAAAGACTTTGTCTCCAACCTCATCGTCAAGAACCAGAGGTGAGGCTCACCCCAGGACACGAACCCCGTGTGTGCAAGCCCAGTGTGTGTGTGTGTGTGTGTGCCCGCTGGGCGGGAACTGGGCCAGGAGGCCAGTGGGGTGGTGCCTCCCTGGCCTGCCACCTACCCTCACCGCACTGCCCCCTCCCCACAGAGCCCGGATGAACGCTGCCCAGTGCCTCGCCCACCCCTGGCTCAACAATCTGGCAGAGAAAGCCAAGCGCTGTAACCGACGCCTCAAGTCCCAGATCTTGCTTAAGAAATACCTCATGAAGAGGCGCTGGAAGGTACCACAGAACTGAGGGTGGGGCGGAGCGGGGGATACAGGGCAGGAAGAGTCCTGGCCCCACTAGCCCTGTGTCAGCCGGTTCGGTCTGGAAAACAGAATTGGTTTTTCTCTTCTTGTCCTGGGCTGGCTACTGCCCTGGGTAGTGGCCCTCCACCCACCCATCTCCACCGTAGGGAGGGGTGTCCATTTGTGGCTCGGGCTCAGGAAAAGTTCTCTGACCCCATCACAGGCTTCCTCCCCTCATTTCACAAATATTTCTTGAGCATACACTACCTCTAGGCACTGGGGATACAGCAGTGGACAAAGAGACAAAGATTTCAGGCTTTGTGGACTTGCTTTTGGTAGAGGATGGAGAGTTGCTAAAAGGAGTTAAGGAAGGGCTCTAGGAAAAAATAAGGATGGTCGGGAGTTCTGGGGAGAGGCTGCACTTCTTAGTAGGGTGGCCAGGGAGGGCACACTGAGAAGGAACATGTGAACAAAAACCTGAAGGAGGTGAGGGCTGAGCCAGGCTGGTATGGGGGGAGGAGTGTGCCAGGCAGAGGGAACAGCTGGTGCAAAGGCCCTGAGGCAGAAGCATGGTGATCAAGTGTGAGGAACAGGTAGGAAGCCAGCACGGCTGGAGTGGAAGAAGCAAGGGGTAAGGGAGATGTCCAAGAGGATTGGGAGGCAGGGCGTGGAGGGACTCGGCCATGATGAGGGGTTTTTACTTGGAGTGAAATAGGAACCACTGTACTGCCTTGAGCAGAGGGGTACTCAGGTTGAATGAGGGAGGGAGTCCTGGAGGCTGCAGTGTCATGGAGCCCCCTGCGGCCATTTTGGGCACTGCGCCCTCCCTGGCATGGAGCCCTCCTGGAATGAAGGTGACCTTGGGAGACACTCAGCTGTCCTCCAGCTTTCCCCCTGCCCTGCTGCTGACTGGGACCCCTCTCCCTCATCTCTCAGAAAAACTTCATTGCTGTCAGTGCTGCCAACCGCTTCAAGAAGATCAGCAGCTCAGGGTCACTGATGGCTCTGGGGGTCTGAGCCCCAGGAGCAGCTGAGGCCTGGACGCAGCCGCACAGTGGCCGGGGCTGAGGCCACACAGCCCAGAAGGCTGGAGCAGACGGGCCAGATTGCCGGGGCTGACTGGCCAGGACAAGGCTGCACCAGGCTGGGAGGCTCGGGGCTCCCGTGCCCCCGCGCAGTGACTGCTTCCCCGACGTGCGCTGCCTCGGATATGGCCTGACTCCATCCTGCTACTGCCTCCCCAGACAGGGCTCCGGCCCGTCAGCCACAGCCCAGATGCCACGGGCCCTGCCGAGACGCCGCCCGGCTCACCTTCTCGGAACTGCTGCTCTGGTGACCCCTGCTTGGCCTCACCTGGGGCATCCCTGGCCTGGGCTTGCTCCTAGCTAGAGCAGGAGGGCTGGGGCTCCTGGCATATGGGGTTTCTGCAGTTGGGGGTGGGAGGTCCTTGGTGGGGCAGGAAGGCAGACGGCGATTCCTAAGGCGCAGCTGCCAGGGGAGACAGAGCAGGCTTTGTGAAGGAGGACCTCCATGCCCCCACCCGCCTCCCCACTCCCAGCAGATAAGGCCTGACACACCATCTGGTCTGGCCCGGCCCCCGCCCACCTTCCTTGCGACCACCAACACACAGGAACTCTGTGTGAGAGAGGACACCCAGCCCGGGCCTGGTGGAGGGGGAGGGGAGAGGCCTGGAGGACAGGGGAGACCACCCCCGAGCTTTCCTGAAGGCCAAGCCGGCCCAACCCAGCCACTCTGGCCCCCATTCCAAGGGTCACCCACGGCCTCGGATGATGGCGTCAGCAGGCCCAGGAGGCGTGGGAAGGCCGTCGGCAGCCCCCAACCCGCTCTCAGCTTGTGCCTTGTAAATAAATGTACAGGTTGGAAGTGGCCTCCTTTCACGGTGTGCGCGCCCGGGCGGGGCCTCAGCGGGCCACCGTTCACGGATCACTGCTGTGGGCCAGGCGCCTTAGCAGCCTCAGGAGCCAGGCTACCCAGTGTGTGATCTAGGCAAGTGGCAGCCCGCTTTGTGCCTCGGTTGCTCATCTGTGAGAGGGAGGGCACAGCACCAGCCAACATTTAGGGGTGACCTTACTGTGTGTCAGGCTCCATTTAAGTGCTTGTATGTCTATTAACTCATTTATGAGGTCATGAGGTAGATATTATTATTATTCCTCTTTTTCAGAGGATGGAAACTGAGGCTTAGAGAGGGGAAGGAACTTGAAGGCCTTTCAACAAGTCAGAAGCCGGGCCTTGAACTGGACTCTTCTACCTCCCATAGCAAGGCTCTGCCCGCAAGCCCACTCCGCTTCTCACCGAACAAGGTGTAAGCAGAAAGCAGAGTCTCCAGGTGGAGCCAGAGGTTTGGGCCTGCAGTGGTGGGTGTCCTCCAGGAGGCCTGGGGGAGACAGCTGTTCTCCGGTCCCTCCTATGGGCCCCAGCCCGCCTCACCCCAGGCCTGCAAGGCAGGGGAGGGGCCCCATCTGCTGGAGGGGGCAGCCCAGAGGGCAAGAGAGCTTAACCCCAATAGGGTGCAGCCTTTCTGGCTGTGAGGACAGCTGACTCAGAAGTGGGACTGGCTTAAGTGGGGCAGCTGGTCTGCCTGCTGGGGGCTTATTGGTTCCAGCAGGAATGGCAGTAACAACAGCTCACGTGCACTGAGTGCTTGCAGGGTGCAGCCCTGGCCCAGCTCTGCGTGTTCACGTGACTCTGCTTCCAGTGATCCTGCACGGTGGGCAGTGTTATGTCCATTTCTCCGATGGGGCAGCCAAGCCTCAGGAAAGCTAAGCCATTTGCTCAGGGTCACACAGCTAGTCAATGGCAGAGCCAGGATTTGTACCCAGACAGTCTGGGCCCAGAGCCCCTGCTCTTCACCACCACATTATCTGCCTCTGAGAAATCTTGGACGGAGACCTTGACCATTCATCCTTCCACCCCCTGCTTCCATGAATATTGGCCTGGAGGGCAAGGCCAGGTCGTCACCCCTACCCCTGCCCTGTTCCAGCAGATGGCTGCGGAGTCCCCCTACAGCAGGTGCCACATGAGGCAGGGTATGGGGGACTTTGGAATCTGAGCCTGCTGGGGCTTGCACTTGGGGCTTGGGGGGCCTGGGGAGCCTGGCTTAGGCTCTTGGTGGGAGATGTGCTTATGGGCAAGGCCTCTAGGGCTGTTGATCCCTGCCTGCCTGTCCGCCCGCCACCTGCTAGCTGGGCCAGGCCTGTGGTTTCCTCTGAGTTCTCTCAGCCTTGCTGGCCCCCGCCCAGGCTGAGCCTTGGCCACACAGCGTGATGATGAGGGATGAGTCACCGCCGTAGCGGAGGGGTAAGGAAATGAGGTCCAGCCAGCACAGAGATCCAGAGCCTGGATCCAGCTAGGGAAACCGAGGCCAAAATGAGAAGGCTCCTCAGCAGAGACAGCAACAGCTGGGACTAGAACCCAGGACTCGTGACTCCCAGCGCAGGCCTCAATTTCCTCCTCTATAAAATGCAAATGACAACCTCAGCTCCACTGTCCTCTATAAAATGCAAATGACAGCCTCAGCTCCACTGTCCTCTGCCACTCTGAGGGCCATTGTAACAATCCAGAGATGGGATAGGGTGCTCATTCACCCTATTTCACAGGTGAGGAAACAGGTTCAGAGAGGGAAAGTGAGCTGCCCAAGGCCACACAGCAAATTAACATGTCCTGGGAAGGAAGCCCACCCAGAACCATGGAACAGGGCTGACCACTGCCTCTATCCCTATCTGGTCCTGGGAGCACATCTTAGAAAGCTCTTTTTGATTCATCAGGTGCCTCCTTTGGGCCTCCCCTAGTCCCTGGAAGTAAAGGATATGAACTCAACAATATGGTTGGGAAATGATGGGAATTCAGGGAAAATTTGCTCCCCCAGGGCCACAGAGCACACCCAGGAGAAAGCTGGTGTGGCAGCCCCTGGGGTGGGACTGAGTCTCAGTCTTTCTGTAGGCTGGGGCCCAGCCCCATGACCTGCACTAGCACTTCCATTCCCAGCAGCCTCTGAGCCACCCAAGAGAGGGAGTGGATCCATGCTCGTTTGGGCCTGCCAGCTGGAGCCAGAGCCAGGACCAAAGCTCCAGGTCTGGGTCTGGGGTTCTGCCAGTCCCGGGCAGCCGGCGGCAAGAATCCCCTGCCCCTTCCTTGGTGTGCCCTGCCCACCCCATGCCTGTGTTGTGGGCTCCCCCTGACCGGCGCCCATCACAATGCCGATGCTGTAACCTTCCCTGCAAGGGGCTCTGTGCCTCACGGGGCCAGGACCACGAGCTGCTCCTGCACACTGTCCTGGGCCCCGCTTGTGGGCTCAGAAGGGTTAACACCCTCAACAGGACAGCTCCTCCCGACGGGTCCCAGCCCAGAGAGCGTTCCTCCAAGACTATTTCCTGCCTCTGGGCCTTGGCCAGGCCCACAGTGACCACCCCCATGGGTCTGAGGCCGCATCTGGTTTGGATTACACGAGGGCTGGTGACGTTGCCTTTTCCTGTCGGCGTCCAGTGGCCTCGAATTCCACTGGCCACCTTGGACCCAGCAGGGCAGCTGTGGGAAAAGATTCAGCCAGTGACAGGGCTGCCCCGAGGGTGTGAAGCAGCCAGGGCTGTCCTGAAGGATGTGCCCACCTGGACCAAGCGCCCGCTCGTGCAGCTGCCCACACACCTGTTCCTTCCTTCACTCTAATGGGTGTTATTTACCGAGCACCAGGCACAGTGCCAAGTGATTCCCATGTACGCAGTCATTTCATTTCCCCCCATGAGTGGGTATTTCCTTATCAGCGGTTCACAGATGAGGAAACTGAGGCACAGGGAGGTGATGGACAAGTCCATGGGGTCCCAGCTAGTAAATAGTGGGGTCAGGATGCAAAGCAGGTGGCCTGACTTCAGACTCATCCAATTACTTCACAGCTATTTCTTGAGGCCCTTTTCTGGGCCTGGCCCTAACCCAGAGCCTGGAGATGAATTAGTCATGGTCTCGGTCTTCAGGGAGTTCACAGCATCTGGAACCCCAGGGTTGGGAGGTTGGGGATCATGGTGAAGCTGGAAGGGTGTGGAAGAAGACACTAGCTTCTATTCTCTCCTCTCCAGTGGGAGTGACAGTCAAGCTGAGAGCAAAGAAGGAGCAGGCCTCTTCCAAATAGAGCGTGTGCTGCGGGGAGGGGGTATTCCAGGCAGCTCCAAAGACTTGGAGCTGAGAACAACCTTGTCCTGGAGCATCCCAGGGGGCTTTTGCACATGAGGAAGCAAGAAGTAATCTGGAGAATTTGGTGGGAGTCTCAAATGCCAGGCTGAATTGGGGCCATAGGGGGCCATGGAAGGGTTCTGAACGAAGGAGGAACATGATCAGATCTGTGGTTTAGAAGGATCCCTGCAGCCAGGGATGTCAGTGAGGGAGAGACTGGAGGCAGGGAGGCCAGAGGGAGGTTGGGCCGTGTCTGCTTGAGGGGCTGTGAGGATTGTGGGGACAGGAGGTGGGAGCTGCAGACCTCATACACCGCCAGGGAGACAGGCTGATAACAGAGAGACTGGGTGCAGGTCAGGCAGAATGGGGTTCACATCTACTTATTTGCCCTCTCTGAGCCTCAGTTTCCTGTCTGTAAAATGGGATAATAGTACTTGCCTCCCAGGGTCAATGCAAAAGCGACATGAGCTGTGCAGATCTAGCACCTGGCCAGGCTGCTCAGCTTATGCTTGTTCCACAACTATTTCTCCAGCCCCTACTTTGTTCCAGACACTGTTCTAAGTGCTGGGGACAAGCAACCAATAGACAAAAACCCCTGGCCCGGCGGAGCCTCCTTCTGTTGGGAGACAGACCCTGGACAGCAATAATGAACTTAGAGCGCGTTGGTGGGGTGGATGGGGGATGCGGTGGTCAGCGAGTCTCAGAACAGAGACTGAAAGGCTTGAGGGAGTGAAGATCAGTCCAGGCAGAAGGACTAGCAAATGCAAAGGCTGCTTGGAGTGGGGGCGGAGAGGGCAAGAGCAGCTGAAACCAGATCACACAGGCCTGTAAGGACTTGGCCTTTGGCTCTGAGTGAGCCAGGAAGCCCCTGGGCGGGTTCTCTGAGATTTAATCCATGGCAAATGGATTTATCCATTTATCCACTCAGCAAATCTTTATTGAGGGCCTGCTATATGCCAGCCAGTGGGTTAGGGAAGTGGATAAAGTGAGTAAGGCAGACCCAGCCCCTGCCCCCAGAGGCTTATGACACAAAGGCAGAGACAAGCAGAAGGGAATGCACACAGAGATGCAGAATTCCACATTGCAACAGGTGCCAAGTGGAGGAAACAAATAGGATGCAGAGGTGGAGAAAAATCTAGAGGCATCCAATCAGATAAGGAGGTGAGGGTTGTCTTCTCGGAGGAGGTGATGTTTAACTTGGGCTCTGGAGGCTGAGAAGTCAGCTAGTGGGGGTGAGCATTCCAGGCCGAGGGAACAGCCAGTGCAAAGGCCTAGAGGTGGAAACACTCACAGAGGAGTCAGCTGCCTTAACTCAGCTCGCGAGGGTGAGCCTCCTGTCTGTCTCCCGGAGAGATCAGGGCACCAGAGGACTGTGGTCTGGCGGAGGCAGCCCTGGCCTTTCCAGGGGCCACAGGCAGGGTTCTGGCGGACTGTGGGACTAAATGGGACTCTGGTCTGTTTTTAGCCTGGAACCACTTCCTTCAGCCCCACCAGCTGCCTCCCTGAGTCACCACCCAATTACCAGCAGGGCAGGAACAGGGGATTAGACACCTGGGGGTCTGGACCTGTGGGGAAGGAGGTTTTGCCGTGTGCAACAAATGGGCAGAGAGGACTGGGCTGAGGGTACAAGGCCCTCCAGTGGGGCTGTTTCACGTTCCAGTAGTTGATGTACACTATTATATTAATTTCAGATGTCCCATTGCATTCGTGTTGACTGAATTGTACACATATCGTGCAAGGTGAGGTTTCCCGCATGCCAGTCCTGGGGGCTGAAATCATTGCCCCATTTTACAGATGAAGAAACTAGTACTCAGAGAAGTGAATCTACTTGCTCGAGGTCACACAGCAAGGAAGTAAAGATGCCAGGAATTGAATCCAAAGCTTTGTGTATATAACAACCTTCCCTCCCCCTGCATCTTCCCACCTCTACAGCAGCTAGACCTTCCTGGTGGGTAAATCAGGTTAAGAAGACAAGCCCCCAGGGCCGAAATATTTATTTTACTTAAACACTTAAATTGCTGTTTCCATGTGTCAGACCCTGTTCGAAGCACTTTGCAAGTATTAATTCATATAATCCTGACAACAATCCCATGGATATAGTACTGTTAGTGTCCACATGTTTTAGATGAGGGAAACCCAGAGAGGGGAAGCAACTTGCTCAAGGTCACACAGCTAGGAAGTGACAGCTGGGATCTGAAGCCAGCCAGTTGGAGTCCAGAGCCCCTGCTCTTAGCTGCTGTACCTACTGCCTCTGGGAGCCTGGCCTTTCAGGGGTGACGGGAGGCGACATTCTGGCTGAGGCCTGGATTCCTGGGTTTGTACACTCCCAGTAGGCAGACATGCCAGGCCGGCCGACACAACCTCCCCCCACCGTCTTCCTCATTTCTGTGGTGGCCTCAGAGTGCCCGCCCCGCCAAGGGAGAGCGTCTCCCCACCCTGGCCCAGGCGCTGTCTGGGGTGTGGGAAGGAGCTTGGAACTCAGGGCAGTGGAATGCCATAAACCAGGGAAGGAAGCTGGTGGGCGGAGAGGCGCAGGGAGATAAGATGTGGAGGGTGGAGGAGAGGCTGAGGAAGGCCCAGCCCTGTGGGTGGGGGTAGCCTCCCTGGAGGCAGAGAGAGCAGAGACCAAAGGACCAGCAGGTGAAGAACTTCCTGACTGCCCTTCAGAGCTGCCAAACTTGGTCGGGAAGGGGCCGGCTCTGAAAGCAGCAGGCTCCCCTTTCCTGGAACCCGCCCCCCCCACCTGATATGAACTGCTTGGTGTAGAGGGGATTCAGAAATCAGGCAGGAGACGCCCTTTTAATTCTGATATTCCAAGAATCTGAGCTGCTGTGATTAAAAACTCTGGAATATTCTGAAACACCACTGATCCTGCAATTTTAGATTTCGATTTAGTCTAACTCTACAAGGCCCCTCGGCACCCTCTTTTGCTCCGACCTGCTGAGGAGGAGTGGGGGCTGGGATCGCCTGCTGGAGACAGACCAGCCTCCAGGGAGGAGAGTCAGATGGGGTGGCCCCTGTCCCCTAGAGCTCTACAGTTAAGGCAGCAGAGGGGTACTCCTGCCCTGCTGTGTGACCTTGGGCATGTCACTTACCTTCTCTGGCCTTGGTCTCTCCATCTGTGCCAAGGAGCTTTCTCTGGGTCGGCCCAGCTTAGGCATTCGGAATCTCTGCTAAGCACTGTCCACCCCTGGGTGGCCAGGCCAGAGGCAGGGGGTGTCTGTTGGTCATGGAAAGAATGTGAGGGCAGGAGGCCCAGTGGGTGGGGTCCCCAGGCTGGGCAGCAAGCAGAGGGCAACATGAGATCATGGTGTCTGGGCCTCCTGGTCCAGTATTTCTGGGGATGGGATCCCTTCCAGGCTGTCCCCCAGGTTAGACCCTCCCTGGGATCCGGATTCAAAGAGTCAGGCTGCCCTTTTCCCCTCACCCTGCAACCTCCTCACTGGACAAAGGGAGTGAAATCAGGGCCCAGAGAGATGGGCACTGGTCCAGGCTCACACAGCAAGTCCAAGGCAGGCTCTGAGCCCAGGGCCCTGCTTAGGGGCTGAGGGGACTGTCTTCACTTCTTGACTCTCTGGAGGGACCAGAGAGGGACATGGAGGGGGTTCATGCCCAGAGCTAAGTCTGTGCCTCTGTGTGCACTTGATCCCTCTGCACGTTCCCCTACCTCAGAGCATGGGCAGTTTTCTTCCCCCCAGGCTCCCACCCCAGTTAGATGCTCAACCTCATCGGGGGGGGGTGGGTGGGTGGGGCAGGATGCAGAAGCCTGGGATCCCCGAGTCGGGCCAGCCTCCCCATCCTCCTACAAGCTCAGGACACAGGCTGGGAAGGGACTGGGGTCACCAGGTCTCCACAGGAATGCACCACAGGGAACAGTGCCCGGCAGAGGCCTCTTTCCCTGACCCAGCTGAGAAAGAACCCCCGCCCCCCCCGAATCTGTCCTTGTCTCCGTAACTGTCTCTGCGCATCACACACACACACACTCATGTACACACGGAGACGTACTGACCCACTCAGGCACACACGGTGGTGCGAACCTCTCCTCACCCGTGCCCTGCTCTCGCAGGCCTCTGTCCCCTCCCCTTTCAGCCACGAGGCCGCCTGAATGCGACAGGACAGACCCTCTTTCCCTCCCCCCATTGCTCCATGGGTTCCAGGCTGGGGTCCGGCACACACGCTAGGGAGGGTCCGCACAGCTGGCCGGGCATTCTTCCACCCCCTTCTGGCCGCACTGAGCCCGCACCCTGCAGGTGCCCCCTCCACCCCGGCTCTGGAGTCTGTGGGAACCAGACAGTTGGGGCTGTCCAGCCGGGCTCACTTCCTCCCAGGCCCCAGGGGACCTGCGGAGGGAGGAGGGAGCCACAGAGACTGAAGCCAGCGTGGCCGCCTGCCCGAGGGGGATGTTTTGGAGGGGACAGGGCTGCCTGCCCAGCAAAGGGGTCTCCAGCCACCTGAGCATCACCTCATGGGACATAAGACCCTCCAGCAAAGACCAGAAAGTATCCTTGGCCCCTCTTCTCTCCCTATACCCATGATCCAGGTGGGGGGACTGAAGTTCCGGAAGAAAGCCATCTGCCTCAGCAAGTCTGGTGTTGGAGGGTATGGGGACAGTGAGGTTTCAGGTCCCTAAGTTGTTCCTCTGATGGGGACCACGACTATACCCACTTCTCCTGCTTCTACCCAAGGGGGCAGCTACAGAAGGCCAAAGGTCAAGGCTCAGTCTCTTCTAATCTGTACCCAGGGTAGCCACCGCCTCCCCCCATGAGGGAAATTCTTTCTCAGCGTCACCAGGAGACCTCAGAGAGCTGGGGGCTCGGAGAGTTCTCCCAGTCACGCCGGAAATCCAGACAAGGGAAGTGTGCCTGCCTTTTGAACCTTGGGTTCCCTGTCTGTGCAAGGGGTGAGGGGTGGCTTTTGAACCCTGGCATGCCAGGATTCAAAAAAAGCCCGCCTCCCTCTGGCGGGGGTCACCCTGTGGGCCACGCTGCATCCTCACGCAAACTGCAGGTAGGGGCAGGGGGGCAGAGCCACACAGACCTGGTTTTGATTTCCTCTCTGCCACTCATTGGTCATTTGGAGCCGGAGCTAGTGAGCCCCAACTTCTTTGAGTCTCAGTTTCCACCACTGTTAAATGGAGGTAACATTCCGTACCACCCAGGATTCGTTGAAAGGATATACACGAGCCCAGGACAGGATAACTGCCACAGATGGTCACAGGTATTGTGGCTGCTCGCAATGTGAGGTGCTGTCACAGAGTTTGGGGCTGGAGAATCAGCCCCTTGGTCCAGCCCAGCCTCACTCCTGCCTGGTGTCTCTCCTGGTTGCATCCCTCCTCTCTCTCTCCCACTCCCTGCTCCCACTTCCTCGGCCTTCCTGGGAAACTCCCTGAGAAGGTCCCCAGCAGGAGAAAGCCTCATGTGGGACATTCCTATCTGGGGTCCCCCGTCCCTGCCATACCACCCCACAACCATACGCCCCCCACGGAGCCAGGTGTCCTGGCCCTCAGTCCCCAACCATCCAGCAAACTGACCCTCATCATCACACTGGCTTTATTGGCCCTGAGAGCCATAGAGTAAATCCCAAGGGAGCCCTGCTTCCCCTCACCCCCAAGTCTGTCCAGAGACCCTGGGCGCTGGCTGAGTGTTCACCACGCCAGTCTTGGCTTCCTGTCCCGGCTGTTGTGGGCTTGCCAGGCCCGCGTCCTTTGAGAGCTCCCCAGATCCTAGAGTCAGGCTCAACCTGGAGGGCGTAGCTGGCAGAGTCTCTGCAGGGACTGCCTGAGGCCGGCTGGCTTCACTCAAAGAAGAACATTCCTGGCGTCCGGTATAGGCAGGAGGTCAGCCCCAGTGGGTAGCCGGAGCTTCCCTGGACAGGGAAGCTGCCTGCAACCCAGGGTTCCTTGGGGTCTGCTGGCAGGGGCAGCGGGGCCCGGAGAGAGGCTGGAGGGGTGGGTGGTGCAGGGGAGGGGGCTGCTGAGGCCAAGAGGTGCTCAAGGCCAGGATCAGTCCCCATGCAGAAATTCAGCGCCTGCAGCCGGCACTGGTAGCTGCCCCCGATGGTGGCCTCGGAGGTCAAGATGGGGGCAGGGGCCTTGCTAAACCCCTCAGCCTCAGAGAAGCTGGCAGGAAAGCCAAATGCGGGGCTCGGGGAAGATGAGGTGGCTACGGGGAGCTCCCCTGGACCTGCAGGCTTGGGCGTGGGCATCTCCTTGGGCTCCGAGGGTGGCCGAGGCCTGGCATTGGTGGTGGCCGGGCACACACTGGCTGGCAAGGCCCCCACCAGACCCCCAAAGCTTAGGCCCTTGGGCTCTGGCGGCTCCAGTGGGAACGGGCATTGCATGCCAGTCGCAGCGTCGGGGGCTCCTAGGTCCTGGCTGGTGGCTCGGAGGGGTCTGCGGCGCACCTTGGCGGGGCCCTTGGCTCCCTCGGCGCCTGCCCGTCGGGTGAAGCGCCGGCGTCGGCGCAGGAAGCTGCCGTGCTCGAACATGTCATGGCAGTCGGGGTCCAGCGTCCAGTAGCTGCCCTTGCCCGGTTTGCGATCATCACGGGGCACCTTGACAAAGCACTCGTTGAGGGACAGGTTGTGGCGGATGCTGTTCTGCCAGCCGGGCCGGTTGTGGCGGTAGAAGGCGAAGCGGCCCATGATGTAGCGGTAGATGCCACTGAGCGTGGCCCGCTGCCCCGGTGAGCTCTGGATGGCCATGGCAATCAGGGCGATGTAGCTGTAGGGGGGCTTGGTCGGCTCGGCCGCAGGGGCCAGGGGCCCGGGTGGGGGCTGCTGCTGCATGCTGACCGGGCTGGCCAGGCTGGCGGCTGCCGGAACCACGGGGGCCAGGCACGGTGTCCAGGGCTGGTGTCCGGCACAGCCTGCCCAGGCTGGTTAAAAGGCCCACTGGCCCAGCCTCCCAGCCTGGAAAGGCAAAAAGGGGTGGGCCCGCCAGGCTGCCCTCCCTTCTTCCCTCGCCCCCCTCCCACAAGGCCCAAGAGGGGCGGGCAGGAGAGGCCAGGATTGGGAAGCCGTGAGCAGCTGCCAGGGGTGAGGAGACAGGAGGGAAGGGACTGAGACCCTTAGCCCACATGTGCTGGCTGGTGGTGGCTGAGGAGGGACAGGATGTGAAACTGAGCGAGACAGAGACGAAACAAAGAGAGATAGAGGCCGAGATGGAAAGAGAGAGTGAAAAGAGACAGAGAGACAGAGACAAAGAGAGGTAAGGGCATAATAAGAGGAAGACAGGAACATACAGAGAAGATAGAGGCAGAGACTTAAAGAGAGACAAAGAGCAGAAAGAGACAGAAAACAGGGAGACACACAGAGAGCCAGCCCCACGCACATGCACACGTGCACACAGAGTACAGAAAAAGAATCACTGAATGAGAGAGAGAAAGGAATCCACAGAGAGGAAGAGGAATACACACACACACACACACACACACACACACACACACACACACACACATTAATGAGAGAGGAGAGAGGTAGCATCTGTGTTTGAACTGGAGAACAGGGAGTTCCTGTGAGAAAAGCCTCAGGGGCCTCTCGAGTCCCCACCTCTGGTTCCCCCTTTCTTTTCTCTTCCTCCTCCCAGGCCTGGGGTCTACTTTCTTCTCCCCACAGTGCAGAGCGCTCGAGGTCACACTATTCCCTGCCCTCCTAGCTCTGGGGTCCACGAGGGGTGGGGCACCTAGGGTGGGGACGAGGGCCGGCCCAACCCCGTTTGCTGAGCCCTGGCGCCCTCTAGTGACTAGTGTGGGGAGGACAGACATCTGGACAGAGCCATCCACCCTCCCAAGAGGCTCTCAACCAAGACCCTGGCTGAGCCTTCATTTCCCATCTCTAAAATGGAGCTGAAGACTCTGCAGCTGTCCGGGCTGTGGTGGAGAGGCAACGGGCTCCCTTACACTGAATCCAGTGCCCTTTGAGAGCCTGGTACAGAGTAGGGGCTTGGGCATGACGAGGACTGTCACCCTGAGCTGAGGCTCCCCGATAGCTGCAGCCTTGGGCCGAGGGTACAGCGAAGCCCAGAACAGTCAAGCCTTCTGAAGGATGGGGCAACCTCCTCCACACTCTCCCACCCACAAGTAACCAAGTCATCGGTACCCAACTGTGTGCCACTCTCCATGCCAGGCCAGCTCCCCTCCCCTCTCGACATTTACTTCTCAGACCAACTCTGCTCCAGAGGCCTTAATAGCTTCTCTTGAGTAGATGAGGAATGTGAGGTTCAGAGAAGTTAAGTGACTTGCCTGAGGTGGCACAGCTAGTCAGTGACAAAGCTGTGATTTCAACCCAGAATTCCGTAACTCCTTAACACTACTCCTTCCGTGAGGGGCAGGGGTAGAGGACTGTCACTGGGCCCCCACTGGAAAACTGGCTGTGACCCCCAAGGGAATAGGGAACCATGCTTTGTTCTATCCCAAGTGTCCAGTATCTGCCTGGAACAGAGTAGGTGCTCAATAAACATTCGTTGAATGAATTTTAAGACTGATTCTGCCCTTTATTGAATCATACAGGTTTCCCCCATAAAAGTGGCTTATTAATGTATCACTAAAAGATTTATTATGCTGCCATCTGTAAGAGAATTCCTATAAATAAAGTCAGAAATCAGAAAAGGTAAAAGGTCTGATATCTGGGGTAGAAAACAGTGACTTTACTGACAAGGCAGGGTCACTGCTTTCATGGTGGAGAGGGCTCCCTCCCAATTCTCAAGGACTCCCTACAACTTACAGTTTGCAAAGATTGGGGGGGCTTGGGCAGGGGCTGGACTCCTGGCTCCCACTTTGGCTTCTGTCCTAGGCCTGCCTCAGTTTCTCCAAAGACAGTATCTACTGGCGGTGGTTCAGTGGTTAGCATTTAAAGCCCCAGGTTCAGGCTAAGTCCTCTGTTTTGGGACCCCCTCCCCTCACAATCCCCACCCACCCCAAAAGAAGAGAGACTTGTGGCAGGTGAAAGGAGGGTCTGGAAACTCACAGCCCCTCAGAGGTGGGGCAATTCTGTTACTGGTTGGGCTTCAGTCTAATCTATGCGGAGGATCTTATTGGTAAACTCAGCCCCTTTTCTTTTTGGCTGCACCTGGTGGCTTGTGGGATCTTAGTTCCCCCACGAGGGATCCCTCAAACCTGGGCCCCCAGCAGTGGAAGCACAGAGTCCTAACCACCAGGGAACTCCCAGTAAACTCAGCTTTAAGCAAACCTTATAATGGATCAATTGCAGGTAAGGTCTGCTTTAGGTAAACCGCTATGGGCATGTCCGGCTCTTCACAAAAAGATGAAGTCTTGTTTCTGACCTAATTGCTATTTCTGGAACCTCAAGGTCGAGTTTAGTTCCCAAGCCTGATGCCCCAGGCCCAGCTGCCCGGCTGTCCGCTTACACGCCTCCTTCCTGGGTTCCGGGGGCTCCATCTCATTGGCTGAGAGGTTGAAGGCCGTGACTGGCTTCCGCTGTCTCAACCTACCTGGGCGATAAGTGAGGCGAGACCTAAAGTCCCCTGGCTCAGCTAGGGCAGGGCTGAGGTGGGATCTGCACCCTGTGGGGACTGCTGTAGAGGGTACGGGAGGGGGAAACAACCGCTCAGGGCTGACTCAGCTGTGTCAGCAGGTGAGTGACGCTGTCGGGGATGCGGGGCTGGGAACGCGCCACCGAGGCACCTGGCCGTGGAGCTTCGAGTGTAGGAGGAGCTCCCGCGCGAAGACTGGCTCCACCTGCGGGGTGGGGGTGGGGGTGGGGCAATGAGCCAACCTTCCCCTTTACCCACACCCTTTGTTGGGGTCGGGGGGGGGGGCGGAAGTGACAGCTCCTCTCCACATGCATTTTACACGCAAGGTGTTCTAGATCAGATAAGGCAGGTCCGGAGCGGAGCTGGGACTGGAGGGAGCAGTGAGAGGCCGTTCGGGGAGGCTGGAGGGTGCGGTTCTCCGCTGGAGTGGGAGGTGACTCACATGGGCCATAATGAGACGCTCCTCAGGCTGGTCTGGGGGCCCCGGGTACTCCTCGCCAAAGCACAGCCGGATCTGGTACTCGGGCTCCTGGCGACCATGATGCAGGTGGGCTCTCAGTTCTACGGGCACCGAGACTGTGGGGTCTGGGCCAAGATGGGGCGTCCCACCTGGTGCCCACCTTGTGCTCACATCCTATGCACACGTCCCGTAAGCCCACATCCCCATTGTGTGCCCATGCCCTATGCCCACTTCCACGTCCCCACACCTGCCTCAAGTCCCACATCTGCTCCCACTTCTAGGTTTCATGCCCCGTGCCTCGTGCCCTATGCTCACTATCATGCCTTTATGCCCACCCCATGCCCACTGCCACTCACCTATATCTATCTTGTGTTCAGTGCCCCCGATGCCCACCCTATGCATAACGCCCTATGACAACACGTGCCCAAGTCCTATGCTTATGTCCCACACCCAGTGCCCCAGCCTGCCTCGTGCCTACACCTCCCATACGCCTATGTCTAATCTGTGCCCAGCCCTCCCGATGCCCATATTCGTTCTCACCCCCGGTGCTTCTGCGTCATGTCCTTTGTTTCCATTCCTACTCCAGCCCAGCATCGTCAAGTCCATCGCCCCGCGCGCACATCTCGTGTGCCCACTCTCCTCTGTCCGAGTTCCTTTGCCGACCCCAGTGCCCGGCCACTCCGCCCCGCGCCGCCAGCGGCCCCGCTGTCGCGCTCTTACCCGCGAGGAAGCTGCGCGTGTCGAGGAGCTGGCAGGTGCGCTCTCGCTCCAGTTTGTTGGGCCGCGCGCGGTGCGGGGCGAGCGGGCCGCGCCAGTACACACGGCCCTGGCACAGGCGCTTGGCGAAGACGCCCTCGGGAGCCACCCAGAGCAGCACTCCGCGCTCCAGGTGGGGCAGCAGGCGCCGCAGGACGCGGGCGCCGGGCGGCGGCTCCGGGAAACGAACCTGCGCGACGCGCGGCGGCGACCCCAGCAGGAGCTCGGCGGCAGCGGCGGCTGCGCGCGGACTCAGGCTGCAGCCCTCGGCCGCGCGCGCTGTGGCTTCGCGCACCAGCTCCGCGCCATAGAAGAGTCGCACGTGCAGCCAAAAATCTGCGGGAGAGGGAGGGGACGCGCGCCCGGCGTTGGCGGCGCCGGCTCCCCCTCCCCTCACAACAGGGCAGGGAACCCAGAGGTCACCCGGCCGCCACCTTGGGAATTTTTGACACTCCCTCCCGATAAGTAATAATAGTAATTCTAGTAGTAGTGGTGGTAGTAAATAATAGCAGCTTCCAGTATAAACAAACTGGTAGTTGAGCTTCAAAAGCATAGGGTCTGGGGCCATCAGTACAATGGGGGCATGACACCGACGCCCTCCCAGCCCAAATTTCTGGGATTCTAGGAGTTTCTTCCCGGTAAATATTTTTAATGCCGGTAGAAATAATAATCATCATAATAATAGCAACAACAACAACAAAACAGCAGCCTCCCATATGAAGAGCTAGCAGTATGCTCAGTGGTTAGGGCTGTGGCTCTACAGCCAGGCCCTTGGGTTCTAATCTCTCACTGCCCCTTAGGAGCTGTGATCTGATAGTAACTTTCCCAGGGTTACTAACTGTGTGACCTTGGGCAGGGTTCTTAACCTCTGTGTCTGGTTTCTGCATCTGTAAAATGGGGAGAATGGCAGTATCTATCTCACAGGGCTGTGGGGAGACTTAGAAGGATGCCTGGTATAAGCTAAGCCCTCAACAAATGTTAGCTGTTGTTATCTGGAGTCTGGGCTGGGTGCTTTGGGTGGGAGACAGAGGCTATTCGGCACCAACCCTAGGTCCTCCCCAGTTCTGCACAGCGGTCAGGGGAGAGGGCCTTCGGATTCCTTACCAGGGTTGCTGAAGTCCTCAGAAGGCAAGGGGCCCCAGGGGTGAGCAGGATCCTGAGCCTGGTACCCTGGAGAAGGAGGGGAAGCAGTAAGGCATCGCCTCACCCTGGGTCCCTCGACCCCTAGATCAAGGTCCTGGAAGAGGCCGGGGAGGAGGCAGGGGTGGGTGAGGAGACCCAGTCCTTACTGTGGCCAGCCAAAGGGCCTGAGGGCAGGGAGGCCAGCCTGGGGGGCTGCTTCTTGTCTTTATCCTCTGTGACTAATCTGGAGCCAACCTGAGCATCGGGAGAAAGGGTCGTGAGGGTGGAAGAGGAGACCTGTGGGCCACAGGAGCTCCCAGACAGTCTAAACTGGGGCAGGGGGAGGTCTGGACAGACTGAAAGCCAGCCGGGCTTGATAGGGACTTTGAAGTTTACCCCGTAGAGTTAAAGAGAGAGAGTTGATGGGGTTTTTGGAGGTGAAGCTCATTGTGATAGGGAGAGAAAAGTGCTAGCAGTGAATGAGGAGATGGGGTGATAGAAATGGGGTGATAGAGCAATGGAATGGGGACACTTGGGACAGTGGAATGAACCAGGCTAATGGGGAGATGATGGGAACAGAGGAATGAACCGCAGATGACGGGGGAGAGGTGATGGGGTGGAGTAAGAGTGATACAGACAGTGATGGAGATAGAGATGATAGGGGTGATGGCAACAATGAGAGCTAGAAGTGATGCAGGTGAAGGGAATACAGTGATGGAACTGGATCTGATGGGATGAGTGGGGACAGAGTGATTGATCCCATGATGACAGGGAAGAGGGGCTGAAATGGGAGAAAATAGGGCTGGCGCAGACAGAGAGATGGAGGTGAAGATGGTGGAGACGATGGGACAAATGATGGAGTCAAGGAGAATAGAATGAAGGAGATGAAAATGATGGCAGAGATAGAGTAGAGGCAGGAAGTAGAGCTGATGGATGGGAACAGAGATGGGCAGGAGCTGATGGAGAGGATGAGATGAATGCGCTGGAGATTATACAGGGGGTGGTATGGGTGCGAGGTGCCTGGGCTAGCAAGGCTGTAGGGGCTGGAAGGACTCACTGACCTGCTCTTCTGTCTTGCAGGCCGGCTCTGTCACTTCTCCAGGGGGCACCTGCTGGCTATGAAGAATGCCCTCCTCTTTACAGGGGGCACAAGCCCTGGTAACTGGATGAAGGAAGAAATAGTCTGTGGTTTCCTGGGCCCCAAGGGGAACCCCCCAACCTTGTCTGAGGTGAGCCCAGACCAGAGTAACCCAGCTCACTGCATGATCTCAGGCAAGGCCCACCTCTCTCTGGGCTCAGTTTCCTCCTTTTCGAATGGGGAGATAAACTGTAAGGTCCTTCTAGGTTTACCAGCCCATGAGCTTATTTAAGCTCAATAAGCCCACCATTTCCCATTTTACAGATGGGCAATGTGAGGTCCTTATTGCCCAGAGAGCCATCCTCAGCTGCTACCTCCAGGGACAGGATGGTACCTGGGTTGTGGGCACCGGCAGACAGGAGCCGATAGACCTTGTAGGGGTTGGAGATGTCCAGCTGGTTGAGCGAGCGCACCTCACAGAAGTCAGCGCTGTTGTTGAGGGCACAGCGGAGCCGCGTCTTCCAGGTGGAGGGGTCCTCCTTGTCAACGCCCTCTAGGTGCTTGCCCTTGTATATGGCCCAGGCCTGGGGGTGAGCAGGGGCATTGGGGGAGGAATAGCGTGGGAGATGGGGATGGTGCCGTGGAAAGGGATGAGGGCTGCCTTGCCTCCCACCCTTCTCTCTCTCTCCCTCTGTCCCTCGGCCCCTCCCTCCTTCCTTCTCTTCCTCCCTCCCTCCATCCAACACATATTCCTTGAGCTCCTGCTGTGTGCCAGGCCCAAGTTAAGGACTAAATGGGGAACAACAAGACATACATGGTCCCTGTTCTCAAGGAACTCAAGTCTCATGGGAGAAGGCAGCCGCAAACAGCTGAAAGGAAATAACTATATTCCAAATTATGGATTGTGATAAATAAAAAAAATAATACGATGGGATATAAAATGCTGGCAGTGACTTGCTATCTGGAGAGCCATAAAACTGAATCCTTACCTATTGCCACAAACAAAGTGGTCTCCAGATGATTAAAAAACCAAAAGTAGGAGGTAAGACTATAAACTTAATAGGAAAGAATGTAGAAGAAAATCTTCTGGGGCAGAGAATCCTTCTTAACCAAAATTTTAAAGGCATGAACCATAAGGCAAAAACATTGCAATGTCTGAAATCAGCAAGGGGCTAAGATCTAGAACATACAGGAACTTCTGCAAATCAGTAAGAAACAGAAAGCATCCCCTAAAGAAATATTCTTATCAAAGGACAAGGATGGGTGGTTTACAGAAGAGGAAACCAGAATCCCATGAGCATAGGAGAAGGTACTGAAACTCATTAGTGCCAGAGAAATGCAAATAAAAGTATGAGATATCACCTGTAAGCTTACAAAATTTAGCCAGTTGGATAAGCCAGTAGTTGGTTGGGATGTGGACACAGTTGGTGGGCATGGAATGGGAGCAGAGTCTCTGGAGGGCAATCAGGCATGCCTAGTCCAATTAAGTATAAGCATACCCTGTGAGCAGAAATGCCAATTCCAAAGGAATTCTCACAGAGGCTCACGAGGGGACCAGGGCAAGGATCCACTGCAGCGTTATTTGTGGTCTGGAAAGCAAACTTGTGTCCATCCCTGGGAAAGTAGGTGGGGGAGTGCATGTAATAGATGCCCACTGGAGAGTTCTAGGCAGCATCTAGAAACAAATTAGATGGACAGAGAACAAGAATAGATCTTCAGAGCATGACCTTGAGTGAAATAAAAGTAAGACACAGAATGAGATCTATGACACAATTATGATGTATATAAGGTAAGAATACACACGAAACAGCAATGCCCACTTTGCAAGAAAACATACAAACCAAAGATACTCATTAAACACATTAGAATGACTGTTGTGGTAGAGGGACTAAATAAATAAATAAATATGAGGGGCCGCTTTAGAGAGGGTGATCAGAAAAGGCCTCGCAGAGGAAGTGGCATTTGGGCTGAAGCCTGATTGAAAAGAAGGATGGAGTCGGACAAAGATCTGGGGGAAGGCCGTACTAGGTAGAAGGAACAGCAAGTGCAGAGGTCCTGGGGAGAGATTCAAGGAAGGCTAGTGAGGCTGGAGCACAGTAGTCAAAGAGGAGGACAGTAGGAGATGTCTTGTTCGCATTGCTCACTTTCAGGGATGGGGGGCGGGGGATTTAATGGATAAATCACACTCAGTCATTGCTCTTGGAGGAGATCCCAGGCTTAGTGGGACACCAGACTGAAAAGCCACAGTTCCTTTGTTGGTGTCTCTTGCCAGTGGTGAGACCTTTAAGGCTTGATTTTGCTGTCTGTAAACTGTGCCAATAATACCTGACCTCACCTGGTTGTCGCACGTGTAAGATGAGCGGTCTATGTAATGTGCTTAGCACAGCACCTGGCACACGCTGCTTATTTATTGCAGTACTTATTCATTACGTTAAGGATGCTCTAACTCAAAGGTAACCTAGGCTCAAGGCACAGGGTGTTGTCACCATGATGAGAGAGGGATCTTTGGGGACACTGCTGTGCCCCTAAGCATTTAAAGTGGTGCCTGGCACACAGGAGATGCTCAATAAGTATTTGTTGAATGAATCAAATTGGGCCTCGAAGGATAAATAGGACGTTGCCAGGTGGCGTGACGTTCCTGGCAGGGGGAACAGCTCGAGCAAAGGCACGGAAGCGCGTGACGCGCAGGGGACAGTGGGCAGCCTGGTGTGACTGGAGCTGGTGTGCGTGTCTGAGGGTATGTGTACTGTTGATTCTTGTTATTCCTGGTAGTTGTGTTCTATAAAATTTACACAACCACTGAGTTAGCAAACACTGAACCATCACTCCTAAGGGAAATACAAGGCTAGGTTCCTGCGCGCCTCTGGTCACCCCATTTTCATCAGCGGGTCAATACATAACCTTGTTCTATGAGCGTTTCTGTTGAAGGACACCTTATTTAATATAAACTGTTCATTCATTAACAGTGAACTCATGGCCAACAACCCTGTAACTCACGTCTGAAAGAAACTTACAGACGTCACAGCCTTCCTGTGCTCAGGAATACTGACAGCGCTTCAAAACTGTGTAAGCTTGGGGGTCATTTTAAACAGTGAAATCACCAACAAAAAGCACAAAAATATTAAAAACGTGGACTAAATATTGTCTGCGAAAGGACACCTGTTTACAGTAGAAGAGCTGAAACTAGAGTTGTCACCTTGCTCAACCTCAGCTGGGAACATGCATGTTGGTGACAATTTTTTTTTTTGCCATCCTGTGCATGTCTGTGAATGGCTGCAAAAGTGCCTTGAATATCAATTTTGAGATTACATATAATTTTAGCGAGTCAGAGAATTTGTAAATATGGAATCTGTGAATAATGAGGACCAACTGTATGTGGTGGGGGGAAGGGGAAGAGGAATTAAGGAAGAAGACAGGTTGAAGCTGGATCATGAATGTCCTCGAAGGCCAAGCTTTATCCCGTGGACTTTGAGGCACCAGGAGGGCCTGAAGCCAGGGAGTCACGTGTGTGTGTCAGTGGTGGGTTGAGGGATGGGTTAAAGCAGTGCCAAAGAGGGACAGGGAGGGCCCGTCCCCAGAATCTCCCGCTTCTGAACGGCACATAGCCTTAAGGGGCAGGCCAGGTAACCACCTGTTCAACACTTCCTGAACCAGTCCTCTGTGGGCCAGGCACTGCGCTCAAGGTCACCACCCACGGGCAGCTGGAGGAGGCAGACTCATACAAGGCACTTATAATTCATAGGGAAAGCGGTTCCATGGAGGAAGCAGAAGGAATCAGGGACGACTTGGGAGAAGCACTGAGAGCTTCATAAATGCATTAAGCAAATGAATGCATCAGGGAAGGCTTGTCTTTAGTAAGAGATGTTTAACCTGAGCATGATGGGAGTTGGCCAGTGAAAGTGAAGAAGAAAGGGTGTTCCAGGCAGGGGGAACAGAATGTACAAAGTTCTCACGGTGAGAGAGACAGGAAGCATTTGGAGACTGAAGGGAACTGTCTGGCTGGGTCTAAGGTTGGGGAAGGAGTGGAGAGAGACGGACAGAGGCCAGGGAGGAGCAGTTCATGCAGGGCTTTGAGGTCTTGGTAAGGAGTTGGGACTTTATCACAAGAGCAATGGGGAGCCACGGAAGGACTCTGAGTAGGAGAGTGCCAAGGCAAGATTTACATTTAGAAATATACCTCTGGAGGACTGAGGGGAGAGCTGAGGGATGGGAAAGCAGGGCATTCAGTTATCCTGGTGAGAGATGGTGGGAACAGGTCCACGTAGACGGATGAAAGAGCAGTTCTGCAGTAAGAGCCGAAGGCCTTGGAAATGGATTAGAATGAGATTGCAGGAGAGGGGAGCGGCCAGGGTTCAGGTGCCCAGCTCTGGGGTCTAGGTGGCGATCCGTGCCATCTTCCATTTTGGGAAATACAGACGTTTGTAGGAGGGAGCTGATGAGTGTGCTATTAAGGAGGTGCTGAGTCTGAGAGGTCTGGGCTGTCAGACCAGCAGGCTTGGGGCTTGGCTGGGAGGCTGGGAAATGCTGGGCTCCACACTGAGGCCGTGGAAGGGGAGAGTGGGACGTGAGGAGAGAGGTCCAGGAGAGAGTGCTGAGAGCCCCAAAAGAGGAGAAGAAGGGATGGAGGCTGAGAAGCGGGGTCCAGGAAGGTAGGAGGAAAACAGGTCAGGGTTGGAGTGGGGAGGGGACACAGATCCTGGAAACCAAGTGAGACTGTTTCAAGAAGGGAGGGTCCACTAGATACAAACCCACCCAGGGGTCCAAGAAGATGATAGTAATGGCATCCTTGGATTTGGCAAAATTAGAGACGTTAGCAGGAGGGAGAGGAATCACACTGTGGGCTGGGGGGGGGGAGGGGTTTATGAGTGAGGGCGTTGATGTCCAGAAGACCCTTTCTAGGTGCTTCACCCTGTGAAAGGAGAGGGGAGGCCAGAGAAGCAGGAGCTGGAGACGTGGTGTTTGGGATGGTGGCGGTGGCCTGGGATGCGGTTGGTTGCTTTTTGCTCACAGGAGAGATTCCAGTTTCAATCTTGGTGGGAAAGAGCCAGTTTGGAGGAAGTTAATGGTGTCTAAGGAAAGGGAGGGCATCCCTGGAGGAGGTCCCTGAGAAGGGCTGGTGTTGGAAAGCACAGAAAATGTCCCCGAAGCTGCTGGGGTTAACAGTTTACGGGTGGGAAGTGGAGGGAATTTCCATGGTGGCGGTGGCATCTAATTTCCTCAAGGAGAGGGAGGAGAGGTCCCCTGAGGCGTGGGGATGGTGCAGGTTATGCAGCCCTTGTCTGATTCTCTTTTAAGAGGGTGTGGGAGGGTCTCCCATGTATACAGAACACTACCCTCAACCTAGAGACAACTGAAGTTAAGGGGTGAACCTGTGGCCCGAGGTGACAGCGTGTCGGGTCGGTTCCGGACTCTGCGACAGTGTGAGCGCAGAGCCCTCCCGGGCCGGGCTGGCGGCCCCCGGCCCGCGCATCCTTACCCTGAAGAGCGCCGCGTCCTGCTGCGCCTGGTAGCCCTGCTTGGCTGCGTGCTTCCAGGGGATGCGGAAGAGGGTCTTGCCCGCGTCCTCCCAGCGCAGCCCAGCGTAGCGCCCGCTCTCGATCTGCGCCACCAGCCAGTCGCGGAGACGCAGGGGACCCCCGGCCCCCGCCATGAGTCGCCTGCTGTCGGGAACCCTCCCTTCGTCCCTCCGCCATTGGTCGCCGGCCATCGGGGACACAGTGCTCCGGGGACCAGGTCTGGGGAGCGCGGCGGCCAGACCCCAGCGCGACAGGGGATCGCGGGGGCCACCTGGACGGCGAGTGGAGGCGGCGAAAGCGAAAGGCTGGGCAGGAGGTTTCACTTTCCTTTCTGCTCCCCAGAGGCCCTGTCGCCCCTCCCCATGTCGCCTGGCCTGGAGGGCGTCGGTCCTCACATCGGGGGCAGCTAGAGGCACCACCAAGACCCACTGAAGGGTACGGGGTGGGGTAGCCCGGGTTCTGCTCATCCCTGGAGGGGGGCCCCCGAAGGACGCTCAGAGGCGTCCCTTGCACCATCCCTGCACCTGTTTTCTGCTCTTCCCAGCCTACCGGAAACTTAGTCTCTTTCCAGGACCTGGACTGTAGAGGTGGGAAAAGCACAGTGCTTCTCAGACTAACTCCCAGTAGAATTGGGAGGCAGAGACTGGTTTAAAATGCATACTCCTAGCCGCCATCCCAGACCTGAAGAATCAGATTTTCTGGGCAAGAAGTCCAGGAACGTGCATTTTAAACAAGTCCCGCCATGGGATTCTGATCCAGGTGGTCCATGGGTCACCCTTGGAGAAATATTTCCTTAAATATTGGGAGTCCCTTTCTGATTGCTCACCATGGTGCTGGGCCTGGCTGAAGCCTTTTCTGCAGTGTCTCAGTTGGTTCTCACAACAGCACGTGAGATGAGTGTAATTACCTACTTTGTTAAGAGGACTGAGGTCACAGAGCTAGTGCCTGGGGGAGTCAGAATCTGAACCCAGGACTCTCTGCCCCCAGAGCCCAGGGGCCTGAACAGTGCCCCACACTGCCTCCCAACAGCTGCACCTGGAGTTTATGGGTTCTGGGTGGGGTCCGTGACCCGCCCAAAGTGTATGCAATTTTTTCATCTCTACGCATTTTTCTAGGGTTTGTATCTCTCATTAAATTGTCAAAGCGGGGTTGTGATATGAAAGAGGTCAAGTAGCTCAGACTGCTCCACCCTGGCTGTGTACCTGGGAAAACTGAGGTTCTGAGAGGGAGAAACCACCCCTCACTGCAGGGAGCACCAAGCTGGATGGCCAGCCAGTGTTGACCAGAGGCTGGGAGCCCTGTCCCTCATGTGTACCTGTCAGGGGCCTTGCTTCATGATCCCCACCTTCTGTCCTCATATGGCAGCAGCCACCCAGTTCTGACATTTCTACAGTCACAGCCAGGATTCAAAATCAGAGCTGTAGGACTCTGATGGAGCACAAAAAATTTCATATGATTAAATACAAGAGTGTGGGACTTCCCTGGTGGTGCAATGGTTAAGGATCCACCTGCCAATGCAGGGGACATGGGTTCGATCCCTGGTCCAGGAAGATCCCACATGTCACGGAGCAACTAAGCCCATGTGCCACAACTACTGAGCCTGTGCTCTAGAGCCCGCAAGCCACAACTACTGAGCCCACATGCCACAACTATTGAAGCCTGTGCGCTTAGAGCCTGTGCTCCGCAACAAGAGAAGCCACTGCAATGAGAAACCCGCGCACCACAACGAAGAGTAGCCTCCGCTCGCCACAACTAGAGAAACCCTGAGTGCAGCAGCGAAGATCGAACGCAACCAAAAATAAAATAAAAAATTAAAAACTAAAATAAAATAATAAATACAAGAGTAATAATTACATCTAAGCAGGAGTATTGATTGTGTCAGGCAATCTCTTCATTTTTTTCTGGGGGGGGGTGGGCAGAGTCATAGTAATGACAAGGATGGGGTCCACAGCCAGACTGCCTGGATTCAAATCCCAGCCCCACCACTTGCTAGCTGACCAGCCACTTCACAGGGCTGCTTGAGATGCAGGTAAAGTGTTTGGCACATTGCCTGGCCCACAGTAAGTGCTCAATAAATGAGTGGTATTATTGCTGTTATTGAGCCACAGTGTGGTAAAAGCAGCAATGGAAGGGGGCGGGGAGCATTATGAAGGACCTGGAACATCAGATCAAGGGGTTTTGTTTGTCCTAGAGATGATAGGAATGGAGTTTTATTTTTTTTGGCTGAGTTGGGTCTTCGTTGCCACACATGGGCTTTCTCTACTTGCTGCGAGCGGGGGCTACTCTTCGTTAAGGTGTGCGGGCTTCTCACTGAGGTGGATTCTCTTGTTGCAGAGCACGGGCTCTACGCGCGGGGACTTCAGTAGTTTTGGCGTGCCGCTTAGCTGCTCCGCAGCATGTGGGATCTTCCCAGACCAGGGATCAAACCTGTGTCCACTGGCAGATGGATTCTTAACCACTGTGCCACCAGGGAAGCCCCCCATTTTTAAAAAAAATATTTATTTATTTGGTTTCACTGGGTCTTAGTTGCGGCAGGCTGGCTCCTTAGTTGAGGCATTAGAACTCTTAGTTGCGGCATGCATGTGGGTTCTAGTTCCCTGACCAGGGATGGAACCCGGGCCCCTTGCATTGGGAGCGCAGTGTCTTAACTACTGCGCCACCAGGGAAGTCCCCCGGACATATTTTTTCTTTTGTTTATCTGTTTATCTAGTGTCTTTCCCACCAGAATGTCAGCAACACCAGGGCACAGGTTTGCTCATTGCTGTGTCTTCAGTGCCCAGTACAATGCCTGGCATACAGTAGGTACTCAATGAACTCATGTTGCATGAATGCAGAGGAGGAGGTTGGGTAGCAGGTGAAGGTTATTTCATCCATCCTCCCACCCCGAATACTGGAATCTGGGCCTCCCCCACAGCCCTGGACACACTGCTTGGTGCATAATAAGAACCCCCATACAGGTGTTTATTAGATTATAGAGATTTCAGATCTCTCTTAATTCTAAGTTAATTTTAGTTTAGGAAAAATCAGCTCGGGTGACCCCTGTTCATCCTCAGAGTCAGTTTGCTGCTTTATGGGCTGCCCTGAGACCCTCCCTCTACAGTGGCTCCCCTGGCCTTTAAACTCTAGGTGGGGAGGGCCATTCCCACTAGCTGGGGGTGGATCCTCCTTGCCAATAACCTTCAAGACCAGAAGGAGCTGCTTCTTAACAACCATCATGGGACACAGAGTGTCTAGCTTCAAACCCAGCCTCCCCTACTCTAGCTGTGTGTCCTTGGGCAAGCTGCCTGACCACTCTGAGCCTCAGTTTCCTCCCCGAGGAGTAAGTGAACTCATTCAAGTAAAAAGTCAGGCATGAGGCAGGTACTACTACTATAACTTTACTAGCTAAGATTTGTGGATAGGGAAAGGAAAGGAGCTGGGGAGGAGGCGGGGGCGGGGCGCAGTGCTCAGGGAGGACAGGAGCTCAGCCAGGGGGAAAGGGGTTCAGAGAGGAGGAGCTGGCGGCCTTTTCAGGAGACCAGGGCTCCAGGGAGAGATGGGTTGAGGGTCAGGGAAGTGGAACTCAGCCCTGCAGACGGCAGTTCACGGAGGGTGGCAGGCTCCTCAGGCCCTAGGGGATGCAAACCCCCTCCCATTCTTTTTTCCGGCAGGCTCCAGCCCCTGGCAGAGTCCTGCAGCCCTGCCTTTGCTCAATGAAGGAACGACTGGGAGGCGATCAGACAGGCAGCTTCTGTGTCTCTTTAATATCCTCCAGGCCCATCCAACTACCCCACCCACCCACTCCCACTCCCACCGCCTTTAACGGGAGGGGGAGCCGGGGGCACCCTCCCCCAGCCCAAGAACTAAGGCACCAGGTAGCTGCAGCAGGCCGGCCCAGACACAGAGCCACACACACAGATGGAGGACACACTGACCGCGGACGCAGACAAGCAAGGCGCGAAGGGGGCAGGGGCGGGGATCAGGCCGCCGCGGGGCTCCCACAGGCTCTGGGCCCGTCCTGAAGGCCGTGGGAGGCGCAGACAATCCCCGAAGGGGACCGGTCGAGAGGCCGAGGGGCGCCACGGCGGGGCAGGATCCTCACTTGCTGCCTTTGCGGGACAGACACCGCGGGAGGCAAGAGAAAGTCTGCTTGACGCGCGCCAGCAGCGGCAGCGGCCGGTGGGCTTCCCGGGGCGACCGCGGCACCAGGCGCTGCAAGGTCCCCTCCGAGGCCGAGGAGCTGGGCGCGGGGGAAGAGGCCGCGCTCGCAGAGCCCTGCCGGCAGCGCGCGCACATCGGCAGCAGCGCGCGCACCTCCTCCTCGTCGCGGAAAGGGCTCTCCCCGAAGCGCTCCTCCAGCTGCCGGCGAAGCTGGGGTGGGGTGGAGTCGGGGTCGATGCCGGGCCGCCGGCTCGGTCCCCTCCCCAATCCTCAGAGCTTCCGCTCTTCTTCGAGCTTCCCACACCTCGCTAAGCCCCTCCCGTCCTGACCATCCTCTTAGCTTCCCTTCTGCGTCCCCATCCCCCTAACTGAGCCCCTCTCCCTCCGAATCCCTCCCCTCTCCCTGAATCCCCTTCCTCTTTGACACTCCATCTTCCAGACCTACTAAAGTGAGCCCCCCACCTGCACAGTGGGGACCACATTAACCCCTCCCCACACTAACCAACAACCCTACTCAAGCAGGCCCTCTTCCCTGCCTGCCTCTTTCCTAATGCAGCCTTGCAGACAAGTCTCTGGGCAGCAGCCTGCCTTCCTGCACTGACTGCTTCTCTCTCTCATCTCTCGTTTGCGGGTGGGGGAGGGCGCGGCTCAGTCCCCGACATCTCCATGTGCCATCTGCCCAGTGGGCATAAGAGAAGGGACTGCTTTGGCCTCATCAAGGACCCAGGGGTGGAATAAGGACTGGACATGTCTCCCCAGAGGAGCCAAATGTTCAAATGCCTTCAGGCTCCAGGTAGGCAGAGCAGGCAATGCTGGAACCTAGCCAGATTGAAGGTCCATAATCAGGCCCACGGGTGTTCAAATCCTAAGTTAAAAAGGAAAAGAAAACACCTGGCCGTCCAACCTAGGGGCTAGGTTAGCTCAAGAGCCATGAGTTCAAGACCCCAGAAAAATCTTCTGCCAGGTCTGAAGCACAGGCTAAATTCCTTCCAATCAGTGCTCAGCTCAAGTAAGAAGAGTTTCCCACCCCTGCCCCTGCCCCTACCTTCCGGGAACTGCCCCAGCCAAACTCTTCAAGCTGCTGCCTAAAGCCTGGGTTGGGGTTGGCGATGGGCCGCGTGGCCTTGATGGCTTCAAGCACGTCCCGCCAGCTCAGTCCTGTCACAGTCATCACATATGCCGTCACGATGGTGGTGCTTCGGGAGATGCCTGCAAAGCTGGGACATCCCACCCCAAGGCTTCAGGTAAGGCCCAATCTCCTCCGTGTCCTCCAGGCACCCCATCCCCACTTCAGCTCTCCCACCCTTGCCTCCTGAGCTCCAACCACAAGGAACCTGCCAGGACCCGTCTTCCCACATCAGGCCTTTGTCTGTGCTGTTCCCTCTGCCTGGCATTCACCCACATCAAAGGCCTGAGTGAAACATCACTTCACTCAATCATTCAGTACACGTTTCCTGATCATCTGTGATTTTTCAGGTACTGGGGATATAGTGGCGAATAAAACAGACATGGTCTCTGCTATCCTGGGGCTTACAATATGGTTGGGAGAGACAGACACTAACAAGGGAAGCAATTTCAGGTGGTGATAACTGCTTCGAAGATGAGTCCAGAGGCTAGGAGATTGTATAAGAAGAGGTATTAATCTAGTGGAAGGGATGCGGAGGATTAGGGAAGGGGTTCGCAAGGAAGTGACATCAAGCTGAATCCTGAAAGATGGGTAAGGATCGTCAAGAATGTTCTGGGCAGTGTACAAAGACCATGTGGGTGGGATCCTGGTGGACTTGAAGAATGGGGAGATGGCCAGCACAGCTGGAGCAAGGAAAGGAGGAAGAGAGGGGGAGAGGCAGGCTGGAGGAGCCGTCCCTATGGCTGGGGCTCAGGCAGAGCTACCCTGAGCCAGGCGTAGTGAGAAGTTATGGAATGAATGAAATCAACAGGGCCAGGGGCCCCTGGGAAAACTCAGGGGTCCCATCTCCCAGCCTGGGGCTCCTCACTGCCCTGTACTACTGCCTCAAAGGCTAGAGGGGAGGAGAAGGAGCTGGAACTACTGAAGGATGCTGGGCTACCTGCCTGACCTCACCTATTCCTCCCAATAGCTTGCCAGGTCAACATTCTTTTTTCCCATTCTACAGATGAGAAAATTGAGTCTCAGGGAGACATAGCTATCTGGCCATGGCCATACAGCTGGTAAGAGACAGAGCCTTGATCTGAGTCCTCCATCAGCCTGTCAGACGAATGGTGGACTGTCAGGCATCGTGACAGGTTGGAGAAGATCCATCGCAGGCTCTGCATTCCCCACAGGATGAGGGCACGTTCAGGATGGAGGAAGGCCACTCACTTCCCCTCCCCCCACTCCCCTCTTAACTCACCAGTGCACAAGGCAGTTTCCCCCATTGAGGCGGCAACAGTGGATGAAGTTGATACATTCTTTGAAGTGCTTTTTGCTAGAGAAGAAAGCAATAAGGTACAGAGCACTGGGGGGGGACAGGTCTCCTAGGAGTTGTCCCCCTCCCCATTTCTGGGATGGCAAGAGACAGAGCCCTGG
The DNA here is from genome assembly GCF_039906515.1 of Pseudorca crassidens. Lineage (NCBI taxonomy): Eukaryota > Metazoa > Chordata > Mammalia > Artiodactyla > Delphinidae > Pseudorca > Pseudorca crassidens. Next base: position 62,786,655 of record NC_090310.1, read on the forward strand.
ATCCTCAGGTCAGCCAGCACGTGCAGTGACTAGGGGCTGATACTGTAGTACTGGTGGAGGTGTGTGTGAAGCAATAATGGTGGCGTTTCAGGAGGTGAGAGGCCAATGATGGCAAATCCCACCGCAGAGGCAGGAGCACCTCTTCAACGGGTCCTGTGGATCCTATTTTCATGGAGGGTTTATCTTGACCTTTCAAGGAAATGGGTGCGAGGAGTCCCACCCCTCTGGGGTCTGCAAACAGAGCGCCTGGGGACAATAATGGTCAACAACAGGGTTGGGAGCAAGAGTCCCAAGGGGCAGGAGTGTCTGTCTGGGTCCCTCCCAGGCTGGGGTGTACTACTGCTAATAACATAAACCAAAATCCTGCTTTCTGAGCCCTCATTACACACCAGGCCCTGTCCTAGATCCTCAACCTGTGCTATCTGATCTATGACAGCCTCCTTGGTGCTGATGGCCCCAACCCCTCACATACCCATTTTCTCTCTCAGAGAGGGGAAGTGATTTGTCCAAGGTCAAACAGCAAGTAAATGGCAGAGCCTGGCCTGAACCCAGATGCCTTAACTCCAAGGCCAGGAACAGGCTGAGCCTGACCCTTTCAAATCCACTGGGGCGTCTGAGCCTGAGGGACAGGGTGTTTTCTCCATTTCATAGCCAAAGAGACTGAGCTGTGGGAGGTTAAGACTTGGCCAGCGGCATAGGCAAGGGTGTGGCTGAGACAGAGTCCAGGTGGTCTGGGAGAACACCTGTGCTGGGGTCTCCAGGACAGCTTTGTGGCCTGAGTCCTCTCTGTCCTCCCTCAGACCACCTCCCACCCTCCCTCTTCCCCCCACACGAAGCAGCTGTCTGTCCATCTGTCAGCCCGTCCAGAGGAACTTACATGGGTACCTCAGGGGCGTCGGCCACTGAGATGCGAAGGTAGGTTATGCCCTGCAAGTACAAAACACACATGGGCAGCCTGCACCCCAACCCCAGCCTGGGCCTCCCAAGCACCTCGCAACCTTAGGCCAGTTCCTGCCCCTCTCTGGGCCACTGTTATTGTCTCTGTCCAAAGAGGGTAGACACCTCCTCTGAGGGCCTCCCAGGTCTGACCATCTGTGGTTCCAGAACCTTCTGAGAAGATGGTATCCTAACCCCATAGCTGACTCGGGCACAAAGACTTGCCAAAAAGGATTCAGGGACCTTTTATTTAATAGCTGGGAAAGGGCCACTTAACTTGACTCCCCTCCATAAAAGGATTACAAAATTACACAGTAAGAAGGGCAAAGCAGATTTTATTCTCTTGAAAAGAAACAAGAAATATGAAGATTAGTTTTAGTTCATGAATTGTGGTTATAAAACTCTGTGCTAATTATTAAAATAATCAAGGAATGAATTGTCAGGAATTTCTCCAACAAACTTGCTACCACATCTTTCACTCCACGCCTAACCTTCCCACAAGATCTTAAAGATGAGCCCTGCCCACATTCCAAGAATCACTTTTCTCAGGGACCTCTCTTAGTCCTTTGATATTCAAATGGCTCTTTTCAAGGGACTGGCGCACCTCCAGCCAGTGACTAAGTGACCGCCTGGCTAGGTCCTCATCTGTTAGTGGCTTTGTGTGAGATTCCAGCCCTTCTCTGTAACTCACTCTCCCCAAGGTCACACGAGCCTGCATCTTTTGCAAGCCTGCATCTTTTGCAAGGTTCGCAAATTCGCTTTGCAACAAATTTGGCCTTGGATTTACAGGGCATTATCAAACCCTGACTGGTAAATTCACTGATGGATGGGGAGGAAGAAGAGGGCAGGGCTGCCGGAGCAGGGACTCATTTTGCCAGTAGTCATTTCATTAGTAAATATAGTCATGCCTAGACAACCTTCCTCAGGCACTCTAGTGACTTGTGTACTCCAAATACTCCAAAACAAGCCTGCTCTATAAAGCAAAATCAGACTCCATTGACCTGGAAATTTCTTCTAGTGTCTCCGTGACACTGAGAACCACAGATTATTGGAGGTAGCTCTTAGAGACCATCAAATCTGACACAAGGGGAAACTAAGGCCCAGAGAGGGCGAGGACCCTGCCCAAGGGCACACAGCAAAGCTGTGACAGAACCCGGTCTGGATCTCAGATCTCCAGAGTCCCTTCCCACCCACAGTTCTCTCCCGTCGATGGGTGAGACAGACTCTAACAGATAAAGAGGAAGGGGCTCTGTTTATCGATTGAGAATATGATTAACTTTGTTATTATGTCAGCTATAATTTGCTGAGCGCCTATTTTGTGGCTCTCAACAACCCAGTGAGGTAGGTACTGTTATAAAATTCCCCTTTTACGGATCAGGCAACTGAGGTCTAGAGAAGTGAAGTACCTGTGCCCAAGGTTACAGTCAGAATGTGGTGAAGATGTGAACTCAGAGCTCCTGACTCCAGCACATGTGGCCTGGATTTCCTACTTCCCTACTCTAGGTCATAACACCCTCACCCCGTCTTTTCCAGGATTCGATAATACCAGCTCCAACCCTCCCAGTGGGGGCCGTGCTGTACAGTGTGCAAAGCATCTTTACCATGTCACAGTCCCCTGGGGGCAGATAGGGCTGAGGGATCAGAGGCCCAGACAGGTGAAATCATAGCCCCAGGTCACAAGCGAGACACAGAGCCCAGAAACATCTACGTGGAGTCATCTATTCAGTTGGACAACGGGAAGCCCCTGTGGGAGAATTTTTAAGGTTTAGTGTGAGGCCTCTGGAGCCAGATGGCCTGTGTTCAAATTCCAGCTCCTTAGTTTCCTGGATGTGTGACCTCAGGCCAGTTACTTTACCTCTCTGGTCCTCAGTTGCCAGAGAGGGAGCAAATAGGGATGCTAATGTAAAACAGGCCAGTTTTTAAGCAAATGAGTTAGCATATGGGTCAGGAAGGCCTGGTGCCAGTCGAGGATCTGGCACGTCTTAGGTACTTGATAAATGGGTGCTGTGGGGGTCTGAAACCCCCCTTCCCACCCATGTGCAGCTCTGGGATGGGGGTAAGGCTTACCTGCAGCAGAGGCTGGGGTGACTCGTGGATGGAGATGATGTGTGTGATCTTATTCCGGCCTAGCTGATCCGTGTCTTTGGCGTCTGAAAGAAACAAGGATGCTTGAGCCAATCTGGCAGGTGTGACCTATATACTCCGATGGCCAAGTGAGGCGGGAGCTCACTGCCCCACTCTCCTACTCAGCCCGCCCTCTCCACCTTGGCCCACCCTCTGCCGGCTCCCTGCTCCTTCACCACCTCTTGCTCCCAGCATGACAGGTCCTGTCACACCCCTAAGCTTCAGTCTCTCCACTGCGGCACCCACAGGTAACAGCCCAGCACCTCCCCAGCCTTGCCCCTGCTGTTCTTTCCATTGCAAACACCCTTCTGTGGCATATCCTTCACCAGGCAATTCTTCTAGGAATCTTGACTACAGAAGGGTTAACTCACACAGAAAGCTGTGTGTAGAAGATGGTTCTCTGCACTGCTGCTTATGACTGTCAACACATCAGAAACAGTTAAAAATGGGAACTGGGCTTCCCTGGTGGTGCAGTGGTTAAGGATCCGCCTGCCAATGCAGGGGACACGGGTTCGGGCCCTAGTCCGGGAAGATTCCGCATGCCATGGAGCAACTAAGCCCGTGTGCCACAACTACTGAGGCTGCGCTCTAGAGCCTGCGAGCCACAACTACTGAGCTCGCATGCTACAACTACTGAAGCCCGTGCGCCTAGAGCCCGTGCTCCACAACAAGAGAAGCCACGGCCATGAGAAGCCTGCGCACCACAATGAAGAGTGGCTCCCGCTCGCCGCAACTAGAGAAAAGCCTGCGTGTAGCAACGAAGACCCAATGCAGCCAAAAAAAAAAAAAAAAAAAAAAGGGAACAAACCACAAGGGGACTGGATAAATAATGGTATATTCATACTTGAATACTGTGCAGCCACTAACAAGATCTCTGTGTGCTGATGTGCAAGGAAGCCCACAATATATTATTAAATGGGAAACACAGGTTACAGAACAGCATGCAAAATAGGCCTCCATTTTTGTTTTAAATATTATATCTATATGTACAAAGATACATGAAAACAACCCAGGGATATACCTCCCACAGCTATCAGTAGCCATCTCTAGGGGCTGGATTTCCAGTGCATGCAGACCTTTTATAATCGAAGAAATAACACTTGATCTCCACATGCCCACTTCCTCATTCACCACATTTACTGAGTGTTTACCATGTGCAGCCTTGGCTGGGCATGGCATTGTGGGGTCAAGTTCATGGCTCCTGCCCTCATGGGCCTGCACACTTAAAGGGGATTCAGACCTTACTTACCAAATATTCAGAAGTCGGTGTGGTGTGAGCTGCTGAGGGAGCTCCCGTGGGGGAAGGGACCAGGGTTTAGGAAAGTGGGGCCCCTAAGCCCAGAGTGGAACAGGAGTGGATGCGGAAAGCTCTGCCCCAGTGCAGATGCCCCTCCCTCCCTAAAGCTTTCTCTGACTCCACAGATGGAAGTGACTTTTCCTGCCTTGGGCCTCCCAAGCTCCGGACCAGCCTGTCTCTTAGCCCAGGCCTGGGACAGGCGGAGTGCTGTGGCCTTGGGACAGAGCAGGCAGTGCTCCCCGCTGAAGTTTCTGACGTAGAGTCCAGTCTCTAGAGACCTCTCCTCTGAGGAGGAGGTTGTGCCAGGAAGCCTTCCCAGCTTCCCAGCTAGAAGCAACACCTCCAAACAGACCTCAACCCAGAACCTCAGGGCTGGCAAAATCCTTAGAAGCGGGGGTGGGCCTTGTGCTGTGGGAGAGGCTGAGGCTCAGAGCAGGTGCAGCCTTGCCAGTGTCCAGTGTTCGGAGCCCTCTGTACTGGGGACACTCCTCCACCCACGTCCCCCTTAGTCTTCATGAGTTCTTTCCCCCTCCCAGCCTGGCATCGCTTCCCTGCCCCCGGCCCCATTCCTGAGCATGTCCAGGGTGCGTGGGCCGGAGCATGAATGGTGGACACAGGCCTGGGACAGGGAGTATGCCATGGCCTTGGGACAGAATGGGCGGTGCTCACCGATGAAGTTTCCGAGGTAGAGTCCAGGAAGTACCTACAGGAGAGACAGGCCGGGGTCAGCCGGGTAGGGGTGCATGCAGCCCCGCTCAGTCCCATGAAGGGCGTCTGGCCCTCAGGACTCAGGGAGCGATCACCCCCGTCTTGTGGGCCTGGATGCTCTATGAGTGATGTCTGGGGAGGGCAGCAGGGGGGCATCAAGGGAGGCCAGCCTGGGTAGGGGGAGAGGAAAGAGGAAGGAGGGGCACAAAGACCTAGGGAAAGAGGGGGGGAGGAGCACAGGGGAGGGGGCAAAGGGAGAGGTGGACTTTCTAAGGTGGGTGATGGGGAATTCTGAGAAGGAGGTGGGAAGGCAGGGACAGATGGGGGTCGTGCCTTGGGGTGGGGGATGGGGAAGGATAGAGAAACAGCGTTAGAGAGAGTCCAGGGAGACAGAGACACATGGAGACAGAGAAAGGGACTCAGGAAGAGATAGTCTGGGGGTGACAAGAGTGCCACAGAAAGACACAGCAAGAAATACAGAGTCACAGAAACTGTCAGAGACAGAGACACAGAGAGGCAGAGTCAGAGAGAGATACCACCCCAGAGAGACAGACAGAGACGTACGATCTGAGGGTCCCAGGGAGACAGAGAAATAGACACACAGACCGCCAGAGCCAGAAGGTCAGAGGCGGGCGCCCGGCCGGCGCTGGGGCCGGCCAGGTGCGTGTTGCGCCATCCCGGCCCCCTACCTTGGTCATGCCATTCCCCATGATCCCGGGGGCGGGGATCCGGGCGCACCCCCAGCTCGCCACCCGCTGAGCGCAAGGGTCACAGCTGCCCTGACGGCCCGGGCCCGGCGCCTGCAGCCTGGTGGGGATCGGGGGGCCTGGTGTCCGCAGCCTGGCGGGGATCGGGGGGCCTGGCGTCCGCAGCTCGGCCCAGCCCTGCCCAGCTGCCGCCGCCGCCGCTGCCGCCGCCACCGCCCGCCGACCCCCGGCCAGGGAGGGAAATGCTGGAGTCGCCGCTGCCGCCGCCGCCGCCACCGCCGCTGCAGGCTCCTCCTACCCCCTTGGTCATGTGGGCCGCCCCCCCACCCGTGGGTCGCGGCGGGGGGCTGGACAAAGCCCCAGTGTGCCGGGCCCGGGGCCCGCGGGACAACGGCAGCTTGTTGGGGCCGCGAGGGGCCTCCACCTCCGGAGGTGGGGGCGGGGCGCTCCCCCCACCCTGGCACCGTCAGGCGCGGGCGGGGCGGGGGCGGAGAGAGCCCCCAGCCGCGGGCTCAGAGACTCGGATCCCAGCTCCAGCTCTGCCCGGCCCTCCCTGCGGGCCCTGGGGCGAAACGCCTAGCTCCTTCCGCCTCGGTTTTCTAGCAGAAACGTGATGGGGGCTGGACTTTGATCTTCAGATTCTGTTTGAGACGAGAAAAGTGGGTAATTCCTTCCCTTTGTACATCTCCCTGCTCCGTCCCCCATGCAGGCATCTTACCAGCCAACCATCCTCCTCCCCAACTCTTGCAGCCAGTCTGTCCTCCCATCCTCCACTCCATCCATTCACTGTTCCGTCTGTCTGTTCATTCATCCAGCCGTCCTCCCATCTCTTCCTCCCATATACTTTGGCCTCTGAGGATGGTGCCATCTGGGTCAGCTCTGCTGGGACCAGGCATAACTCTGCTTAGGGGCCCCAGTAAATCAGAGGTGCATGTGAGGAGAGGGAGATGAGTGAGTGTTACAGTCACCTGGGTTCCTTGGAGTAAAGGAGACTACGACAGGATGTAGTTAGAGGCAAGAGTCTCAGAAGGTGAGTCTGGAGACCAGGGTTCCAGGCCCTATTCATTCACCTCTGACCTGCTCAGTGACCTTGGGCAAATCCATTTGGGCTCCCAGCTACCCAAACGGTATGTCTCAGTGTGCTGCTACTAGGACCAAAGATGGAGAATGTGAAATAACTGAGAGCACACACCTCCTGTGGGACTGAAATAGAAGCAGCTGAACCAGCTTTACTCCTCTAGCCGTCACCTGCCCCCCTCCATCTGTAGTGGTAAGTGACTGTGGGAGGAATGTGGGTACAGAGAAGGACAGGGTCGGAGGAACCTGTTTGAAATGCAGTGACTGCAGGAAAATAAAACTGTTTCTTTGGTATTTCTTTCTTCCTCAAATTCACAGTGTACATGGGGCTGCCTGTCTCAGCTCTGTGTCCAAGGTTCTCATATAAACCAAATTATTCAACAAATACTTACTGAGTACCCACTATATGGTAGGCATTAGGGATGTCCCTAACAGATAAGGTGGCAGTGGTTCCTACCTTTGTTGGCTAACGGTCTAGACCAGCGTTGCCCAGTAGGAATACAATGTGAGCCACATGGGTAATCACAAATTCTCTAGTAGCGACATTAAAAAAGTAGAAAGAAGCAGGTTGTTACTCATGGTTTTATTTGACCCAGTATAGCCAAAATATTATCATTTCAATGTGTAGTCAATATTTAAACATTATTAATGACATATTTTACATTCTTTTAATTGTATTAAGTCTTTAAAATCCAGTGTGTATTTTATACTTAGAGCACATCTCAATTCAGTTTAGCCACATGTCAAATGCTTAATCGCCATATGTGGCTGGTAGCTCCATACTGGACATCAGGGCTAGGAGGGAAGGCAAACAAAATAGACAAATAGACAAAGCATTTACAAACGGTCACAATTTTCTATGGAGGAAGCAAACTGGAGGACAGGAAGAACTTCTGTAAATAGGAGACATTTGGATAAGACCTGACATGTAAGACGGACACAGCTGTTTAAAGAGTGGAGAGATTTCCAGCAGAAGGAACAGCACAAGTAAAGGCCCTGCGGTGGGAAAGCTTGGTCTTTGGGAAGAGCCAGTAGGACTGGAGGGGAGGAGGCCAAGGGAAGGTGGTAAGATTGAGGCTAAAGAGGAGAAGAGGCCAAGCATGAAGGACCACGTATGGCCATGATTGGGGGTTTAGAGTTTCCTTCTCAGTATGATGGAAAGCCAGTAGGAAAATTTAAACAGAGTGGCCATGTCATCTGATTTACATGGATCACATTGGCCCCTAACTGGAGTATAGATTAGAGAAGCAAAGAAGGGAGGCTTTGAGGAGAGATGGTGAGAGATGGCAAGAGATGAGGTGCCCTGGGACAAAGAGGGAGTGGAGAGGCTGCAAAGAAGGGGAGAGATGCAGCATATATTAGTATTTTGGCAGCATAACCGACATGTAGATAGATTATATGTGGGGAAAAGGAAGGAATTCTAGGATGACTCCCAGTTTTCCTGCCTTGAAAATCGCTATCTGTGCCTCAGAAGTAAAATCAGGGTTATTAATCCATTCAACAAATAATTATTGGACCCCAGGTTATACAGGAAATATTGCAAAAGATGTACTGTCTGACCTGAGTTTTCCAGAAGTCCCCACCCTATGGATGGCATAAAGAAATGCCGAGAAGGCGGCCTGAAGACCAGTTCCTCATCATGACCCTGGCCTTAGCAGCTCCGTGAACCTGGGCAGGTGACCGAATGCCCCGGGTCTGTTTCCTCATCCATCTGGGGGCAATTAACACATAACCCTTTGTACCTCTACTTGATTGTTGGGGAAATAATCAAAGCACAGGTAGGAAAGAACTCTATGAGGTTAAAAACCCTGGAAAAAAATGTAGTTATTAGATTTAACACATTTAATATCTATATACTGTTCAGGCTTTGAAAGTGTTAGTTGTTACAAAGCCCAATTTGCCTTAAATGAGTCACGGGAAGTGACAGTTTTTTAAAACCAGTAATATGAAGATGCTAAAATGCAGTTCTCACCTTGTGTTTCCTTGCTTAAAACCATTCAGTGGTTCACCATGGTAGGCAAGTTAATGGTCTCCCCGAAGATGTCCATTCTCTAATCCTTGGAAATTGGGATCGTGTTATGTTACATGGCAAGAGGAAATTAAGGCCGCAGATGGAATTGAAGTTGCTAATCAGCTGACCGTGAGTTGGGGAGATTATCCTGGATTGTTTGGGAAGGTCCAGTGTAATCACAAGAATCCTTATAAGTGAAAGAGGAAGGCAGGAGTATAAGAGTCAGAGGGGATGTGATGACAGCAGCAGAGGTCACAGTGCTATGATTTCTGGCTTCGAGGATGGAAAGAGGCCATGAGGAAGGCAAAACAAAGAAACAGACTCTCTCATAGAGCTTCCAGAAGGAACTCAGCCCTGCCAACACTTTCATTTTAGCTTAGTGAGACCCGATTCAGACTCCTGACATCAGGAACTATATGCTAATACATTTGTACTGTTTTAAGTCATTCAGTTTACGGTAATTACAGCAGCAATAGGAACCTAATACACTCACCAGTGCCCTTGGGGAAAAGTCCAACCTGCTAAGTACGGCACACAAAGCCTTGTGGGATTGGGCTTCTGCCACTGTGACTCTGAGCAAATTTCTTAACTTCTATGGGCCTCAGTTTTACCATCTGTAAAATGGGGAGGAAAAAAACCCTCTAGGTCTGTAGTGAGATTAAATGCAAGGACATATTTAAAGTACCTACTAGAGAGACTGCACACAGCACATCATCATTATCATCATTATTGTTGTTGTCATTATTATTATCACGGAGCAATTGACAGGCAGTTAGGAGGCCTGGGTTCTACTCCCCTCACTAGGACTCTGTTTCTGCATCTGTAAAAAAGGAAACAAACAAAAACATATAGGTTTGGCCGTCTCATCTTTCCTCTCTTCACTCTTTCCTGGTCACTGATCTTCATTCACTTCCTCAAACATTCTTCACTCTGTCTTCCAATTTTGTACATGCTGTTCCCTCTGCCTGGAATGCCCTTCCCATCCCCTTTACCAGATGAACTCCCATTTCCTCCTGGAAGTCTCTGCTGACCCCAATTAGATTGGTTAGACCTCACTGTTATGCATTCCCAAAACATCCTAAACTTCCTCTATCATAGTACTGATTTTCTTTTATTACTATGGCTTGTTTTTCATTTAGAAAAAAAAGAAAAACAAATCCAGATAAGAATATTTTGACCTATTTGCTTCAACTGGGTTCTTTAAAAAAAACCATTTCAAATAAACTTGACATAGTTGAAGTTCCCTCTCCTCTCTCCTCCTCCTTAATTCTCTCCCCACAGGCAACGCTATCATGAATTGGGTGTGCATCTTTCCAGTCTGTGTTTTTACACTTGTAATACCTGTATGCCCATAAATATATAGAATGTGCTTTTGTATGTGTGTTTATAATTAACACAAAGGTAACCTTTAAAAATATTTATCATTCTACAACTTTCTTTTATTGATCCAACAATAGGTTTGGGGGATATCTCCATGTTGATATAGAGCTGGATCATTCATTCTAATCACTGTATAGTATTTTTTTATTAGGGTATATCCCCTTTTATTCATCCATCACCCTACCAATGGACATTTAAATCATTTCTAATATTTTCCACTAATATAAAGAATGCTTTATATTATATGCAAAGAACATCCTTATACATACAACCTATGCACAAGTGTTCGAATTTCTTTAGGGAAGGTTGTCATCTTGCACATTAGCTGTAAAACAAAAGGTAGTCCATGGGTGGTGCAGCTGTATTCAGAGAGCCTATGGGCTGTATATCCAGCAGTTGAATCGACGAGTTGTAAGGTGTGTGCCTTTTCAACTTTATGAGATATTGCCAAATTGCTTTCCAAAGTGTGAATGTAATCATATAAAGATTCCTGTTCCCCAACATGCTCACAGACACTTGGCATGCATATGTGTTTTAATTTTGTCTAGTTGATGTATTTAAAATCATCTCTTATAATTATTTTGATTTATGTATCTCAGTTGCCTATTGGCAATTCAAGTTTTTTTCCGCTGAAAGTTCCCTATTTATATATTTTGTTCACTTTTCCTTTGCAGATTGTGGGGGAGAGTCTTTCTTAATGGTTTTCAGGAGTTCTTTGAATGCTTGCCCTTTGTTATATAGGTTGCAGATTTTTACTCCTAGTCTATTGCTTGTCTTTTAATCCAATTTGCAATGTCTTCCGTTACATGGCAGTTTAAATTTTGAGAGAGTCACAGATCAACTTTTCCCTTATGAGTTATGCTTTATTAAGAAATCCTTCTTCACCATGAAGTCATAAAATTATATATATATGTATGTACGTATATACAGTTGACCCTTGAACATGATTTTGAACTAAGCAGGTCCACGTACATGCAGATTTTTTTCAATAAATATGTACTACAGTACTATACAATCGGAGGTTGGTTGAATCCAAGGATGCGGAACCGTCTATAGGGAAGGCCAGTTGTAAAGCTATAGATGGTTTTTCAACTTCTTGGGGTTGAAACCCCTAACTTCCGCATTGTTCAAGGGTCAGCTGTAGTCCGAAATATTTGTTTGCCATATTTATTCTTTAATCCATTTGAATTAGGTATCTTATTTTTTATTCCTATGGAATGCCAGTTTCTCAGTGCCATTTACTGAGTTCTCCATCCTTTCCCTTCTGATTTATGATGCCACCTCTATGTATGGTACATCAAGTTCACACACACACACACCTGTGTCTGTTTCCAGGATCTCCATTGTATTCCATTAATATTTGCCTCTCCCTGCACCATAATGTGACTTAATAGGCAGAGAAATATCTCCTTTCCCCAACAAATACACTTTGTTTTTTTGGTTTGATAAGGGCTCTCAAAAATCCTGATTGGATTTGGGAAAATACATGTCTTTATGATACTGAGTCTTCCCATCCACGTACATGGTATATCCCTCCACTTATTCAGGCCTTCTTTAATGTCCTTCAATAATGTTTTGTAATTTTCTCTATGAGAATATTAACTCCACAATCCTTATTAGTTTTGTTCACTGCTGTATCCTCAGAGTCAAGAATGGGGCAAGACATAGAGTAGATGCTTAATGATAATTTGTTGTTTAATGAATGCCTTGCATATATTTTGTTAGATACATTCCTACATAACTTACGTTTTGTTGGTATAAAACAACAACAACAAAATTTTTTGAATAGTTTCTAGTCAGCTATATAGATATAGGTATAGAGATTCCAGGGCAGTGGAAGGACAGGGAGCCAATACAGGGTGCAATGACGAATAAATTGCCACTTCAGGTTATACGCAGGGGAGAGACAAGATCAGATTTGTGTTTTAAAGGGCTCTTTGCCTGCAGTGCAGAGAATGAATTGGAATGGATAGGGCAAAGTGGGCACAACTAGACAGGAGGCTACTGCAGGCATTGAGGCGAGTCCTAGCATAGTTGGTGCCTAAGAATTAGAGTGACTGGGAGAGATCAGAAGTGACCGATTGGCCAGGTGACCAACTGACCAGGTAACTCAGTGAGGGACCGAGTAAGGAAACTTAGAATCATCGCATTGACCAAAAACTGACAACTTTTCAGACGCAGCGCTATTTAGTTCAACCGAAGTGCAGCCGGAGGAGACGCTAGGCAGTGAGTGCCCGCGGCTGGCAGCCGGTCTCTGGCCCGGTGTGCCCCAGGGTCGCGGAGGCGTGGGGCTGGGAGAGAAAGTAGAGGGGAGCAGAGGGGTCCGGGCCGCAATGACACGCAAGGGCTTCAATCAGCTCGAGACTGCGAGCTGCGCCAAACGGCGTGTCTTTGCCTCATCCAATCAGAGCGGCAGAGCCTTCCCTCCGTCGCCTTGGCAACGGGACGCAAACGCTCGAGCGGGACGCAGTGACGGTTTGGGTCGGGCCCTGGGGAATTGTATCATGTCGCGACAGAAGGTAGGGGTGCCCCTCGATCCAGATGTTCCATCGTCCCAGAGAGGGAGGGAAATCGCGGAGGGATTCAGAAGTTGTGGGGTCCTCGTGGAGGGATTCCGGTTAGAATGGGAAGAAAATGATGAGTTCAGAGAAAAAACTACACGTCCCGGCATGCCGCGCAACGCCGGAGTTCCTGCGAGAGTCCAAGAAACCCAGTTTGCTGGCGGGAAATTTAGGAAACTCTAGGATTCTAAACTGTACTCAGCGATTTCTGTGACCCCCGGGGAAGCTCAGAATTTCGTATTTCCTGACCTGGAAAAGCTCTTAGAGATCTTTTCACCCCGTGCCGTCTTACGACTCGCTCATCCATCTATAATCCATCCACCCCCAAAACGCTAATGTGTTTTTTTCCCAGGCGACCCCAGTGCTGGCCAATGGGGGCACAGAGGTGAATCTGACAAGCCCCTGCCCTCTAGGAGTGCACAGTCCAACTCCCCCATTTCAGAAGTGGGAAAGATTAGACCCAGAGAGAGGAATGAATTACTCTAGAATCCAGCTCTCCCACCCCAACCTGCTTCTTATCCCGTGTGGCACCTCTGATGAATGGTACCTAAAGAAATAAATTTCTTTATTTCCCTCCCAGAGCATTAAAATGAGTGATTACATTGGGCCCACCTGTGTACTTCAGGATAATCTCTTTGTTTTAACGTCAGTTGATTCCAAACCTTAATTCCATCTACAACCTTAATTTCCCTTTGCCATGTAATGTAACACATTCACAGGTTCTAGGGATTAGAACATGGACACATTTTTTAATTGTTTTTTTAATTAAATTAATTAATTTCTTTATTCTTGGCTGCGCTGGATCTTCGTTGCTGTGCGCGAGCTTTTGCAAGCGGGGTCTACTCTTCGTTGCGGTGCGCGGGTTTCTCATTGCCGTGGCTTTTCTTGTTGCAGAGCATGGGCTCTAGGCGTGTCGGCTGCAGTAGTGCACATGGGCTTAGTTGCTCTGCTCTGCGGCACGTGGGATCTTCCCGGACCAGGGCTTGAACCTGTGTCCCCTGCATTGGCAGGCGAATTCTTAACCACTGCGCCACCAGGGAAGCCTGAGGACATGGACACATTTTGAGGGAGCATTATTTTGTTTACCACAATATACTATTATCAAATAATTGGAAAATTAAAAATTTACAATAGCATCACAAAATCAAATACCTATGAATAAATCTAATTAAAAACGTTCAAGACTTCTATACTGAAAACTAGAAGACACTGTGGAAAGAAATTGAAGACTTAAATTAATAGAGATAGACCATATTCATGGAATGATGAACTCAATAGTTTATGGTGTCACTTCTTCCCAAAATGATCTGTACATTCACTACAATCCCAATAAAAAACCCAACATACTTTTTTTTGATAGAATAGCAAACTGATCCTAACATTTTTAAAAAAATTAATTAATTAATTTTGGGCTGTGTTGGGTCTTCATTGCTGCACGGGGGCTTTCTCTAGTTTGTAGCGAGCGGGGGCTACTCTTCATTTTGGTGCGAGGGCTTCTCATTGCGGTGGCTTCTCTTGTTGCAGAGCATGGGCTCTAGGCGCACGGGCTTCAGTAGTTGTGGCACTTGGGCCCAGCCGCTCCACGGCATGTGGGATCATACCGGACCAGGGCTTGAACCCATGTCCCCTGCATTGGCAGGCAGATTCTTAACCACTGCACCACCAGGGAAGTCTGATCCTAACATTTATACTGAAGTCCAAAGGACCTCAAATTGCGAAGACAATCTTGAAAAAAAATAAGTTTGACTTATGCTCCCTGATTTCAAAGATTTACTACGAAGCTATGGTAATTAAGACACTGTGGTAGTGACGTAAGGGTAGACAAATAAGTCAACAGAACAAAATAAAGTCTAGAGATAGACCTACATATACATAGTCAATTGAATTTTGACAGAAGAGGCAAGGCAATTCAGTGAGGAAAGGGAAGGTTTTTCAAGCAAAGACTCTGGAGCAACTGAATAAACAAACATACATAAACATATGAGAATAGAAAAGATATTATGAAAAAAGATTAGGACACTTGACTAGTTCTGGAGGAATTAGAGGGGCTCTATCCCCTTCCACTGGCTTTTTGAGGGGTAGGATTGTGTGGTAGGCAGAATTCTAAGGTGGCCCCCAAGATTCCCATCCTCAGTGTACACACCTTGTATAATGCCCTCCCTTGAGTGTCAATGGAGCCTCTGAATTTGATGGGATAGTTATTACCATGATTACAATATATTATATAAGACTCTGCCATAGCTGACTTGGAGTGGGGGGAGGGTTGGAAATCAGAAGGGCATGCTCCTGTTGGCCTGGAAGAAAAGCAACATCTATGTTGTGAACTGCCTATGGGGGCCACTTCAAAAGGAACTGCAAGTGGCCTCTAGGAGCTGAGAGCAGTCCCAGCCAATGACTAGCAAGTAAACAGGGACCTCAGTCCTACAACCCCAAGTAACAATTCTGCCAACAATCTGGATGATCTTGGAAGAGAACCCCAAGCCCCAGAGGAGAAACACAACTCCAGCCATCACCTTGATTGTAGCCTTGCAAGACCTGAGCAGAGGATCCAGCTAAGATGTGCCCAGATTCCTGGTCCAAGGAAACTGTGAGATATAGATTTGCACTGTTTTAAGCCACTAAGTTTGTGGTAATTTGTTATGCAGTGCAGCAGTAGAAAACTAATACAGATGGCACGTCTGTCCAAGGTGCAAAGGTCATCCTGCATCGGACCAATTTCTAGTTCTTTTTTCATATCTGCCTTAGGGATTAGTCTTATCAGGACTGAGGGCGAAACTGTTTTGGACAGTTTGGACAGAATAATACCTACCACTCTTTGAGGATTTGGAAGGTCCATTTTGGGTAGAAGGAATTAACATTGCTCTGAGTCTTTGACCCAGCTCCTCCTGGATCATGGGTCTAATCAAACATTCAAGGTTAGAGTAGGTCCACATCCTTCTCACAGAGCCTGCTGAGTTCAGCCCTCAAACTGGGGTTAATGGTTGGACTTTTAGAGCATTGAAAACGGATGTTCACTATACTGGTCATGCCTGTGGAGTAAGCCTACAGTGAGGTGGACCCTTGGATTCTTGGAGGTTCATTTCAAGGACCAAGTTACTAGGCACATGTTGACTAATAAGAAATTGGCCAGGCTGAACCTTCATGTCATAGCATCTGGGCAGTGTTGAGTCTGATACTTTGAGCATTTTAATATCTACAGTAAGTTGATTTGGGAAGCAGGTAGATATGCATAAAATTACATCACTTTCCTTTTCTCATTGCAGAATCAAAATTACAAGGGGCATGGACTGCCAAAGGGAAGAGAGCGGTGAGTGGTCCCACCCAATCCAATAAACCCAGAACTAACTTCCTGCTTGCTTGCTGCCTTCCTTCCTTCCCTTTGTCCATCCCTCCCTCCCCACTTCTTTACTTAAATAATGATAATGATAATAAACAATCAGTGAGCACTTACCATGTGCCAGGCCCTGGGCTTGTTACTTTACTTGTATATCTCATCGAATCCTTACCACAATTCTTTGAAATAGATACTACTCTTATGTCCACTTTACCGATGGGGAAACTGAAGCTCAGGGAGGCTAAGTTACTTGCTCAAGACCATAGCAACTGTTAGTGGCAGAGCTTGTTGGACTCCATGGCCCATGTTGTGTCTAACTGTGTTTCCTTGCCTCCTTCAACAACCACGTGAAGTTGACTTGATAATGCAAATGTCAACTGCACTCTGAACTTCTGCATCGCTCTGCACCAATAACCTGGTTATAGAACTCAGCACCTCTTCGGATTTCTTAAAAATAATCCACTTGCACAAGCAGGAGTGAGCAATGCAGACTTAACTGAAGATTTTTGTGGGAATTAGGGGAGGTAGTTTACATTGCGCACACCATGGCAAATATTTTAGAATTTTCTATTCCCTATTTCATTATATATTTCTGTTCTTTCTAATGCCCTTCCTGGCTACACCACCTCTGGGGCAGGCATGCATGGCCTCTGACCTTTCTCTCATGCAGCACCCATCTTCTTTGCCTTCTTGGTCTCTGTACTGACTCCTTTCCACCAATTTCAAACCTTTCACTCTTGCATGCACAGTGTTCCACTGTGTTCCAGCTCCTGGCCCTAAACTTACACACCCACTCCCACCTCAACAAAACAAAGAGCACTTCAGTTAACAGGACCCATCCATCTGTTTTATCAAGGCAGATATTGATTAGAAATGCATTCAGCTACAAGTAACAGGAAACCCAACTAATAGTACCTTTAAAAAATCGTATTTCTTTTCCTCATGTAACAAAGCTTCTGTGGGGCTGGTGCAGTGGTTCAACAACGTCAGAGCTAATGTCTCTGTGATTGCCTTCACATTTTCCTGATGGACACCAAGTGGCTGCTACCTCTTCAGCCTTCATGTCATGATCAAGATGGGAAGCAGGGGGGAGGGCAGACTCAAGCCATCTCTCTCTCAAATCAAAAGAATAAACACTACCCAGGAACCTACCCTCCTTAGCGGTTTTATGCTTTTATCTTATTGACCCAAATTGTGTCACATGGACACCCCTAGCTGCCCGAGTGGCTAGGAATAAAAGTTACATAAGTGGCATTATACTGTTATATTTGCACCCTGCTTTTGTCTCACAAAATTATACTTTCAGTATTTACCCATGTTGGTGCATGTAGCTCTGGATACATTTTAACTACTGTATGAGTTCCATTATATACCACAAGTTATTTATCTATCTGCCTTCTGAAAGGCACTTAGATTGTGTCTTATATTGGTTTCCTCCAGAAGCAGACCCTGAGATAAGGATGTGAGAGCAGATCGTTTATCTGGAAGGTGATTCCAGTAAGCATCGGCAGGGAAGTGGGGAAGTGAGACAGCTAAGGGAAAGAAACCAATAAAAAGTGCATTATTGACAGGTTATTGCTGTGGGCAAGTGGGGCTCCATCCCACCGGGGATTCCTATGAGATAGTGTAGAACACACCGTAGGCTTACCCCAACTGAGTGATGAAAGAGCTGGAGGATTTATCCATAAACTTCAGTCATCATTGGTTTTATGCTGTTGGGGGGAGGGCAGTTAACTCCCTGGTACTTCAGATCTACTCCAAGCACTGGCTGAGCACACCAAGGGCTAGAAGAAGACTTCAGGTAAAGAACTGCAGGTGCTGGCAGAGGAAAGCCCTGTGATTTGCATGCACAGGAATGGCAAATGCCCAAGGGATAAGGATGGACCACCAACAGTGTGTGCTGCAGATTACTTCCATAAAAATATTAACAGTTACAGATGAACATCCTTGCATGTATATTGCCGAGTACGTATGTAGGGTATCTACCTAGGGTGTAGATCTAGGATAGAATTGCTGGGTGTAGAGTATATGCACATTCAACTTACTAAATACTGCCATGTGGTTCTTCAAAGCGCCTTCTACTGGCGGAGGAGGAGTTTCCATTTTAGCACATTGTTGCTAAAACTTGGACTTTTAGATTTTTGCCAGTCTAATGTGTATGAAATAGTAATCGATGGTTTTAATATGCCAACTTTCTCTCCAAAAGTTTATCCAATTTACACTCCCATCAGCATCACTATCATTTCTCCACATTCTCGCAGACACTTGGTATTTGCCTGATTTTTAATATTTTCTCCAATCTGATGGATTTGAACTTGCATTTCTTTATTGTTTTGGATTAGCTTTAAATATTTCACTACTTTAGAACGGTAGTTTTCAAAATTTGACCTCAGGATCCCTTTACAACTTAAAAATCATTGTGGACTGTAATAACTTTTGTTTATGCAGCTTATACTTATCAATATTTACCACATTAGAAATTTTAAAAGATAAATTTAAAAAATACTTATTTATTAATTCATTTAAAAAGCAATCACAGGGCTTCCCTGGTGGCGCAGTGGTTGGGAGTCTGCCTGTTAATGCGGGGGACACGGGTTCGAGCCCCGGTCTGGGAGGATCCCACATGCCGCGGAGCGGCTGGGCCCGTGAGCCACGACTACTGAGCCTGCGCGTCTGGAGCCTGTGCTCCGCAGCGGGAGAGGCCGCGATAGTGAGAGGCCCGTGCACCGCAATGAAGGGTGGCCCCCGCTTACCACAACTAGAGAGGGCCCTCGCACGGAAGCGAAGACCCAACACAGCAAAAATAAATTAATTAATTAATAAACTCCTACCCCCAACATCTTCTTAAAAAAAAAAAAAAAAAAGCAATCACATACTCATTACATGGAAGCATAAATAACATATTTTTATGAACTATAACTATTTTCTCCCTCCCCCAAATTTACTGAGATGAGTGGTGGTTGTGAGGCTGGTTTTTTGTGAGGCTCTTCAATGTCTGGCTTAATAGAAAACATTCAGCTTCTCAAATTTTCTGTATTCAATCTGTTGTGATACGTTGTTTTGCCTGAAGAGTAGGAAGAAAATCTAGCCTCACAAAGATATGCTGTTGAAAGGGGAGGACTTTGTGTACCCCTGAGAGTTGGGGACCTTGAGGAGTACTTGGACCACACATCAAGAACCACTGCTTTGGGACTTCCCTGGTGGTGCAGTGGTTAAAAATCTGCCTGCCAATGCAGGGGACACGGTTTCCATCTCTGGTACAGGAAGATCCCACATGCTTCGGAGCAACTAAGCCCGAGTGCCACAACTACTGAGCCTGCGCTCTAGACCCCGTGAGCCACAACTACTGAGCCCACGTGCCACAACTACTGAAGCCCATGCCTAGAGCAGGTGCTCCACAACAAGAGAAGCCCGCGCATGCCATCGAAGAGTAGCCCCGGCTCGCCACAACTAGAGAAAGCGACGAAGACGCAACGCAGCCAAAAAATAAATAAATAAATTAAAAAAAAAAAAAAAGAACCACTGCTCTAGGGAATTACAATATGCATCCTTAACTTATCACTATCTACCTTGACTCAATATTATACCACTTCGTGTACAACATAAGAGCCCTAGAACAGCATGCTCTGTTTACTCCCCTCCCATCTTTCGTGCTGCTATTTTTGTCGTATATTTTACTTGTAAATATATTATAAACCCTACAATACATTCTTTTTTTTTTTTAAATGTAGTTTTGTTGTTGTTGTTGTTTTTGTTTTTTTTACTTTTTGGCCACACCACCTGGCACATGGGATCTTAACTCCCTGACCAGTGATCGAACCCTCACCCCCTGCAGTGGAAGCATGGAGTCTTAACCACTGGACCGCCAGGGAAGTCCCAGCCCTACAATACATTCTCATTGTATTCACTTTACATAGTTAACTGTTTGTTTTTTTTAATTAAGAAATGGAAGAAAGTATTTCAAATTTACTCCACTCTTTATCCCTTCTTATAGGTCTGAATCTCCATCTGGTATAAGTTTCCTTCTACCTGAAGAACTTTCCTTTAAAATTCTTAAACGATGATGTCCCTTTGTCTTTAGGCTTGCATTGTCTCTGATGAGAAGTCAGCTGTCCTTTACACTGTCTCCCCGCCACCGCCCCGGCAGTTACACATACACATACACACACACACCTGTATGTGTCTTTTTCCCTTGTCTGTTTTTAAGACTCCTCTGGTTTTCAGAAATTTGACTATAGTTTGTTCGCCTTTGTGTGTGTGTGTGTGTGTTTTGTATTTATTCTGCTTGGAGTTAATTGAGCTTCTTGGATCTGTGACTTGATAATTTAGTCAAATTTGGAAATTTTTCAGCCATCATTTTTTCGAAAAATATTTTCCGTCCTATTTGCTCCCATCTCCTTCTGGGATTCCAGTTACATGTATGTTAGGTTGCTTGATATTATCCCATAAGGCACTGAGATTCTGTTCTTCTAAATTTTTTCTTTCTCTAATTCAGATTGAATAATTTTTATTGACCTGTCTTCAAATTTATTATCTTAAATTTTTTTCCAGCTTTATTGAGATATAATTGGCATAAAACATTGTATGATTTAAGGTGGACAATGTGATGATATGATACACATATATATATTGTAAAATGTTTACCACAATAAGGTTAGTTAACACATCCTTCACCTCACATAACTACCATTTTGTTGTTGTTGTGGTGAGAACACTTAAGATCTACTCTGAGCAACTTTCAAGTCTATCATACAGTATAGTCACCCTGCTGTACATTAGATCCTCAAAACTCATTCCTCTTATAACTGGAAATTTGTACCCTTTGACTAACGTTACTGTCCTTATTTCTACAATGTCCAATCCCCTGTTGAGCTCATCCTATGAATGTTTAATTTCAGATACTATAATTTTCAGTTCTACATTTTTCCATTTTGGTTCTTTTTTAGACTTTCAGTGTCTTTTCTGCAATAACTCATTATGCTGATTAAATGTAATTAAATATATTTAAATAATTAAATATATTTACTCATATCCACCTTTTCATGTAAATTTTTTTTTTCATCTTTATTGGAGTATAATTGCTTTACAATGGTGTGTTAGTTTCTGCTTTATAACAAAGTGAATCAGTTATACATATACATACGTCCCCATATCCCCTCCCTCTTGCGTCTCCCTCCCACCCTCCCTGTCCCACCCCGCTAGGTGGTCACAAAGCACGGAGCTGATCTCCCTGTGCTCTGCGGCTGCTTCCCACGAGCTATTTTGCGTTTGGTAGTGGACATACGTCCACGCCACTCTCTCACTTTGCATGGAAATTCTGTAACACATTTATAATATCTGTTTAAAGTCTTTAATAATTCCAATAATTGGGTCATTTATGAGTTATGTATATATAACAGAACTCTATAACAAAATATAGAGTTTTTCCTCTTGATCATGCATTAAAACTTTTCTGCTTTATTATTGCGTGTCTTCTATTTTTTATATTCCATTCTGGTCATTGTGTATAAAAAGCAGTGAAGACCAAAAAATTACACACACCCACACCCACACCCACATATGTGTGTGTGTGTGTGTACAGGCATACATCATTTTATTGTGTTTTGCTTTACTGCAGTTTACAGATATTATGTTTTTCACAAATTGAAGGTTTGTGGCAACCCTGCATCAACAAAGTCTATTGGTGCCATTTTTGCAACAGAATTTGCTCCCTTCGTGTCTGTGTCACGCTTTGGTAATTCTCACAATATTTCAAACTGTTTCATGATTATTATATTTGTTATGATGATCTGTGATCAGCGATCTTTGATGTTACTACTACAACTCACTGAAGGCTCAGATGATGGTTAACTTTTTTTAGCAATGAAGTATTTTTAATTAAGATATGTACATTTTTAAAAAGACACAATGCTATTGCACACTTAATAGACTACATATAGTGTAAACATAAATTTTATATGCACTGGGAACGTGGGTTGGACCAAAGCTTTAATTACACTGAGTTCATCCCAAGCCCAGCCTCCTGTACTACCATTTTGAGCTTGTTAGTATTTGACCTGGGAGGGCATTGGACTGCAGTTCAGTTTTTTTGTTTGTTTGTTTGATTTTTGTTGTTGTTGTTGTTCTTTTTTTTTTTTCTGGTACGCGGGCCTCTCACTGCTGTGGCCTCTCCCGCTGCGGAGCACAGGCTCCGGACGCGCAGGCTCGGCGGCCATGGCCCACGGGCCCAGCCGCTCCGCGGCATGCGGGATCCTCCCGGACCGGGGCACGAACCCGTGTCCCCTGCATCGGCAGGCGGACTCTCAACCACTGCACCACCAGGGAAGCCCCTGTTGTTCATTTTTGAATTCAACTCCGGCAGGGCTGCAGGAATGCAAACACCATGTAAACATGCAGGAGTCTGGGTTTTCTCTCAGCTGTACTGTTTTCTCTACTGTTCCTTTCTTAAGCAAATTTGCCAGAATCCGGTTTTGTTTGGTTTGGTTTTGGAATGGGCCCTTCCAGATTTTGATGTGTTTTGCCATCCTACATATCGTATAAGCTCAGCTGATTTCTCCTGGTGCCACAGACTCTCTCTTCCACGGCTGACTTGTTCTTCCACTTGCCCACCCCAGGCCAGGCAGCCAGCCCAGATCTGGAAACGGCTGCATCTCTCTGCTCCCCCCCATGAAGGCCTTGTTTCTCTCTGGAATCGGTTCATCAAGTTTTCTTTTGTCTGTTGCTCTCCACTAGCCCCATGGACAAGTATATTTATTTTGTACATTTTTTTCTCATTTTTACTATAGGATTGAAAGTCTTTTACATTCTTTTACATCATAACCCAAAGCGGAAGTCCTCTCCTTGGTATTTTAATTTGCATTTCTTAATTATTGGTAAGGTTGAGTATCTTTTAACATGCTTGTTGGTCATTTAAATTTCCTATGCTATTAATTGCCTGTTCATAGCTTCTAGACATTTTTCTATTGAGTTTGTCTCTTTCTTTATGTACTTGGTCCAAATCTCTTATGGATTATAAGCACCACAAATATTTTTTCTTAATCTATAGGTAGTCCTTTAACTTTATTTGTGGTATGTTTTGTTATAGAGTTCTGTTATATATACAGAAAGTTGAGTATATCATAATTTTACAGCTCAGTGAACTTTCATAAACTTAATATACCCACATCAGGAAACAGAACATCACCAGCGTGCCCTCTTCTAATCATTGCTCGATAAAGGTAGCCATTATCCAGACATCTAAAGTTGTGTTGGGAATTTCCTGGCAGTTCAGTTAGGACTCTGCACTTTCACTGCCAAGGGCCTGGTTCAATCCCTGATCAGGGAAATAAGATCCTGCAAGTTGTGCAGCCAAAAATAAAAAAACTATGAATTTTTAAAATTGAACATTTTAATTGTGGATTCATATGCAGTTGTAAGAAATAATACAGAGAGATCTTATGTGCCCTTTACCCAGTTCCCCCCAGTGGTAACAGAGTAAAACTATAGCACAGCATCCAACTAGGATATTAACATTGATACAGTCAAGATATGGAATATTTCCACCACCACAAGGATCCCTCATAGTGCCTTTTATAACCACACCCACTTCCCCTCCCTCCCCCTCTTCCTCCCCATCCCAACGTACCCTATCTTTAACCCCCAGCAACTGTTGTTTTGTTCTCTTTTCAATAATTTTGTCCTTTCAAAGAGTTTTTTTTGTTTGTTTTCTTTGGTTTTTTTGTTTTTTGCGGTACGTGGGCCTCTCACTGTTGTGGCCTCTCCTGTTGCGGAGCACAGGCTATGGACGCGCAGGCTCAGCTGCCATGGCTCACGGGCCCAGCCGCCCTGCGGCATGTGGGATTTTCCCGGACCGGGGCACGAACCCGTGTCCCCTGCATCGGCAGGCGGACTCTCAACCACTGCGCCATCAGGGAAGCCCCAAAGAGTTTTTATAATGGAATCACACATTATATACTAACCTTTTGGGACTGGCCTTTTTCACTCAGCAACTTCGCTAGAGATATTCAGGTTGTTGAGTGCATAAACAGTTCATTCCTTTTTATTGCTGACTAGTATTCCAGGGAACGGATATACCACCATGCGTTTAACCACTTACCTATTGAAAGACATCTGGGTTTTCTTCCAGTCTGGGGCTATTATGAATAAAGCTGTTATGAACATTCAAGTACAGGTCTGTGTGTTAGTTTTCATTTCACTGGGGTAAACGCCCAGGAGTACAATTGCTGGATTATACGGTAGTTGCATGCTTAGTTTTTTAAGAAACTGTCAAATTATTTTCCAAGGTGGCTGCACCATTTTATATTCCATCAGCAATGTATGAGTGATTCGGTTTCTCTGTGTCCTTTCCAGCAGCTGATGTTGTCAGAGTTTTTTATTTTAGCCATTCTGATACTTGTGTATTGCTATATCATTGTGGTTTTAATTTGTACTTCCCTAATGGTAAACGATGTTGAACATCTTTCCATGTGCTCATTTGTCATCTGTATATCCTCTTTGGTGAAATATCTGTTCATGTCTTTTGCCCATTTTCTAATTGGATTTTCTTTTTACTGTTGAGTTTTGAGAATTCTTTATGTATTCTAGATAGTAGTCCTTCGTCAATATGTGGTTGCAAATATTTTCTCCTAGGCTGTACCTTGCCTTTTCATTGACTTAACAGAGTCCTTTAAAGAGCAGAAATCGTTAATTTGGAAGGTTTATCAGTTTATCCGATTTATCAGTTTTCCCTTTTATGGACCATGCTCGTAGTGTCAAATCTAAAAATTCTTTGCCTAGCTCTTCGATCCCAAAGATTTTCCTCTATGTTTTATAATTTTACATTTTACACTTAAGTTTGTGATCCATTTTGAGTTAAAGTATAAAGTACTTTATACTTTATATAAAGTATGAAGTTTAAGCCTAGGTTCATTTTTTGCATGTGCATATCCAATTCTCCAGCACCATTTATTGAAAAGGCTATTCTTCCTCCATTGAACTGCTTTTGTTCATTTGTCAAAATTCAGTTGGGCAGGGACTTCTCTGGTGGTCCAGCAGTTAAGACTCCACGCTCCCAGTGCAGGGGGCCCAGGTTTGATCCCTGGTCAGGGAACTAGATCCCGCATGCTGCAACCAAGGGCCCGCACACAGCCCAATAAATAATTTTTTTTTTTTTTTTTTTGCGGTACGCAGGCCTCTCACTGTTGTGGCCTCTCCTGTTGCGGAGCACAGGCTCCGAACGCGCAGGCTCAGCGGCCATGGCTCACGGGCCCAGCCGCTCCGCGGCATGTGGGATCCTCCCAGACCGGGGCATGAACCCGTGTCCCCTGCATCGGCAGGCGGACTCTCAACCACTGCACCACCAGGGAAGCCCCCAAATAAATAATTTTTTAAAATTCAGTTGGGCATATTTGTGCAGGTCCATCTCTTGTTTGTTTGTTTGTTGTTGGTTTGTTGGTTGTTCTCTTGGTCTTTGTATCTCTTTCTCTGTGAATACCACACAGTCTTGATTATTGTAGCTACATAATGTTTTGAAATTGGTTAGACTGATTTACCCCACTTTATTCTTCTTTTCAAAATTGTTTTAGATATTCTAGTTCTAATATCTTTGCCTTTCCACATACATTTTAGAATTATCTATATCTACAAAAAAATCTTACTGGGATTTTGATCCCAGGAATCGCATTAAGTCTGCACACCAGTTTGGGAAGAATTGACATCTGTACTCTGCTGAGTCTTCCAATCCATGAACATGGTAGGGTTCTCAATTTATCTAGACCTTCTCTGAATTTTTGCATCAGCATTTTGTAGTTTTTAGTACCTAAGTCCTGCACATGTTTTGTTAGATTTGCACCTAAATATTCCTTTTTTTAAAAGTAATAGTTGTAAATTGTATTTTTAATATCAGAGTTCATGTGTTCATTGATAGTATATAGAAATATAACTGATTTGTATGTTCATCTTATATCCTGTGATCTCACTGTACTTACCTATTAGTTCATGAATTGTTTTTTAGATTCCGTGGGAATTTTTACACAGTCATCTGCAAAAAGGGAGTTTTCTTTCTTCCTTTCTGATCTATGTCCCTTTTATTGACTTATTGCACTGGTTAGAACTTCTAGTGCTATGTTGAATAAGAGTTGTAAGAGCGGACACCCTTGCTTTCTTCCAGTGTTCTTCACATATTCTTCAAATGTGTTCTTAATTACTCATTGAAACATTTTTATGATGGCTGCTTTAAGATATTTGTCAGATCATTCTAACACATCT
The DNA here is from genome assembly GCF_039906515.1 of Pseudorca crassidens. Taxonomy (NCBI): domain Eukaryota; kingdom Metazoa; phylum Chordata; class Mammalia; order Artiodactyla; family Delphinidae; genus Pseudorca; species Pseudorca crassidens. The sequence continues at coordinate 62,813,035 of NC_090310.1, forward strand.
GCCATTTTGGCGTTGGTAGCTATTGATTTTTTTTTAACATTTTTATTGGAGTATAATTGCTTTACAATGGTGTGTTAGTTTCTGCTTTATAACAAAGTGAATCAGTTATACATATACATATGTTCCCATATCTCTTCCCTCTTGGGTATCTATTGATTTTTCTTAGTCACATTGAGATTTTCCTGATTCTTGGTATGACAAGTGATTTTCAGTTGAAACCTGAACATTTGGGATATTATGCCATAGAACTCTGGATCTTGTTTAAGCCTCTTTTAGGTGACATTTTCTGACATCACTCCGGCCAGGGAAGGGGGCATGGTACCACCTCATTACTACCATAGAGTGTAGAAGTCCAGGTTCCCCACTTGATCTCCATTGACACTTGAGGGTAAAGGAGGTTCCTTCTTACTGCTGGGTGGAATGGGAGTTCTGGTTCCACTAGGCCTCTGCTGATACCACCCTGGCCAGGAGGGGTAGGAGTTCCTTGCTACTGCTCCCTACCTGACTCACATGAACACCACAGGAAGTGCCGCCTCATTACCACTGGGTGGTATTGAAAGTCCTGACTCTCCACTAGGCCTCCGTTGACATCAGCCCAAGGGAGAGGGGTGCCTCCTTACTTCCAGGTGGGGGTGGAAGCCCAGGCACATGGTCTCCACTGACACAGCAGGGGTGGGCACCTCACTACCACCTGCTAGGGATGAAAGTCCCGGCTACGTCTTTGACCTTCTCTGACACCAGCCTAGCCAGGGGTCTTGGGGGGATATTGGGTACCTTGTTACAGCCTGGTGGGAAGTCTAGATTCCCCACTCAGCCTTTGCTAGCATAAGTGAGCGTAGGTCACAGATTTGTTTCTGCTGGGGTTGGCCAGAGTAGAGAAGTTATTGTCTTAAGTGTTCCTTTCCTGATTTTGTCAGCTGGAGAGAGCAGGCTTTTGCTGGAGGGTTTTTTTTGTCTGTGCCCATTGGTGTTTCAGACTTGCTAGCTTCTTCATCTCCACATCTGGGATCTATGAGGCAAAGAGAGAACCCAGGGAATTCACCACATGCTGGTCCATGGGTCCTGAGGTCCTTAGCCGATCTGCCTTCTTCTGTCCACCTTTCAGGGTCTTCTTATACTTGTTTTATATCTAATGTCCTGGGGTTTTAGTTGTCCTGGTAGGAGGAAGAGGGAAAAGTATATCCATTCCATCTTCTCAGGTGAGTGACAGAAAGGGGGATTTGCAAAAACGTATCATTTAGTATAAGGATTAGCCATGGCATATGTAAAGCAACCAAACCATGAAAGGCACTGAAGACAATGATTGCTATTATTTTTCAATGATTCAAAGATTCTATCATTCTCAATTTGATTATTTTGTTTCACGCTATGATGTTAAATTCTAAAATTCAGTAATTCTCTGTTTTGGCATTTCCATGTACGGAACTTGGCCTTTCTTCCTTTCCCTTTTTTCCTATCCCTGGACTGTCCTAGGGAATTGTTGATTCTGAGCAAGTGTTCCATTGCCATGTCTTGCAGAGAGCAGAGAGCATCAATCCGGTTCAAGACCACTCCTGTGAATACCCTCATGGATGTCCTTCACCACAGGCCAGGATGGGTGGAAGTAAAGGAGTAAGAAGCCCTCACCCCCAGCCTTGTTTCTCCTTCCCTTTGTCTCACAGGTCCTTGTCTCCCTTCGTTTTTGTCCCAGCTCCCTTGGGTGGCCACTGGGACTTGTCCCAATTTGGCTGTGACAGGGGCCGACATTTATTTAGCATTCACAATGTGTTAGGTGCATTACTGATGTCATCTCTGTCTTATTGAAGCCTTATAACCATCCAGAAAGATGTGAATATGTTCAGAAATATTAAGTCAATTGTTTAAGGTCGCACAGCACCTAAGTGTCAGAGTGGGATTCAAACCCAGTTCAGTTTGACTATTCCACAGCCAGTGTCCTATAGCTCTCTATGCAACCATCACAGACCTGTGGGGTGAATCCTCCGGTGATGGCAGGTCCTGGCCACTTACTAGTTCTGTGACCTCGGACAAGTTTTTTGACCCCTAAGCCTACATTCCTTCTTCTATGCTGGGCCCTGGGGATACTGAGATGAAAAAGCAAACAATCCCTGGCACGTAGTAGGTGTTAATATTAGTGAAGGTTAAGGTTTGGATGCATGTAACAGAGACACAAGGTAAAAGAGGCTTTGACAGACTAGAAGTTTATTTACCCCTCCCATTGAAGTCCAGATATAGGAGGTTCAAAGATGGTATGGAAATGTGGGACCCATCTGCTTCCGTTTTTCCACTCTGCTATCCTTTGAGTGAGACCCTCATTCTCATGGTCTGAGGTGGAGTTCCTGTACATTCCAAGCAGCAGGATGTAGGAAGGAGACAAGAAAAGGCATGTCCTACCCTTGAAGGACACAACCCAGAAGTCCCTCACATTTCACTGGCCAGAACTTAGCCATGTGGACACACCTAGCTGCAAGGGAATCTGAAAAATGTAGACTACATTTTCCAGGTAAATGTTGGAAATTCTATGACTGTAGAAAAAGGAGAGAATAGATATGAGGGGTGAGGGCAACCAGCTACCCTGCCAGGGTCCTCAATAAATATTTGTTGCATAACAACAACTAAGCCTCCTAGACACTCTTCCACACTTTACACGCATGACCTCTTTGAATCATCCCAGTAAACCTTCCAGTAGGTGCTATCATCATCTCCATTTTCCTGATGAAAAAACTGGACAAAAAGAGGAAAAATATACCATGTTGGAAAGTGGAAAAATATACCGTGTTGGAAAGTGTTGGAATATACCATCTTGTCAGGGCTTGAGCTAGGGTTTTCACCTAGCCTGGCTGTCTGCAGAGTCCCAGGTTCAGCCTCCCTGTTCTAGCAGCCTCTCAGTAATTGAAGGAACAAATGAGTGAATAGGTGAATGCATGCTTCCTGCTGCCTGGTGCTGGAGTCTAGCAGAGGAGACAGACCCTTACTAAATCATCCCACAAAAAAATTAGGAATTGGCTGACGGTGGCAAGCGTGGTATGGGGAATCCAAGATGGCAGAGTCCTCTCTCTGGCACTTTGGGGAGTATTACAGTGTTGGTGATGATGGTGATGGTGGTGATGATAGCAGCTACTGTGGATTTTCCTTCTTGGTTCTCTCATGTATCACGCTAATATCAGAATGAGTTTTCCTTCCCTGGATCCAGAAGAACTGGATGTAGTGGAGGATGAGGCGGGGGAGGTGATCGGCAGGTATATGGGAAAAGGTACTGTCCTGACCTGCCACGTGATCTGAGGCTGCCCCCTGTTTCTCCTCAGCCTTGCTCCATGGTCAAGTGGAAGAAGGTCTGAGGGTTCGTCTGGTGCTGATAGTGTGGGAGTCCATGAAGCAGGTTGTTTCCTGGCTGATCCCAAATTGCCTCGAGAGTCCTCAAGTCAGGAAAGGCTAGAGGCCAGGGCCTTTACACCAGACATGGCTCGGTGAATGTGAGACCTTTTCCTTAGGACCTAAGCTGGGGTCTGGTATTTCCAGGTAGAACGAGGTCCCAATTCAGACCATCAGCCTGTTAGGTCAGAGTTTGGAACAGATGTGGCCAGAGCTGTCCCCTCCCTTGCTTCCCACAAAGAAAGCTGTCCTTGATGCCTGGAACTGCAGCAACCATCTTGTGACCTTGAGATGATGAGCATGAAGACAACATGTTAAGGATGGCAGAATGAGAAGTTAGAAAGAACCTGGATTTCCTGTTGGCCTTGTTGAGCAGTTTAATGTTTTCCTGGGTGATTTAAGAGCAACTTGACTGTGATAATCATGAAGATGGTGTACAAAATGAACAAACTTGTGGAATTAGAAAAGAATCCAAAATCCACATCATGGTCTACAAGGCCCTGTTTGTTGGGCCCTACTCCAGTTTCAGTGTCATCCCTTACGTTTCTCCCTCCACTCTGGCTTTTTTTTCATATCCTTGAATGAGCCCTTTCCAACCTCAGGGCCTCAGTTCCTATCCTTCCCACTCCTGGAACCCTCTCCCCACTGCCCTTGATCTGGCTGTCCCTCCTTACCATTCAGATCTAAGCTGAAAGGTCAGTTCCACAGGGTAGCCTCCACCTAAATAGGTTCCTCAGCTGCCCTGCCTCATGGCCTCCAACTGGGTTATTCCAACTGGGTTATAACATTTCACAATTCCTCATTAGAGAGTTGTGTATTTGTTTCCTTGTTTATTTTTTATCTTCCCCACAGGACTGTATGTACCACCTAGCCAGGTGTTTTTGTTCCCCCTATATCCTTGCATCCAACATTGTCTCTGACACCAAGACAGCCTCAACACCTATGTGTTGTATGAATGAATGAATACTTCATTATTCATTCATTCATCCATTATTCATTCAACTAAAACAAAAGGTGGGTTAAAAAAAAAAAAGCAAATTGTGAAAGGAAATAGACAAGAGTAGCTCTAACCACAGAGCTCGGAATCTGGAACCCGATGGCCTGAGTTCCAGTCCTGCTCTGCCACTTACTAGCTTATGAACTTAGGTGAGTTCCTTAACCTCTCTGTGCCTCACTTCACTCATCTTTAAAATGGGCATAATAAAAGAACCTAACACTTAACAGTTACTATGAGGATTAATGAGTTAATATTTGTAAAGTACTTAGAACAGTGTCTGGCACATGGGAAGTGGAAGTAAGTATTAGCCATTAGAAAGTTTTAAGAACATGCCAAACGATGCCATGTGCCACATATGGATACGCACATATATACACAGTAAAACTATAAAGACACTCATAGAAATGATTCCAAATTCAGTCTAATGGCTTCCTTTTGGACAGGAGAGTAGGAGATAGAATCAGTCAGGAATATATGTGGAGCTTCAGTTATATCTGTAATTTTTTACTCAAAAATTTGGAAGTAATCATGGTTGTGCATTTCATTTCCTGTCAAGTCTTTTTGAAGCACCTCCTCTGTGTACTCCAGCTCTGGTATCTGGATTTGGTAGATCAGTCTGGTTTCCTGTCCCCCTCTCTGGCAAGGTGGTGAAGAACAGGGTCAGAATTTGGAGTCGGGGAGGCTTGGGAGTGAATCCCGAGGCTGCCATGTCCTCACTGAGCAAGGCTGTCCCCGTCTTAGGGATCCAGGCACGATCGTAGTCACTTCTGGGGCTGCTCTGAGGATTCAGTGAGAGGAGGGCTTTCTGAACTGGGAAGAGCTTATAAATGTTGCCTGTTTCCACTGCTTGGTCGTGTGGGCTCAGGGGTGGCTACTTGGATGCTTCCAGAGCCCAGGCAGGTAACATGACCACGTAAGGTTGGCCCATTGTCATGGGCCATAGGGCATGGTGGGGACTGTGATCTGGAGAGGGTGTGCCCTGTCTAAGGCGGTGGGTGCCAAGGGGCATCTGGGCTCAACGTGGCCAGATCTGCTGATTGTTCGAAGGAAACCAGTAGCCTGGATTTTTGCAGGGACATTTCTGTAGTTTTCACTCTGGCCTCACAAAGTACATGGTGGGCAGCGACAGCCCGAGGCCACCTCCTTGAGACTTACCTGATGGACACACCGCCGCTTACCCTTCAGCTGCACCTCCCTGGGCCCCAGATCTCCAGCAGTGCTGAGGTCCTCAGGTCCTGACTTTTGTCCCACCCCCACCCCCAGTGAAGGGGAGTGGGATTTCTACTGGTGCGATGTTAGCTGGCTCCGGGAGAATTTCGACCACACCTACATGGATGAGCACGTGCGGATCAGTCACTTCCGAAACCACTACGAGGTGAGCTGGGTGGGCCCAGGGGACTGGGTGTGGCAATGAGCAGGGGCTGGCTTGGGGGTACAAGGACCAGAATGGAAAAGTACAAGGGAATTTGGAGTACATGCCAGGTGAGAGATATGTGCCCTAGATTCACGATGAGCTAAATAGTGTGAGGGAATAGGGATCTCAGACCTGAGGAACAGCCCACCTTGGGGAGGGGACTGAGGTCATGGGCCGTCTGACTTCAGGTGCGAAGGCTAAAGAAGCAGGATGCTTGAGGGATTATGTGATTTCAGGGTGAGGCAAGTTGAGCTGTTTGGAGTCTGGAGATGGGAGAGAGCTCTGGGAGGAACCATACCACAAAGATGGGACTCGAGAGGCCAGTGGTGGGAGATTTAAAAAGTTTAGTGCAGCTTAGCAGTTAGAAAAAGAATTTTGGCATCAGACAGGCCGGGTCAAACCCTGGCTGTGCTGCCTGTTAGCTGGATAGCTCTGGGCAACTGACAACCTTCTGAGCCTCAGTTTCCTCACCTGTAAAGTGGGGATAATTATAGAATAGCAGGCTCTCAGTCAAAGTTACTCTCATTGTTACTCTTTTTTTAACCCTTTTTTTTTTAAGATTTATTTTTATTTATTTATTTTGGCTGGGCCGGGTCTTAGTTGAGGCACGTGGGATCTTCGTTGTGGCGTGTGGAATCTTTTAGTTGCAGCATGCAGGCTTCTTAGTTGCGGCATGCAGCATCTAGTTCCCTGACCAGGGACTGAACCCAGGCACCCTGCATTGGGAGCACAGAGTCCTTCCCACTGGACCACCAGGGGAGTCCCTCTTATTGTTACTCTTACCGTACAGAGAATGGGGGCTATGGGGGGCAGTTGGTGGGGTGGTTGGAGAGGGGCAGTTGGTGGGACGGGTGGTGCAGGGCAGTGGGCATGAGCGCCAATGGCCTGCCTGTCCATCATGCTGCTCAGCTGACCCGCAAGAACTACATGGTGAAGAACCTGAAGCGCTTCCGGAAACAGCTGGAGCGCGAGGCGGGAAAGCTGGAGGCAGCCAAGTGCGACTTCTTCCCCAAAACCTTTGAGATGCCCTGCGAGTACCGTCTGTTTGTGGAGGAGTTTCGCAAAAACCCAGGAATCACCTGGATCATGAAGCCTGTGAGTGCCCAGTGCTGGGGACTGGGAAGAGGGGGTGTCCCAGGGACCAGAGCAGGGATCCTCCATTGACACAGGAGTCTGCCAATGGAGAAGGACAGGACTCTGCCTGGGAATTCAGCCTTAGATGCACCATCTGCCTTTCCCTAAAGCAGGGGTCCCCAACTCCCGGTCCGGAACCTGTTAGGAAGCAGATGCACAGCAGGAGATGAGCGGCGGGCGAGGGAGCAAAGCTTCATCTGCTGCTCTCCATCACTCTCCATTGCTCCCCATCTCTCCCCATCACTCCCCATCGCTCCCCATCACTCCCCATCACTCCCCATCTCTCCCCATTGCTCCATCTGCTGCTCCCCATCGCTCCCCATCGCTCCCCACCTCTCCCCATCTCTCCCCATCTCTCCCCATCGCTCCCCAACTCTCCCCATCACTCCCCATCGCTCCCCATCTCTCCCCATCGCTCCCCATTGCTCCCCATCTCTCCCCATCTCTCCCCATCACTCCCCATCACTCCCCATTGCTCTATCTACTGCTCCTCATCTCTCCCCATCGCTGCCCATTGCTCCATCTCCCACTCCCCATCTCTCTCCATCTCTCCACATTGCTCCCCATCTCTCCCCATCGCTCCTCATCTCTCCCCATCTCTCCCCATTTCTTCCCATCTCTCCCCATCACTCCCCATCGCTCTATCTGCTGCTACTCATTGCTCCCCATCGCTCGCATTACTGCCTGAACCACCCCCACCCTCACCCCTGTCCGTGGGAAAAATTGTCTTCCACAAAACTGGTCCCTGGTGCCAAAAAGTTTGGGGACCACTGCCCTAAAGGACTGACTACATCTCCTCCTCTCTGCAGTGTGTGGACCCAGCACCTATGACTGCTGGTATACAGTAGATGCTCAATAAATGTTCACTAGATAAACAAGTGATCCTCAGGACACCAAGGCAGGGAATCCAGAGTCTCTCTTCCTGAAATGAATGAAAACAATGGCCAGGCTGTGAGAAGTGCTTTACTTGCATTGCCCCACTTCTTGTAATGGTCCTTGGGAGGAGGTATTACCAGCCCCATTTTAAAGATGAGGAGCCTGAGACCTATTCATTCAAGCATCCCACAAATGCTTATTGAGCACTTGCCATGTGCCAGGCACAGAACTAGATGGTGGGGATACAGCTCTCAGCAAGTCAGACGTGGGTCTCTGCCCTCCTTGAGGGCAGACAATATGCAGAGGATACACGTGTGATTATAGCTGTGCTAAGTGTCAATAAGGAGAATGGTGCCAACAGAGGAAACAGCAGGAGGATTTCCCCCAGCCCTTCAGCAGGCTTCTCAGAAGAAGTGAGAGATTGGGCTCTGAGACCAAACCCCTTGGTTCAAATATTAGCTGTACCACCTACTGTGTGACTTCAGGCAGATTACTTAACTTCTCTGTGTCCCGGTTTCCCCATCTGCAAAGTGAGAATAACTATAGCACCTATCACATAATGTTGTGTGACTAAATGAGTTAACACAGGTACAGCACATATTAGGTCCTCAATGAATGATAGTTGTTGTTATAAGAATTAGTATTGAAAAACAAACAAACAAAAGAAAACAAATAAATTTTTTAAAAAGAATTAGTATTGAGCTTCAACCTGAAGGATGCAGAGGAGTCAGCCTGGAGAAGGGCAGATGTAGGGAAGAGCATTCCAGGAAGAGGGAACTGCATGACCAAAGGCCTTGCATCTGGAGGAAGCCCTAGATCAAGAAACTGAGTGGCGGGCAAGTGTACCAGAGCACCTGCCGGCCCCTCAGCCCTTCCTTGTGCCAGGACTGGCTCTCACCACAATGCCACCATGGCCTTGAATGGCATCATCAAAGCCCCCCTAGTATTTTCTGGGATTGGAAATGTGCTTGGCCCCAGGAAGGGAGTTGGGGGGTAAGGTAGGAGGGGGCAGCCCCCCTTGTGGAGCTGGAGATGGGCTAGTGTTGGCTCATGCAGATTTAGCCAATAGCACAGGTGAGTGGAGGGGGAAACTGGCAAAAAACACCAAGTGCTCCCAAAGAGACCAGAGCCAGGATTTACCCAGGCCTCCTGAAGTTTCACTGGAAGGCTCGGCCCCCTTCCCAGGAAGGCGGGAAGGCCAGCGAGGAGGGCTCAGAAGGGTGTTAGGCAGATGAACACTGCAACCCACCGGGCGGATCCCAATTCCCACCATTATCTCCTCAGACAAATGGTAATTTGTGCAAATTGGGAACAAGCAATTGCATATTAAGTTGATTCCTTTCCCAGCCCCCGCCTTTGTTAGCAGCAGAGACAGCTGTAATTAAGAGGAGGAATCTTGGCTCCGTGTGTGTGTGTGTGTGTGTGTGTGTGTGTGTGTGTGTGTGTGTCCTCTCTCCTGAATCGCTGAGGCGCCCTGTCTGGCGTGGAGAGTGGGTGCTTCTAGTTAGAAGCCTGGTTCTGATTCTGATCCACCACTTATGAGCTGTGTGATCCTGAGCAGGTTACTAAACCCCTCTCAGTCCATTTCCTCATCTGTAAAACGGCCTTAATGGGTATACCTGCCTTACAGGGTTGTGAGAGGGTTCAGTGAAGTTACACATGAATTATACAAGCTGTATAAAGGGCTTGGCTCTTAGGTGCCCAATAATTAACCGCTTTTATTGTTATCACCGAGAGTCCAGACAACACTGCCTCTTCCCGCTGCCCCTGGGGAGCACTGGGTCAGTGCTTCCCAAATTTTAACGTGCTCACAAATCATCAGGGATCTGGCTAAAATGCAGAGCCCCTAGCAGGTCTGGGTGGGGCCTGAGAGTCTGCCTTGCTAACCACCTCCCAGTGATGCCACTGGGGCTGGTCCACAGACAACACTTTGAGTAGTGAGAATATAGAGGGGCAGTTCTCAAACTTGAGAATTTTCTGGAAAGCTTATTAAAGCACACACCCCCAGAGTGTTGGCTTCAGTAGGCCTGGTGTGGGGCCTGAGAATATGCATTTCTAACAAATTCCCAGCTGCAGCAGTCAGGGATCTCCATGGAAATGGAACCGTTAGTGTGTGTATAAGGAAGTGGCTGTGTGATATTGCGGGAGCTGGTGAGTCTGAAATCTGTGAGGGCAGAAAACTCAGGCAGGATTTCTCTGTTACAGTCTTGAGGCAGAATTGCTTTCTTTTTCCAGAAGCCTCAAGTTTTGCTCTTAAGCCCTCACCTGATTGTATGAAGCTCGCCCAGATGATCCAGACTGATACCTTTTATTTAAAGTCTGCTGATTTTAGATGTTAATCACCTCTATAAAATACCTTAACAGCAACATCTAGACGAGCATTTGATCAAACAAGTGGACACCATTGCCCAGCCAGGTTGACACATGCAATTAACCATCATACCAGGTTATGAGGATGCTACTGGTCTAGGTACCACACTCTGAGAACCACTGAGCTAGATCATTAGCTCTGGGATCCTGTTGTTTGGATTCCTTTGGTGTGGGGAAAAGTTAAAGAAGAAAAAATGTTCACATAGTTCACATAGTTGCAGTGGCCGGGCCAGTTGGGGCAGCCACCCGCCTGCCTTTTCCCTCAGATGTCTCCTCTGCCCTGTTCCCCAGGTCCTGCGAGCCTCCACCTTCCTCTTCGTGACGGCAGAGCAGTCCTAGAAAGAGGGGTTTGAGTTGGACTCAGAAGGGAGCAGGCAGCATCACCCCCTTCACGCCACCCCATCAGTCTAGTGTAAAGCCCATCTCAATCCGAACTTTTTTTTCCATCTAAGTGTTCTCCCCTCCCACCAGCCCAGGCCCTCTGGTTTGTCAGGGAAACGGACAGGACCCAGATCATAGGGACCACGCTTGCTCCTCTAGCCTCCCTTGTGTGGCTAGGAAGCAGGTGCTGGGCTCTCAGGACCCTGTCTGTCCGTCTCTCTGTGTGTCCACAGAACTGGTCTAATGCTTCACTCAGGGCTGTGAGCATCCTGGGCAACCACTGTGCTGCTCTGGGCTTTGGGGGGCCTCTGTCCAAAGTGCAGGATGGTAAGAGCCGAGTTTTAACATTCTCTTATGTGGGTTTACCCCAACCAGAGCTTCTCACACTTTTTCACTGAAATCTCCCAAGAGTTGAGATGTTTTGGATGCAGATAACAGAAAACCCAGTTCACAGTAGCTCAAACAAGAAGGCAGGGGTTCTGAACTGTTCTCTTTGGCATCTGGTGTAATGTGTGGACCCCATCACAGAATAGTGTTTTTAAACGCATAACATAAAGTATGTTTGATTATAAAAGAAAGCAACTGTATCGAAAAACAGTTACAAGCTGTGTTTGTCTGGCTCCTCTGAGAAACAGATTTAACAGGCCAGAGTTTGGCCTGTGAGACGAGGCGGAGGGAGCCTGGGGAGGCTGAGGGAGCTGTCACCCCACCAAGGCCAACCCCAGTGAGGGAGAGAGGGAAGGAAGGGTGGGCGAAGTCTCCTAATGCCCCGTGGCCTGACGGAAGTTCAACGAGGCCTGCGGAGGCCTCAAGCCCAAGTCGCTGTCAGGAGTCCCCTGTCTCCCAGGAGTGGGCCAGCCTTCAGATCCTTGCATCGAGAAGATGCAAGAAATGTTTAACAAAGATCTAGAAGAATTAAAGAACAAACAAACAGAGATGAAAAATTCAATAACTGAAATGAAAAATACACTAGAAGGAATCAATAGCAGAATATCTGAGGCAGAAGAACAGATAAGTGACCCAGAAGACAGAATGGTGGAATTCACTGCTGCAGAACAGAATAAAGAAAAAAGAATGAAAAGAAATGAAGACAGCCTAAGAGACCTCTGGGACAACATTAAACGCAACAACTTTCACATTATAGGGGTCCCAGAAGGAGAAGAGAGAGAGAAAGGACTCGAGAAAATATTTGAAGAGATTATAGTCGACAACTTCCCTAACATGGGAAAGGAAATAGCCACCCAAGTCCAGGAAGCGCAGCGAGTCCCATACAGGATAAACCCAAGGAGAAACACACTGAGACACATAGTAATCAAACTAGCAAAATTGAAGACAAAGAAAAATTATTGAAAGCAACAAGGGAAAAACGACAAATAACATACAAGGGAACACTCATAAGGTTAACAGCTGATTTCTCAGCAGAAACTCTATAAGCCAGAAGGGAGTGGCATGATATACTTAAGGTAATGAAAGGGAAGAACCTACAACCAAAATTACTCTACCTGGCAAGGGTCTCATCCAGATTTGATGGAGAAATCAAAAGCTTTAAGACAAGCAAAAGCTAAGAGAATTCAGCACCACCAAACCAGCTCTACAACAAATGCTAAAGGAACTTCTCTAAGTGGGAAACACAAGAGAAGGAAAGGACCTACAAAAACAAACCCAAAACAATTAAGAAAATGGTAATAGGAACATACATATTGATAATTACCTTAAAGGTGAATGGATTAAATGCCCCAACCAAAAGACACAGGCTTGCTGAATGGATACAAAAACAACACTCATATATATGCTGTCTACAAGAGACCCACTTCAGACCTAGGGGCACGTACAGACTGAAAGTGAGGGGATGGAAAAAGATATTCCATGCAAATGGAAATCAAAAGAAAACTGGAGTAGCAATACTCGTATCAGATAAAATAGACTTTAAAATAAAGAATGTTACAAGAGACAAGGAAGGACACTACATAACGATCAAGGGATCAATCCAAGAAGAAGATATAACAATTATAAATATATATGCACCCACATAGGAGCACCTCAATATATAAGGCAACTGCTAACAGCTGTAAAAGAGGAAATCGACAGTAATACAATAATAGTGGGGAATTTTAACACCTCACTTACACCAATGGACAGATCATCCAAACAGAAAATTAATAAGGAAACACAAGCTTTAAATGACACAATAGACCAGATAGATTTAATTGATATTTATAGGACATTCCATCCAAAAACAGCAGATTACACTTTCTTCTCAAGTGCGCACAGAACATTCTCCAGGATACATCACATCTTGGGTCACAAATCAAGCCTCAGTAAATATAAGAAAATTGAAATCATATCCAGCATCTTTTCTGACCACAATGCTATGAGATTAGAAATCAATTACAGGGAAAAAGACATAAAAAACACAAACACACATGGAGGCTAAACAATACGTTACTAAATAACCAAGAGATCACTGAAGACATCAAAGAGGAAATCAAAAAATACCTAGAGACAAATGCCAACGAAAACATGGTGATACATACCTATGGGATGCAGCAAAAGGAGTTCTAAGAGGGAAGTTTATAGCAATACAAGCCTACCTCAAGAAACAAGAAACATGTCAAATCAACAATCTAACCTTACACCTAAGGGAACTAGAGAAAGAAGAACAAACAAAACCCAAAGTTAGCAGAATGAAAGAAATCGTAAAGATCAGAGCAGAAATAAATGAAATAGAAACAAAGAAAACAATAGCAACGATCAGTAAAACTAAAAGCTGGTTCTTTGAGAAGATAAACAAAATTGATAAACCATTAGCCAGACTCATCAAGAAAAAGAGGGAGAGGAGTCATATCAATAAAATTAGAAATGAAAAAGGGGAAATTACAACAGACACCGCAGAAATACAAAGCATCCTAAGAGACTACTACAAGCAACTCTATGCCAATAAAATGGACAACCTGGAAGAAATGGACAAATTCTTAGAGAGATATAACCTTCCAAGACTGAACCAGGAAGCAACAGAAACTATGAACAGACCAGTCACAAGTAATGAAATTGAAACTGTGATTAAAAATCTTCCAACTAACAAAAGTCTAGGACCAGATGGCTTCACAGGTGAATTCTATCAAACATTTAGAGAAGAGCTAACACCCATCCTTCTGAAACTCTTCCAAAAAACTGTGGAGGAAGGAACACTCCCAAACTCATTCTATGAGGCCACAATCACCCTGATACCAAACCAGACAAAGATACTACAAAAAAAGAAAGTTACAGACCAATATCACTGAAGAATATAGATGCAAAAATCCTCAACAAAATACTAGCAAACAGAATCCAGCAACACATTAAAAGGATCATACACCATGATCAAGTGGGATTTATCCCAGGGATGCAAGGATTCTTCAATATATGCAAATCAATCAATGTGATACACCATATTAACAAATTGAAGAATAAAAACCATATGATCATCCCAATAGATGCAGAAAAAACTTTTGACAAAATTCAACACCCATTTATGATAAAAACTCTCCAGAAAGTGGAGCATAGAGGGAACCTACCTCAACATAACAAAGGCCATATATGACAAACCCACAGCAAACATCATTCTCAATGGTGAAAAACTGAAAGCATTTCCTCTAAGATCAGGAACGAGACAAGGACGACCACTCTCACTACTATTATTCCACATAGTTTTGGAAGTCCTAACCATGGCAATCAGAGAAGAAAAAGAAATAAAAGGAATACAAATTGGAAAAGAAGAAGTAAAACTGTCACTGTTTGCAGATGACATGATACTATACACAGAGAATCCTAAAGATGCCACCAGAAAACTACTAGAGCTAATCAATGAATTTGGTAAAGTTGCAGGATACAAAATTAATGCACAGAAATCTCTTGCATTCCTATACACTAATGATGAAAAATCTGAAAGAGAAATTAAGGAAATACTCCCATTTACCATTGCAACAAAAAGAATAAAATACCTAGGAATAAACCTACCTAGGGAGACAAAAAACCTGTATGCAGAAAACTAGAAGACACTGATGAAATAAATTAAAGATGATACAAACAGAGAGATATACCATGTTCTTGGATTGGAAGGATGAATATTGTGAAAATGACTATACTACCCAAAGCAATCTACAGATTCAATGCAATCCCTATCAAATTACCAATGGCATTTTTTACAGAACTAGAACAAAAAGTCTTAAAATTTGTATGGAGACAAAAAAGACTCCCAGTAGCCAAAGCAGTCTTGAGGGAAAAAAACGGAGCTGGATGAATCAGACTCCCTGACTTCAGACTATACTACAAAGCTACAGTAATCAAGACAATATGCTACTGGCACAAAAACAGAAATATAGATCAATGGAAGAGGATAGAAAGCCCAGAGATAAACCCATGCACCTATGGTCAACTATGACAAAGGAGGCAAGGATATACAATGGAGAAAAGACAGTCTCTTCAATAAGTGGTGCCAGGAAAACTGGACAGCTACATGTAAACGAATGGAATTAGAACACTCCCTACCACCATACACAAAAATAAACTCAAAATGGATTCAAGACCTAAATGTAAGACTGAACACTATAAAACTCTTAGAGGAAAACATAGGAAGAACACTCTTTGACATAAACGACAGCAAGATCTTTTTTGATCCACCTCCTAGAGTAATGGAAATAAAAACAAAAATAAACAAATGGGACCTAATGAAACCTAAAAGCTTTTGCAAAGCAAAGGAAGCTACAAACAAGACGAAAAGACAACCCTCAGAATGGGAGAAAATATTTGCAAACGAATCAATGGACAAAGGATTAATCTCCAAAATATATAAACACCTCATGCAGCTCAATATTAAAAAGACAAACAGCCCAATCCAAAAATGGCCAGAAAACCTAAATAGACATTTCTCCAAAGAAGACATACAGATGGCCAAGAAGCACATGAAAAGCTGCCCAACATCACTAGTTATTAGGGAAATGCAAATCAAAACTACAATGAGGTATCACCTCACACCAGTTAGAATGGGCATCATCAGAACATCTACAAAGAACAAATGCTGGAGAAGGTGTGGAGAAAAGGGAACCCTCTTGCACTGCTGGTGGGAATGTAAATTGATACAGCCACTATGGAGAACAGTATGGAGGTTCCTTAAAAAACTAAAAATAGAATTACCATATGATCCAGCAATCCCGCTCCTGGGCATATTCCCTGAGAAAACCATAATTCAAAAAGTCACAGGCACCCCAATGTTCATTGCAGCACTATTTACAATAGCCAGGTCATGGAAGCAACGTAAATGCCCATTGACAGACAAATGGATAAAGAAGATGTGGTACATATATACAATGGAATATTGTTCAGCCATAAGAAGGAATGAAATTGGGTCATTTGTAGAGACGTGGATGAATCTAGAGACTGTCATACAGAGTGAAGTAAGTCAGAAAGAGAAAAACAAATATCGTATATTAACGCATATATGTGGAACCTTGAAAAATAGTACAGATGAACTGGTTTCCAGGGCAGAAATTGAGACACAGATGTAGAGAACAAACATATGGACACCAAGGGGGGAAAGCGGTGTGGGGCAGGGGTGGTGGTGTGAAGAATTGGGAGATTGGGAGTGACATGTATACACTAATATGTATAAAATGGATGACTAATAAGAACCTGCTGTATAAAAAAATAAATAAAATTAAATTTTAAAAAAACCAAATTTGCGTAGCTTGTTATAATTTATATCCAACCTCAGTGTCTACCTTTGCAAAACTTTGGGACTAATGGTACATGGAACCTAACTGAGATGCTGTGATTTAAATAAGAGAGGATTTTTTATTCAAATTAAGTACATATAGGATTCCAGCTTTAGTGGGCGTTACCGTCTCCCCAGTATCCATTCCACTGCGGCTCCCCCATTCTATAGTGTAGATTCTATTTGGACTGAGTTTTTCCAGGTGATCCCATCTGTATCGCCCGTGTTTTCCTGTCTCCTCAGTAAAATTCTCTCACTTCCATTTTATGAATTTTGTCAAGTGGCCCCTTAGTTATCTATAAATGCGTAATTCTAATTACACATAATTCCAGTGTTTCCCTTTGGTGTTTGGAGGCTATCTTTAAGGAGTCTGAGATTTTCTGTCCCTTTTCCTGTTGACGAAGGGAGAAAAGCAAAACCATTTCTATAGTAGTATCATATGCAATAGTTTTCTTGTAGTTATCCCTCCACATAATTATAGCCAACACTCAACTGTCCTTTAAGAAAATTCATGATATGACTTTCTAGACAGAATTTAGAAACTAATTAATTACAGTACAACAGACTTCTTTAGCAAAAATACATTCAAGGGCTCCTTTTAAAAAGCAAACTTCTGTTGCACATAATTAAAGAATCATAGACCTTGACGGGTCTTTTATGATCATCTTTACAAATAAATTGAGATGAAGTATTCTTTTCAAGGGAATGATCACTTTGTTATTTTCACCCAGTGTTTTCACCCAACGGGATCTATGTAGCCATAATAAGGAACCAGGACATTCTATACGAGCTGAAATGGAGAGATGCTCAGGATAGAACGTGAAGTTGAAAAAGGTGCAAGCTGGTCAATCTTAGCATCTCTAGATGTGGAGCAAACAGACAACTGGGACGGAATAGCACCAGCTGTGTATTCTTGCCAAAAAGGGGAACCTGAATGTAACCAAACCTCTAGAGCTAAGTTTCATTTATAGGAAATACAAAGAAAAGAGGAATACTTTAAATGGTGCTACAAGGAAACAGACCAACCCAGAATATGGAACAGTGCACAGGACAATTGGTTTGTACACCTAGTCAATGGCAGGGGGAAAGGAGGGAGGACTGTCCTCAATTAAAAGAGACTTAGGTGTCATAACAACCAAATGCAATGTAGGGAGCTGTTTAGGTCTGGACTTAAACCTATTATAAAAGGACATTTTTGAGATAATCAGGGGAATTTGATTATGGACTGAAGAATCAGATGCTAAGACATCATTATTAATTATGTCTTATATGATAATGGTATTATGGTTATATAGCAGAGTGTCAATTTTTTGAAAACAAGATGCACACAAGTCTGTAAGGGTGAAATAACATGACATCTGGGATTTGTTTTAAAATGAAAGTTCGATAATTTTGAATTTGTGTATTGGGAGTATGTACTATTCTCTGCTTTTGATATGTCAGAAAATTTTAATGTAAAATAGTAAATAGAGGGCTTCCCTGGTGGCGCAGTGGTTGAGAGTCTGCCTGCCGATGCAGGGGACGCGGGTTCGCGCCCCGGTCCGGGAGGATCCCACATGCCGCGGAGCGGCTAGGCCTGTGAGCCATGGCCACTGAGCCTGCGTGTCCGGAGCCTGTGCTCCGCAACGGGAGAGGCCACAGCAGTGAGAGACCCGCGTACCGCAAAAAAAAAAAAAAAAAAGAAAAAAGAAAATGCAAGGTGAAAAAAATAAAGGTTTAATGAGGAAATGTGTGTAAAATCCTTGTGCCTGGTTCATTGTTGAGAAGTATTAGCTTCTAATATTACCACTGTTTAGGAACTATTCCCCTAAAGTTCTGTTTCTGTTGCTGCGTTCCCAAACTCCATGGCTTGAAACAACAATCATCTCTTATTTAGCTCATGAGCCTCCGGCTTGGGCAGCACTTGACAGGGAAGGCTCATGGCTGCTCCAGCATCTACCTGGGCGGATTTACTGAGGGCTGGAGGACTCACTGCCAAGCTGACCCACTCGCTCCGCTAGCAAGTTGGTGCTGGCTGCTGGCTGGGAGTTCAGCCAGGGTTGGGGGCTGGAAGACTCAGTTGCCCCCAGTGTGGGCTTCTCCACATGACCCGAGCTTCCTCACAGCATGGTGGCTGGGTTCCAAGGGTGACCATCTCCAAAGAGAAAGTTGTGTGGAAGCTGTGTTGCCTTTTATGACCCAGCACTGGAATTCCCACAGCATCACTTCTGCTGTACACAATTAGTTGAGACAGTCCTGAAGGCTCATGCAGATTCAAGGGGAACGGACATTGACTTTCCTCTTGTTGGAAGGTGGTGGGTAGCAAGGTTGGGGAAGACATGTGGGACTGGGAATATCGTTGTGATTGCTTTTGGAAACGACAGTCTGGTGGGGCTAGATGTTAGGTGATTTCCAGTCTCAACAACTCTGATATATCACCACGCAGGAAGTTTATTTTCCACTCTTTAGGATTATTCCAGGACATCTCCTGGAATAGGCATGTCAGTGACTAACAAGGCTTTAAACAATAAAGGCTTTTCATTATCTTATATAACAAGAAAGCTGGAGGTAGGCAGTTCCAGGTTTAGGGATGTGCTCAAAGGTGCCATTAAAAGCCCGGGCTTCTTCTCTTTGTCCACTCTGCCTCCTCAGTGTGTTGGGTTTCTGTCATCAAACTTGTCACCTTATGGATGTGAGATGGCTGTTGTAGCTGCAGGTATCACCTCCTCAGATGCAGCATTTGAACAAGGGGCAGACACTTTCTCTCTCTCTCTCTCTCTCTCTCTCTCCCCCCCCACCCCCAATCTCTCCCCCCCACCCCCAATCTCTCCCCATCCCTAATATTTTTAACAAGGATGAAATTCTTTCCTCAAAGCCCCAAGCAGATAACTCCTTAGGTCTCTTTGGCCAAAATGGGTCACATTTCCATTAGCTGCAAGGGAGGCTGGGAAAACAAGTATCTGGTCTTTCTGGCCTCCACCCTGAGAGGTGGGCTTTGTCAGCCAGGAACAAGAGGAAGTGGAATGGCTTTAGGGAAGTCAATCAACAGGGGTGGGGGTGGCGGTTCCTAGATCAAAAGGTATGAACTGTTAAAAAAAAGTGTTTTAATTGAAGTTTAATAAAACAGAAAGTTCCCAAATTATTAAGGATATAGCTTGATGAATTTTCACAAGGTGAACACTAGTACCCAGATTATACACAGAGCATTGCCAGCCCCTCAGCAGATCCCCCAGACCCCCTTTCCACCCACCACCCCCAGTCACTGACAGCATAGGTTCTTTTTGTCTGTTTTGGGACTTTATGTAATTGGAATCATGCAGTACAGCTACATTGTGTCTGGTTTCTCTCCTTCAACATTATGTCTGTGCGATTCATCCATACTGATGTGGGTAACTGTAAATTGTTAAGCATTGTTGTACACTATTCCATTGAGAGAATATTTATTCATTTGAGAGTTTCAAGGTTGGAGTTATTATGAATTGTGCTGCTTGGACATTGCCGTGCATGTCCATGGATGCCCACGTGCACACGTTTCTGTCACGGAGTTACCTAGGAGAGGAATTGCTGGGTCACAGGGGTGCCTGCCTTCAGTTTTAGTGGATGCTGCCCAACAGTTTCCCAACAATGCAGTGTGTGAGCGTTCCAGTTTCTCCACATCCTCACCAACACTTGGTAGTGTCTGCCTTTACTTTTAGCCATTCCTGGGGAGTGTGTAGTGCTATCATATTGGGGTTTTCATTTGCGTTTCCCTGAAGACTATGGGTCAGTGCCTTTTCATTGCTTACTCTGGGTCATCTCTCGCGAAGTGCCCGGTCAAGTCTTTGCACAGCTGTGAACCGTTGGAAGCCCTGGATGCACACTGAGTAATTGTTTTCCAAAAGAGCTGTGCACGTGTGGCTGCCCCTGCACCACTGCCAGTGCTCCAGTATTTTGGGCACCCCATCTTCTGGGCACACACACCCTGAACCAGGGTGCACAGCATGGCAGGCAGAGCAGGGCTAGGTTTTTAGCTCCCACTGCCCCCACCGCTGGAAGCCCTTCTTGCAACAACCCGCGGCCATGCCTGATGGCCCTGCCCGCCTCACATCGTACCAAGAGCCTCGCTTTGACCAGCTGGGCCATGCTCAGAGGAGATGAGAACGAAATGAGAGTTTGCTCAGGCTGGGTGCATTTATGCTGGAGAAAAAATGGCTCCGGGGCACTTGCTCGGGGGCTGCAAATAACCAAAGGGCTGTTCTGGGGCCCAGGAACCAGATTTGTTGTAGGAGGCCTAGAGGCCAGAACCAGGCAGGCGAATTTTAACTCAACACAGGTTAAGCTGTGAAAGTTCCATGAGGTCTGGGTTACTGCTGTAGCATAAAGCCAAGCACAGAGTAGGCATCTAATATGTACCTTCTGGATGAAATGACTGCTTAATAGAGCTATCCTGCCGTGGAATGGGCTGTCAAGGGGTGGGGGCAGGTAGTGAGCTCCCCAGCACTGTGAATGTGCAAGGTCAGGCAGGTGACCACTGTGGAGGGATGTCACAGAGGGAGCAATGCCTTTGGTGCCTGCTGCCCTGCATGGTATGAAAGATTCTCCCAACCCCTAGACTCTGTGAAGCTTTGAATTATCCATGCTGGGATTCAATAAAGGCAGGCTGATTGCAGTATTAGCTGAAGCAAAATCTAATTAGGAAGGCAAATTGATTTCCAAAAAAAGAAGTGGATGATGTGTTCCCAGGACTGTTAGAAATGGCTTTTTAATTGTCTGCTCCTTTGTATTATTCATGCAATTGTGTGCCTTTGTGAGCTCAGTCGGTCTCTCACTTTCCTTCCCACTTCCCTCTCTCCCTCCCACCATTCTTAGCACCTTCTCTGTCCCAACCCCTTCAAGGCTGGGCTGGGCCATTCCTCAGGGACAGCTGGGGGGCCCTCGGGGACGGAAACAGAAAAATGCTGGGGAGGGGCCCCCGGGGAGGGGCCCCAGGCCCCCAAGCCCAGGGGCCAACAGGGAACCACACAGAGCTGAGAGCCAACCTTTCTGCCCTCACCCCCACCCCAGGTAGCCCGGTCGCAGGGGAAGGGCATCTTCCTCTTCCGGAGGCTGAAGGACATCATGGACTGGAAGAAGGTGAGCTTGCCCCTCCCCCTTCCTCCCCAAACCCTCCTTTGCCCTTGCATGGATGAGGGGCCCCTCCTCCTTGCCCTCAAAGCTTGGAGGGCTGGCCAAGAAGCCCTGCCTGCAGGCCTGCCTATGGGTGCAGGGTCTCTGGAGCCAAATTGCCTGGGTTCAAATCCTGACCTTGCCACTTAATAGCTGTGTGACCTTGGGCAAGTCATTTCACCTCTCTGTGGCCCTGTGAATCAGTGAGTTAATATGTCTAAGAGAACGGTGCATTCTTTTCCTGGGCTTCCTGCTCACCTGGCTGCAGAGAGTTTGGCTAACTCTTCCTCCAGGTCCTGGACTGAGCCTGAGGCAGGTCCCTCCCTCCCCCAACCCCGTCTTTGTCACAGCAGAAATCCTGGTCCCAATCCTGCCTCAGCAGCTGTGTGGTCCTGGGGAAACTGCTGAGCCCCTTAGGGATGATAATGTGCAGGGTGGGTGTGAGGGGCAGGATGACAGAACTCCACAACGGGCACCTACCGTGTCAGCAGCTCACAGCAGGTGCTCAATAAATGAATTTTTCCTCCCCACCGTGTGTCCTGATTCCTCCCATGGAACTGTCGGGGCACCGCCGCGAAGAAGCTCACCAGCTTGGGGGCTTAGCCGGCTCCGAGCGCTGTCAACCCCTCTGGCAGCCACATGAGTATAAGTGGGGGTAGCCCTGGGTCCCAGAAAGAGAAGACCTGGCTGCCTCGATATTGAAGCAGCTTGGGGGTGGGGATGGTGGTAGGTGTAGAAAATTCTGGCCCTTGGGCCCAGAAGCCCTGAGTTCCAGCGCTCACTGCCACTGGCTGTTGTGTGACCTTACCAGGTGTGTGACATTTGCCTTTGGGCCTCGGTTTTCTCACAAGGTTACTGTGAAGGGGACAGTGGGTGGGAAAGGGCTTTGCAGATGGTGAGGTGAAAAGGAGCGTGCTATCCTCCTGAGCTGGGCTGGCCTGCAAAGAATTAGCAAGTAGAGAAGGGAGAGGAATGTCCTTGGAGGCCTGGGTGGTACTCCAGGCAGCACTGACCAACGGAACTTTCTACAGTGGTGGGAATGGTGCACACCTGTGCTCTCCAATGCCCTGACCACTAGCGACATGTTGATATACTGAACACTGGAAATGAGGCTAGTGCGACTGAAGGACTGGATTTTTAATTTATTTCCTCTTTTATTGCGGTAAAATATACATAAAACTTACCAGTTTAACTCTATTTGTGTACAATTCAATGGCATTAAGTACATTCATAGTTTTGTGCAAGTCACCACCATCCATTTCTAGAACTTTTTCATCTTCTCCAGCTGAAACTTGTAGCCATTAAACACTAATCCCTTCCTGCCCCCCTGCCCCCAGCCCCTGGCAACCACCCTTCTACTTTCTGTCTCTATGAATTCCACTACTCTAGGTACCTCGTATAAGTGGAATCATACAATATTTGTCCTTTTATGTCTGGCTTGTTTCACTTAGCATGAAGCCTTTAAGTTTCCTCCATATTGTAGCATGTAACATCATTTCCTTTTAATCAATTTAAATATAAATGTACATAGCCACATGTGGCCAGTAGCTGCCCTACTGGGAAGCACAGATCTAGAGGCTAAATACCCAGGCTCTGGGCCCAGCCTGTGTGGGTCCACTTCCCAGCTGTACCACCAGTTGGCTGTGTTACCATGGGCAAGTCACTCCCCTTCTCTGTGCTTCAGTTTCTCATCTGTAAAACGGGAATAACATTAGTACTTTCCCGACAGGGTTGATTTAAGGATCAGATCATATACCCCCAAGTAGAGTGCCTATCACAATGCTTCATATACAGGAAATGCGAAAAAAATGTTAATAACAATTATTATTACAACTAGGCCACAAGAAGTTCTGATGACCAGAAAGATGATATTCCCGTGGAGAACTATGTAGCTCAGCATTACATCGAAAATCCCTACCTGATAGGAGGTAAGATGGCTGTCTCTGCTCCTGCCCTTCCATGGAATGGTCGGTCAGTCAGTCAACAAGCCTTGATTAGCAGCCCAACGTGGGCTCAGCCTGACACCAGGCATGATGGGATGCAAAGACAGAATCCCACCCTGCATGCTCCCACCTCCCAGCCGTTGCCCCTAAGGTTCCCCCTGCCTGGCATGCCCTTCCCTCTCCCTTCCTGGTTCGCTAAAATCCTCTTCATTCTTCAAGAACCAGCTCCTTCATGCGTTTATCCAACAAATATTTACAAAGTGCCTAGTCAGTGCCAACCATCGTCCAGGGTGCTGGCTGCCCACCCTGTTCTCTTGGAGCTTACACTCCAATGAGCAGACAGCAATAAACCAGAAACAAAGAAGTAAGATAGTTCCACACAGCGGTGAGTGTTAGGAAGTAAATCAAGTGCAGAGTGAGGGAGGGCCTCTCTGCAGAGGTGACGGGAGCTGAACCCTGAATGACAGCTAGGAGTCACCCGTGGGTAGATTTGGAGGCCCGGGGAGATGTAAGGGCCAAGGGCCTGAGGCGGAACCAGGCTATGGCGCATGAAACCTTCTCGGATTTCCCCAGGCCGTCTCCACCTCTGCTTTTCCCACACAGGGGCCGTGAAGTACAGGCACGTCAGGCAGTATGTGAGGAGGGGCGTCTTGGGAGGGTCTGGTCTGAGAGGAGCCAGTGCTCCGAAGGGGACAACATCACTTACCTCCTCTCACTTCCTCAGGAAATGTCCTTCCGCCGGGGCAGTCCGTGGTGTCTTCTCCACCCCTCCCTTTCCCAGTGACCCCATCCTCTCTCGTGGTTTTAACCACCACCCAGATCCAGTAACTCCCAGCTTTCTGTCTGCAGCCGAGACCTTGCCCTGCACCCCAGACCCTGATGTCCTGCAGCCTGTATCATCCCCTCGCAGGCATCTCTCAGCAACTCGAATCCAACAGGACTAAAATCTACCCCTTGTCCTCCCCCCACTATCTGGCTCACCCACCAGCCTCCCCCTGGGGACGCAGCCCTCGCACCCCCAAGCCAGAAGGTGGAGACCGTTCTGGGAGCGTCCCTCTCTTCCCTCCCACATCTGGTTCTCCATCAAGTTCCCATGCAGCTTTTGAACCTGCTGGCCACCTCCATCCCAGTTCTGGACACGGTCCTCTCCCTCCAGGGCAACACGCCAGCCTCCGCATTGATGCCCACTGCTCTGGCCCCCTTCGCTCTACTCCAAACACAGTTGCCAGAGGGATCGGACACCCTTCAGTAGCTTCCCATGGTTGGTGGAACGAAATCCAAAAACTGCACATGACCTGGTCTCTGCTGACCTCACTCACATCTCCTTCCACTCTGCCCTTGGACCAAGCTCTTTGTCGCCTCTGGGCCTCTACTCAGGCAGCTCCTCCTGTGCGAAGGCCCCGCCCCCTCTGGGCTAGGCCGGCACCCGGTACCTCCTGTGGCACACTGGGATTCACATCTGCCTGTCAACTGTTGTATCCCCCAAACCTAGCATGGTACACGTTCAATATTCATTACACTGATTAATTCTTCCCTTGCCTGACAGGCCGCAAGTTTGACCTGCGTGTCTACGTGCTGGTGATGTCGGTGAGTGACCAGTACAGGTGCCTTCCTCCAGTGGCGGGGAAGGGACAGTTGGACTGGGGGACAGGGGCAGAAGCCATTCTGGGGGCACCCGTGTGAGCTGTCTGGTTTAACCTGCCTGGGAGAGCCCAGGGGGTGGGTAAACAGATCCAAGCTTTGCCGTCTCAGAGACCCCAGCAACTGGGTTGTCACTCTGCCTTCCTTCTTTATTCATTCAGTCATCCATGGTAACCACAGCTAGCATGTATTGAAAACCAGGCCCAGTATTTAGCAGGTTTTATCTCATTCAGTCCTCCTAATAACCAGGGAGGTAGGATCTTTTATTGGCCTCATTTTACAGATAAGGAAACAGATCAAAGGGACTGAGTGACTGGCTTGAGGTCACACAGGTGGTGAGTGGCAGGGCTGGGACTTGGATCCAGGCATCCTACTCTCTTAACAAAGGAGGTGCTATACTCCCTCCACCCATGCATTCGACGAACACTTAAACCTTCCTGGTGCAATATTCTCTGCTGGGAACAGGATATAAGGGTGTCCAAGACAGGCTCGGCCCCTGTCCTCCTGGAGCTTACAGTCTGGTGGGGAATATGGACACACCGTGAGCTGGTGGGTGTCACATGTGGTGGTGGAGCAGAGAAGACACCCATTAACTTTGTTCCCTTCTGCATCTCCCTACCCTTACTTCTACCTCCAGGGAAGGAGGGGGATCGAATCAAAGGAGGGTGATGTTTGAGCAGATTCATGAAGGATGATGTGGGAGAGAAGGCAGGGCATGCCAGGCGGAGGAAACAGCAGGTGCAAAAGCTAGGAGTTGTGAAAGTGCTGGTATTGATTCCCCTTCCCTTTTCTCTCTCTCCATTTCCACCTCCCCCACAGTACATGCCGCTGCGAGCCTGGCTGTACCGGGACGGCTTCGCCCGATTCTCCAACACCCGCTTCACACTGAACAGCATTGATGACCAGTGTATCCTGGCATCCCACCCCCCACCCCTAAGTGTTCTCCACATACCCTGCTCTGCCTGTCCCCTGGCTGGTCCTGAGATAACTCATTCACTCCACAGATGTTGGCTGAGTGCCAGGCTCTGGTCTGGGCACAGGAGATACAGCAGTGAACAAGATAGCCCTGGTCACTTCCCTTCCGGAGCTTACAATCTTGTGGAGATGGGGGATCCTCCAGTGATCTGAGGAGAGCAGCCTTGCTCTGCTCAGAGCAACTCACCCCAGGCTTCTCTGCTTGGTGATCATTTCACATTGATTCATGTTCATAGGATAGGAGTGTTTGAGTCCCTGTGGAGAATGTTTGCATCCTTTTACATGCCTAGTCATCAGCTCACTCATTCACTTGAATACAATGTCCTTTTCACCCATCAAATTGACAGATATGAAAATTTTGATAACACGCTATATTGGCAAGGCTAGGGGAATACATACATTGCTGGTGGAATGTGAACTGGTACAACCGCTTAGGAGGCAATCTGGCAAATTATCAAAAGACAAATGCACAGACCCTCTGACCGAGCAATTCCCTTCTGGAGTTTATCCTGCAGGTACACTAACAATATAGTAAAAGAGGGGGTTAAATGTTATTCACTGCACAGCCTTGTTGTGAGATTTTTTAAAAAAGAAAATACCTAAATGAATTACTCATTTATACAGTGGAGTGCTATACAGCTGTTAAAAAGGAAGGGGGGGGCTTCCCTGGTGGTGCAGTGGTTGGGAGTCCGCCTGCCGATGCAGGGGACGCGGGTTCGTGCCCCGGTCCGGGAGGATCCCACATGCCGCAGAGCGGCTGGGCCTGTGAGCCATGGCCGCTGAGCCTGCACGTCCGGAGCCTGTGCTCCACAACGGGAGAGGCCACAACGGTGAGAAGCCCAAGTCCCACAAAAAAAAAAAAAAAAAAAAAGGAATGGGGGGGCTTCCCTGGTGGCGCAGTGGTTGAGAGTCCGCCTGCCAATGCAGGGGACACGGGTTCGTGCCCCGGTCCGGGAAGATCCCACATGCCGCGGAACGGCTGGGCCCGTGAGCCATGGCCACTGAGCCTGCGCGTCCGGAGCCTGTGCTCCGCAACGGGAGAGGCCACAGCAGTGAGAGGCCCACGTACCACACACACACACAAAAAAGTGTATCTCTGTATATGTTTTTATCTGTGCCTAGATATCTCTGGAAGGATGTAGAAGAAACAGGAAGCAGAATTTGCCTTTGGGAGGAGAAATGGGCAGGTGGAGACTGGGGTGGGAAGGAGATACTCCGTATATACATTTTTATACCTTTTGACTTTTGAACTATGTGAATGTATTATCTGGTTCAAATATAAACATCAAAGATTGTTTTTAAGATTTTCAGACATGAGCATCAGAGGAAAAGGGGTATGATCAGAAATATTTAGGAGATAAATCAGCACGACTAGATCACCTGCATATGGGAGAGGTGGAAATGACAAGTGATGTTGCCAAGCTTCTGGCTTGGGCAATCCAACTGATGCTTTTAGTCAATTCACATCACTGTGCCTTAATTTCATTATTCAATTAAGTGTCTGTCCAAGATAATACATTCCCTACATGATAGAAGGGCTTAGGCCTTCCTGAGAATTTTCTACAATTTGTTTCTTTCTATTTAGCCAACTTCAGCCTTTCCAGTATGTTTGTTTTATTTTGTGATTCTAACAAGCCTTTACCATATGCAACTCATCAAATTTATTTTACTTTCATTTTTTGCCACCTCATTTCTTATTAAAGTTAAATGATACGTGTAAAGCACTTAGACAATGCCTAACCCAGAATGACTACTCAGTACACGTTAGTGGTCTCCCGACCCCCATTTAAAAGTGTTTGCTTATCTGCAGGCATCATGGGGCCTTATTAAACTGAGGCCTCTCCCAGGGCTAGTTTCTGTTTAATGAGCCTTTGCTGTGTTCACAGTGAGTGAATACACGTAATTTTCCATCCCTTCTTTTAATTGTTCTTAATTTTTAAATACTGAAATATTTAAATTCTATGAAAACTGCCGGAAAGGCTGTAACAGAAATCTATGCATCTACCATCCAGATTTAGCAGATATTAATATTTTGCCATACTTGCTTTAGAAACACAGCAACTTTTAAAATAATAAAGCAACTTGGGATCACAAAATAATAATATATAATATTATTAACCTGACTTTAAATAAATATATATAACATATATAGTTTACACACAATTATTCAAATACATATATGCATATACACACACCCAAAATATAAAAATATTCACCTCAACACTGTAGTAGTAAACAAGAAGAAACAGCTTAACCCACCCTAGGGGGACGGTGAAATGAATGATAAAGCATTTCCAGGATCCTGTGTAGCTGTTGGATACAATGCGGTGATTGAAATGTCATGGAAAAGTACCTACAGGAATTCCCTAGCGGTCCAGTGGTTAGGATTCTGCGCTTTCACTGCTGAGGGCCCGGGTTCCATCCCTGTTTGGGAACACTAAGATCCCACAAGCTGCAAAGCTTTGCCAAGAAAAACAAACAAACAGAAACCCAACGTATCTCACAGACCATGAGGTGGAAACATGTGCGGTGTAGAACTGGGGTGCGTTTACAATCCCATTTTTGCTTTTAGGGAAGTACGTTTCTGTTTAGAAGAAAGTATGAAAGGATACTCATGAATCTATTAACTTTGAAAAATTCAGAGGATTAGAATCAGGTCAGGAAACGTTTACTGTCAACTTTACACATTTCTCTATATTATGAACTGTTCTTTATAACTGCTATGAATTACTTTAATAGTAAAGAGAATAAAACATTTAAAGGATATAGCCTTCATAATAAAAGTATAGCTCTTTAAAGACAAATCAGAAAATACAGAAATGTACAAAAAGGGGGGAGGGAGGAAAAGAAACCTTTTCTAGTCACACTTTCTAGAAATAACTACTTACCTTTTTGATGTCTTTCCTCCCAGGTTTTTTGTTGTTGTTTGGCCTTTTATATATGAGTGATCACACTGTATAAGTATAACCTTTTTTTCACTGAACATTATTTAAGTATTTTCCTTATAGACATTTTTTATTAGTTACAAAGTATTCCACTGAATAGATTTACTGGTTTACTAATCCTACTTGCTGCAGGCATTTGGGAAGTAGTCAATTTCTTCCTGTTATGACAAACAATGCTGCAAAGAAACATATTTTTTTCATAAATCTTTTATATTAAATCTACTATATTAAAATTTATTCCTTTGTATGTTGCCACAGGGGTATAAATACTGGGTCAAGGGCATCGGCCAGATTGTTTTCCAGAAGATTTCCTCATATTTTTACCCTCCCACTGACATTTCATCCCAACTCCCCAGTACTGGGGACGATCAATTAAAAAACACATTTCCAGGGCTTCCCTGGGGCGCAGTGGTTAAGAATCTGCCTGCCAGTGCAGGTGACACGGGTTCAAGCCCTGGTCCTGAAAGATCCCACATGCTGCAGAGCAACTAAGCCCGTGCACTGCAACTACTTAAGCCCGCGTGCCTAGAGCCTGTGCTCCACAACAAGAGAAGCCACCACAATAAGCCCGCGCACTGCAATGAAGAGTAGCCCCCATTCGCCACAACTAGAGAAAGCCCGTGCGCAGCAACGAAGACGTCACACAGCCAAAAATAAATAAATTTATTAAAAAAAAAACACATTTCCAAAACAATTGGCATATATAGGTGAAGCATATATGGGAATCCATTGTACTATTCTTGCAAGTATTCTGTGGGTTTTAAATTTTTTCCCAATAAAAAGGTTTAAAAAAATGTAACTGACTTGATGGGGAAGCAGATTTTTTGCCTTAGAATTTGCATCTCTTCCAATTTGCATTTTTCCCCCATTTACATCCCTTTAAAATTGTGTATCTTTTATTACTAGAAACTTTGGGCACTTTCCCAGATGGTCTTTTACCAGTTATATTTTTTCTTTTATGTTTTCATATCCTTTATCTATTTCTCTATTAGGGTCATACAATTTTACTGTTAACAATTTATGCGTGATTTTCACGTGACAAAACATTATCCTGTCATATTTGTTACAAATCTTTTCTCTAGTCATGTTTGCCTTTCGTTTTTGCCTTGACATCTGATTAATTTCCTATAGTTTGACTATATCCACTGATTTCCTCTGTGATTTCTATTGTCATTTCTAAGATAAGAAAATCCTTTTCCCCCTGAAGATCTCACAGCTAATCAGTTCCACTTCTCTATGAATTGGACCGTTTGTTTGCTTACTTTTTGCCACTTAGCTTGTTGGTCCATTGGAACCTGGTTTCAGGTCCATCTGTGGAGAGGGGAGGCTCTGAGGTCAGCTGACCAGTCACCCACTCTCCTCCTTTAGCCTCTGCTTCTCCCTGGAAACTAGGGAAGTCCCTGACTTCTCCTCCCCGCAGGCAGGAGCAGTGTGCGGAGAAATGTGAGTGTTTCCTCCATCACAAGGGAGCAATTTCCTCTCTTAAAGCCAGTAACTCACTTTGCCTGAACATCCTCTTTTTCCATTTTTTAAATAACAATTGTATTGTGATATATTCACATACTACACAGTTCACTCAGTTAAATCATACAACTCAATGGTTCTTTTTTAAAAAAAATAAATAAATTTATTTATTTATTTATGGTTGTGTCGGGTCTTCGTTGCTGCACATGGGCTTTCTCTAGTTGTGGCGAGTGGGGTCATTGCGGTGTGCAGACTTCTCATTTTGGTGGCTTCTCTTGTTTCAGAGCATGGGCTCTAGGTGCGTGGGCTTCAGTAGTTGTGGCACATGGGCTCAGTGGTGTGGTTTCTGGGCTCTAGAGCATACGCTTAGTAGTTGTGACACATGGGCTTGCCCTGCGGAATGTGGGATCCTCTGGACCAGGGCTCAAATCCATGTCCCCTGCATTGGCAGGCGGATTCTTAACCACTGCGCCACCAGTAAAGTCCCAACTCATTGGGTTCTTATCATCTTCACACAACCATCACCACATTCAGTTTTAGAACATTTTCACGATCCCCCAAAAGAAACTCCATATTCATCAGCTGTCGTTTCCCATTTCCTTCCGACCCCACTTCCCAGCCCTATGCAACCACTTTTTACTCTATATGTTGCTTATTCTGGACATTTCATATAAATGGATTCATATAATATGTGGTCTTTTGTATCTTCTTTTATTAAGCATAATGTTTTCAAAGTTCACCCATGTCATAACCTGTAGCAGTACTTCATTCCTTTTTTATTGCTAAGCAATGTTCCATTGTATAGATATAGCACATTTTATTTACCCATTCATTAGTTGATGGACATTTGGGTTGTTTCTACTTTTGAGCTATTATTAATAATGCTGCTATGGACATTTGTGTACAAGTTTTTGTGTGGACATATGTTTTTATTTCTCTTGGGTATATACTAGGAGTGGAGTTGCTGGTCACATGGTAATTTTATGTTTAACCTTTTGAAGAACCAGTAAACTATTTTCCAAAGCACTGCACCATTTTACATTCCCACCAGCATGGTAGGAGAGTTCCAGTTGCTCCACATCCTTGCCAACATTTGTTATTATCTGTCCTTTTTTATTATAGCCACACTAGTGGATGTGAAGTGGTTTTGATTTGCATTTCCTTGATGACTAATGATGTTAAGCATCTTTTTGTGTGCTTCCTGGCCATTTGTAAATCTTTGGAGAAATTTCTACTCAAAGCCTTTGCCCATTTTCTCATTAGGTTGTCTTTTTTATTGTTGAGCTGTAAGTTTCTAAATGTATTTTTAATACTGCTCCCTTATCAGATACACGATTTACAAATATTTTCTTCCATTCTGTGGGTTGTCCTTTATATTTTTTAATATACATTGTTCCATTGTTTGTTTTCTCTTTTTTAAATGTTTATTTATTTATTTATTTTTGGGTCGGGTCTTGGTTGCAGGCACACAGAATCTTTTTGTTGCAGCGTGGGCTCTTCGTTGCAGTGCGCAGGCTTCTCTCTAGTTGTGGCGTGCAGGCTTAGTTGCCCAACCAGGAATCGAACCTGCATCACCTGCATTGGAAGGCAGATTCTTAACCACTGGACTGCCAGGGAAGTCCCTGGTTGTCCTTTTTTTTTTAAGGACTATTTTTTAGAGCAGTTTTAGGTTCATAGCAAAATTGAGAGGAGGGTACAGAGATTTCCCATATACCCCCTTCCCCCATGTGTGCATAGCCTCCCCCACTATCAACACCACTCACCAGAGTGGTACATTTGCTACAATTAATGAATCTATGTTGACACATCATAATCACCCAAAGTCCATAGTTTACATTAAGGTTGTACATTCTATGGGTTTGGACAAACGTATAATGATATGTATGCATCATATTGTATCGTACAGAGTGATTTCACTGCCCTAAAAATCCTCTGCGCACTGCCTTTTCATTTTCTTCATAAAGTCCTTTGAAACACAAAAGTTTCTAATTTTGATGAAGTCCAATTTATCTACTTTTTTATTGCCACCTGTGCTTTTTTTTAATCTCAATATATTTTTTTACATCTTTATTGGAGTATAATTGCTTTACAATGCTGTGTTAGTTTCTGCTGTACAACAAAGTGAATCAGCTATATGTATACTTATATCCCCATATCCCCTCCCTCTTGAGCCTCCCTCCCACCCTCCCTACCCCACCCCTCTAGGTTGTCACAAAGCACTGAGCTGATCTCCCTGTGCTATGCAGCAGCTTCCCACTAGCCATCCATTTTGCATTTAGTAGTGTATATTTGTCAATGTTACTGGCTCACTTCATCCCAGCTTCCCCTTCTCCCCCCGTGTCCTCAAGTCCATTCTCTACATCTTTATTCCTGCACTGCCACTAGGTTCATCAGTACCGTATTTTTTAGATTCCATATATGTGCATTAGCATACGGTATTCGTTTTTCTCTTTCTGACTTACTTCACTCTATGACAGGCTCTAGGTCCATCCACCTCATTACAAATAACTCAATTTTGTTCCTTTTTATGGCTGAGTAATATTCCCTTGTATATATGTGCCACATCTTCTTTAACCATTCATCTGTCGATGGACACTTAGGTTGCTTCCATGTCCCAGCTATTGTATAAATAGTGCTGCAATGAATATTGTGGTACATGTATCTTTTTGACTTATGGTTTTTCTCAGGGTATATGTCCAGTAGTAGGATTGCTGGGTCATATGGTAGTTCTGTTTCTAGTTTTTTAAGGAACCTCCATACTGTTCTTCATAGTGGCTGTAACAGTTTACATTCCCATCAACAGTGCAGGAGGGTTCCCTACACCCTCTCCAGCATTTATTGTTTGTAGATTTTTTGATGATGGCCATTCTGACAGGTGTGAGGTGATACCTCATCGTGGTTTTGATTTGCATTTCTCTAATGATTAGTGATGTTGAGGATCTTTTCATGTGTTTGTTGGCCATCTGTATGTCTTCTTTGGCGAAATGTCTATTTAGGTCTTCTGCCCATTTTTGGATTGGGTTGTTTGTTTTTTTGATATTGAGCTGCATGAGCTGCTTGTATATTTTGGAGATTAATCCTTTGTCAGTTGCTTCGGTTGCAAATATTTTCTCCCATTCTGAGGGTTGTCTTTCTGTCTTATTTATGGTTTCCTTTGCTGTGCAAAAGCTTTTAAGTGTCATTAGGTCCCATTTGTTTATTTTTGTTTTTGTTTTTGTTTTGTTTTTGCGGTACCCGGGCCTCTCACTGTTGTGGCCTCTCCCTTTGCGGAGCACAGACTCCAGACGTGCAGGCTCAGCAGCCATGGCTCACGGGCCTAGCCGCTCCGCGGCATGTGGGATCTTCCCGGACCAGGGCACGAACCTGTGTCCCCTGCATCGGCAGGCGGACTCTCAACCACTGCGCCACCAGGGAAGCCCTATTTTTGTTTTTATTTCCATTACTCTGGGAGGTGGGTCAAAAAGGATCTTGCTGTGATTTATGTCATAGAGTGTTCTGCCTATGTTTTCCTCTAAGAGTTTTGTAGTGTCTGGCCTTACATTTAGGTAAGTTTAATCCATTTTCAATTTATTTTTTTGTATGGTGTTAGGAAGTGTTCTAATTTCATTCTTTTACATGTAACTGTCCAGTTTTCCCAGCACCACTTACTGAAGAGGCTGTCTTTTCTCCATTGTATATTCTTGCCTCCTTGTCAAAGATAAGGTGACCATAGGGGCATGGGTTTATCTCTGGGTTTTCTATCCTGTTCCATTGATCTATATTTCTGTTTTTGTGCCAGTACCATATTGTCTTGATTACTGTAGCTTTGTAGTATAGTCTGAAGTCAGGGAGCCTGATTTCTCCAGCTCCGTTTTTCGTTCTCAAGATTGTTTTGGCTATTCATGGTCTTTTGTGTTTCCATACAAATTGTAAAATTTCTTGTTCTAGTTCCGTGAAAAATGCCATTGGTAATTTGATAGGGATTGCTTTGGGTAGTATAGTCATTTTCACAATGTTGATTCTTCCAATCCAAGAACATGGTATATCTCTCTATCTGTTTGTATCATCTTTCATTCCTTTCATCAGTATCTTATAGTTTTCTGCATTCAGGTCTTTTGCCTCCTTAGGTAGGTTTATTCTTAGGTATTTTATTCTTTTGGTTGCAATGGTAAATGGGAGTGTTTTCTTGATTTCACTTTCAGATTTTTCATCATTAGTGTATAGGAATGCAAGAGATTTCTGTGCATTAATTTTGTATCCTGCTACTTTACCAAATTCATTGATTAGCTCTAGTAGTTTTCTGGTGGCATCTTTAGGATTTTCTATGTATAGTATCATGTCATCTGCAAACAGTGACAGTTTTACTTCTTCTTTTCCAATTTGGATTCCTTTTATTTCTTTTTCTTCTCTGATTGCTGTGGCTAAAACTTCCAAAATGATGTTGAATAATAGTGGTGAGAGTCTTGTTCCTGATCTTAGAGGAAATGCTTTCAGTTTTTCACCATTGAGAATGATGTTGGCTGTGGGTTTGTCATATATGGCTTTTATTATGTTGAAGTAGGTTCCCTCTATGCCCACTTTCTGGAGAATTTTTTAATCATAAATCAATGTTGAATTTTGTCAAAAGTTTTTTCTGCATGTATTTCACCTGTATTTTTGTTGTCACAGCTAAGAAGCTCTGCCTAACCCAAGGTTGCAATGACTTATTCCTAAATGTTATTCTAAGAGCTTTATAGTTTTTGCTCTTATATTTAGGTCTGTGGTCCATTTGGAGTTAATTTTTTTCTATGGTATGAGAAAGGGGTCTAACTTTATTCTTTCACACATGGATATTCAGGCATCCCCACCCCATTTGTTGGAAATACTTTGCTTCCCACCACTTAGTTGTCTTGGCACCCTTTTCGAAAATCAATTGACCAAAAATGTAAGGGCTCTCTTCCTTTTAGTGGTTTGTTATGTGCTTATTCTTTTGAAATTAAGGCAGAAAATCTCTCAGACAAATGTGGAAAAAAAAGGTCTTTGAAAAGCCCTAAAGAAGACATTCTAGGGAAATGGTGCTACAGAGAATACCCACCTTCTCTGGAGAGGCTGAAGCCCTGTCCAATATGCCACAAATATGGAGAAACATACATGTTAGGGGAATTAGACTTGGGTCAGTGACCTAGAGCCTCTACCTCTGCATGTGTGAAATGTCCCAATGTTACCAGCCAGGGTTCTTGGCCTCCTCAATCAATAGAAATTGATCAGAGGCCAGAGAAGAAATTCAGCCAAGGCTTTATTGGGGCCCCTGCTGCAGCAGTGGGGGGCAAGAACAAGTAACAAGTTCCCTTACTCACCAAGGTGGGGGGAGCTGTTTCCTTATATGGGATGAGGGTAGGGGTGTGTCCAGGGGTCGGGCCAGAAGGGTGGCTTAGGTGGTTTGCCCAACGCTTTGGTGGTGGTGGTGTGTAGGGGGCATGTGCAATACCTTGCTTTTGCTCCTGACCCTCTGCTTTTGCTCCTGGCTCTTCAGAAGTGGCAGTTGGGCTTTTTGGTCTCTTTGTATCTTGTTGTCCATAACTTGCCCCAACTGCGCATGCATGCAGTTATTTTTAGTCCCTTATAGTTTCTGTGTATCCAGGTGCAAGCACTGCAGCAAAAGGTCTCAGCCTGTCTCACCAACAAGTCCAAGTGAAAGTTATGTCTTGTCACTACACAAGGTTTTGGGGATCCATCTTACTTAGCTATGTGGAGGAGGATGTTGAGAAGGGGTATTCTGAGTGGCTGTCATCCTCTCTGAGCCTCGAAGCTCTCTTCTGTGAGATGGGAATGATTTGGGGAATACATGAGCTGAAGTGTGTGAACATGCTCTGTAAGCTTCAAAGTGTTGCCGATGTTACTGGTGGTGACGACGGTAATGATACAGAAAGGCAGACTCTCAGGGCTGGGACTTCAAAGGCGGCCAACTTGACCCCATCCCAATGCTGGGTCACTTCTCTGGTATTCCTGCAGTGGCCACCCAGGCTGAGCCCCTCTAGTGACAGAGAGCTCAGAATGTCCTGAGATGGCTGTTCTGTGCTTGGTCTTTCTACATGTTAGAAAGTGTTCTCTCCTCTTGAGCGGAACAATCCTAATCTAATATCAGCCACGCCAGGCACTGTAAGAGGTGCTTCTACACAGCATCTTATCTGATTTTTCAGATAACCCTGTGAGGTCAGTATACTACTACACGCCCCCATTTAATAGGTGGGGAAACAGGCTCAGAGAGGTTAAGTGACTTGCTCAGGGGTGCGAGCCCATCTGACTCCGAAGCCCCCGCACGTGACCTCTGGGCTGTTTGGTGGCCTTCCCCCATCACTTCCCAAGCAAGGGTCTCAGTTCGGTCCCTGGGGGCTACATGGCACAGGGCTCAGCGCCTTCTTGTCCGCACTGGCCCTTGACCACTAATCTCTGGCAGACGTCCACCTCACCAATGTCGCCGTGCAAAAGACGTCTCCTGACTACCACCCAAAGAAGGTGAGGAACCTGGGCTTCTGCCCTCCAGGTATGGCCTCTGGGACTGGGCTGGGGGGAGGAGGAGGGATACCAAGGAGCCGAAGAGAGTTCAGATCACCCTTCCCGTTTGCAGGGCCCAGGGCAAGAGTACAAATGGAGGCCCACACGTCATGTGTCTAAATATTTAAAAGTTACAAATCAAACGAACACACTGTTTAAAAAAATGTGTTGTATCCTCCTACCTTGACAGATGTACTCCTATCATCTATCTATCTATCTATCTATCTATCATCTCTCATCTGTCATCTGTCTACCTAATAACCTGCAAGGCCAGGTTCATATTTAGAACACTCAGACTTTTCAGAGTTAAAAGCCAGAACAGAAGAGCCCAGGAAGAGATGGTCCCCAGCTCCCCATCACCCCGAGGGGGCTTCCTTCAAACACACACACACACACACACACACACACACACACACTACACACAAAACAGCAAGCTGTTGGTGACTCCCTGGGCCTTGGGCTGCACAATGGTCAGGGCAGTCTGTCTGCGTAAGGGCAGGCCCGGGGAGGAAACTGGTGCAGGGCATTTGGTCAGGGACTTCTGGGGTGGTGGATAGCAGGCTGTGCTCTAGAAAGAGAGGCACAGGCTCTTGGGCATGTAGAATCTTCACCCCTCAAGGAGGGACACACTTGGGGTCCTCCTAATCACAGGACTCAGGGCTGGGCCCCTCTCGTCCAAGCCTAGGGGCTGTGCTGATGGTAAATGATGGTCTGGATGGGCCAGGTCCGGGTTGACCGAGGCTCCCTCTCCCAACCCGGCGGCGGGGTCCCAGGGCTGCAAGTGGATGCTGCAGCGCTTCCGGCAGTATCTGGCATCCAAGCATGGGCCCACGGCAGTGGAGACGCTCTTCAGTGACATGGACAACATCTTCATCAGAAGCCTGCAGAGCGTGCAGAAGGTGATCATCAGCGACAAGCACTGCTTCGAGCTGTATGGCTATGACATCCTTATAGACCAGGACCTCAAGCCGTAAGTGGATGGGCTCGCGGCCCGGAGGGCCTGGAGGGGTGTTTTACACACTCTGCACCCGGACTGCCCGGGTTTGAGCTCAGCTCTGCCACTTCCCAGTGGGGCACACTTTCTTTTTCTGTGCCTCAGCTTGCCTGTCTATAAAATGGTCACTGTGGGACTTCCCTGGCGGTCCAGCGGTTAAGACTCTGCACTTCCACTGCAGGGGGCACGGGTTCGATCTCTGGTCGGGGAGCTAAGATCCTGCATGCCGCGCGGTGCGGCCAAAAAATATTAAAAAATAAAATAAAACGGTCACTCTGTCTGTAAGATTGTTATGAGGAAGAAGTGAGGTACTGAGCCCCATGCCTGGCACTGAGGCCTTTCCTGAGCATCTGCTGAGTGAGCGATCCTCCCCTCCTATCAGGCAAGAAGCTTCCCCTCTGTTAGCCCTGGTGCTTTGAGGATGCAAAGTGCCATGTAAGGAAGTACTGTTACCATGTCGATCCCTGCCAAGAATTTTGTGCCTTCCCAGTGCCCACGAGGAGGTTGAGCTGATGAGTAGAACAAACCTGAACTATCAGGGAACACAGTGATGGCCCTTACGTGATACAACAGGGCACAGAAGCCCAGTGGGGTTGTTGAGGCAGCTTGAGGTCATGCAGTAAGTCAAGGGCTGAGCCAGGCCCAGGGTCCATGTTCCTGGGCTGAGCTGCTCCCACAGCACTGAGGTTCCTGGACCCAACCCCCTCCCCAGGGTCACTGTATAGCTGTTGAGGGGCTTTCTGAGCTAGGAGTAGGAGCCCTAGAGCAAGACCTAAGTCGGGTCCAAGTTCAAGAGAAACAGGGGCCGGGCACCAGCGGGTCTCTCTCCCTTGCCCCCGGGGATGCAAGATGTGCTATGGGCATTAAAGTGGACACTGAAAGGGGAAACAAGCTTGGCAGGAGGCAGAAAATAGTGGAAAGGGGGCCCTAGTCTCCCACTGACCTGCTGGGTGAGCCCTGCCCTCTCTGTGCCCCAGATTCCTGTCTGTAAAATGACAGGGTTGCACAAAACAAGCGGTTGCAGGCTGGCGGCCCTTGAGCTGCTTCTGGCCTGCAGACACTTTGAGTTTGGCCTTCCCGATGTTTTTGCATTTGGTTGATTTTCATTGACAGTCTCCAATAACTGGAAGATGTTTACACAAAAACCTGGATTTTTTTGGCTTTTCTGGGAAAGTCAGAGGATCTTGCAATTCTGGGTTCACATTCTCACAGGGCAACGCTCTCCTAGAGCCTCCATAGCCACCCCTTTAGACATGGAATGCTCTTTCCGGCTCACCACAGTCCCTACCCCTCCCTGCTACTCCCCACCCCCTGACGTGTCAGGCCATTTATGGGCAAAGTTTCACTAGGAAAGGAGTTTTTCTTGTACTCACAGCTCTTTTGAAAGAAGGAAAAGCGATAACAAGCATGAGGGCAGCAAAATCATTCTTACCCCCACCAACTTGCTTCCTATAAGTCACCACCTGGATCCTGTGGGAACTGCCCAAGTTTGTGACAGTTGTTTTCAAAAGTTTTGTGCTTCCCTGGTGGCGCAGTGGTTAAGAATCCGCCTGCCAATGCAGGGGACACGGGTTTGAGCCCTGGTACGGGAAGATCCCACATGCCGCGGAGCAGTTAAGCCCGTGTGCCACAACTACTGGGCCTGTGCTCTAGAGCCCGTGAGCCACAACTACTGAGACCGCGTGCCACAACTACTGAAACCTGCGCGCCTAGAGCCCGTGCTCCGCAACAAGAGAGGCCACCGCAATGAGAAGCCTGCGCACCGCAATGAAGAGTAGCTCCCGCTCGCTGCAACTAGAGAAAGCCTGCGCACAGCAACGAAGACCCAATGCAGCCAAAAATAAATAAATAAATTTAATTAAAAAAAGAAAGTTTTAGCCCCTGAACCCTTTCTTCAAATGGAAACGTGGAGAGAGCAGCCCTGGTTGAATTGAGGGTGAGACCCAGGCACCCTATCTAGCCTCTCAGTGAAATTCCAGGGGCCTCAGGGACCAGGTACACTTAAGATTCTCTACTCCCTTCCCTCCGCAGGTGGCTCCTGGAGGTCAATGCATCCCCATCACTGACAGCCAGCAGCCAGGAGGACTATGAGCTCAAGACCTGCCTCCTGGAAGACACCCTGCACATCGTGGACATGGAGGCCAGGTGAGGGAGAGCAACCTTGCTCATGCATCCCTGTACCTGACCATCAGGGTTCCCACCGAGGATAGAGAACTCAGAACCTTGGGACTTGAGAGGCCCTCAGAGATGGCTCTGTCCACCCCGCCCCAGCATTCTACAGATGGAGAAACTGCAATGTCCACACAGGGTCAGATCCTGGCCCAGGGACTCAGCCCTGTCCCAGCAGAGCAGGCCAACTACAGCTTTCTGAGATTTGGTCCAGCAGGATTTCCTCAATATCTCCTGACTGTGTGACCCTGAACCACTCACTTCACCTCTCTGAGCCTCAGTTTTCTCATCTGTAAAATGGGAGATTTCATATCTATCTACCTCTCAGGTTTGTTAGATTAATTTACCAAGATAATTTATTATAAAGTGTGTAACTCACAGAAAGTGCACAGTAAGAGGCTATTTATTGATATAATGATGTGTATATAATAGAAAGATCCAGGGTTTGACTTCAGGAATGGCTCAGGCAGTGTTGGCTGGTTTGTCTGTTCTCACTTCCCTCTCTCTCATCTCTTTCCTCCGTATTAACTTTTCCCCAATTATTCTGGCAAAAGTTTGAGGGCTGACTCTCATTGCTCATTGGTGGGGATTGAGTCGCATGCCCATACCGGAACCAATCACTGTGACTGATTGACCTAGGTATTGTGCCCACCTCCCAGGGGGGTGGGGTTAACCCCACCTGAGCCATGAGAGTGAGAGAGGGAGGCATGGTTTTCCAAAGAAAAACCCAGGTACCCACAGGCTAAAAAATGGTGAAATGTATGCTGAGCAGGCAGAACCTCAGGTGCCCACTATATCCACCATCACTTATTCATTCAACAAACATTTGAGCCCCTACTATGTGCTAGGCCTGTGTCACACACTGGGGACACAATAAAGGACATGACAGGCCTAGTCCCTGACTTCATGGAGTCTGTGGTCTGGGAAGAACAGCAGACTTCTTTAAACCAGAAAGCACGAATAAGTGCATGTTACTGGGGGCAAGTGTGGAAGCCTGGGGACAAATGGGGGATGACCCATCTGAGGCCTGTGTGGGCGCCTGGGAAACGACCAGTGAATGGATGGACAAAAGAAGATATACTCTGACAGGGTGGGTACCAGTCGGGTGCAGGGAACAGTCAGGGACCTGGCTTGAGTCTTAGGGCCCTACCAGGTGCATCTTCATTAACCCTTTTTGTCTCCTGCCTGTCCAGACTCACGGGAAGGGAGAAGCGAGTGGGAGGCTTCGACCTCATGTGGAACGATGGCCCTGTCAGCAGAGAAGATGGGGCTCATGACCTGTCGGGGCTGGGGAACTTTGTGACCAACACGCACCTTGGTATGTGGGGCCAGGTGGGGAGTGGGCACCAGGGATGAGTCATGGGAGGTGCCAAGTAGTCTAAGAGGCAGCTTGCCACAGTGGTTAGACTGTTTTAATTTGATCTACAATTTACCAGCTGTGTGACCTTGGGCAAGGGACTTACCTCTCTGTTCCTCATCTGTAAAATAGAGATTAAATAGTTTGTCTTAATATATGCCATAGTGAGAGATATTATTAATCTGTCACAAGGTGGATTTCAAAAGGCTTAAGTGGCACCCACACAAAAAGCATGATATGTTGTTAAGAGAAATTAAGGACTTCGGGGCTTGACTTTAAATTTGGTTTTTCAAAAGCGAAAAATTTCCCTGACTATAAAAATTATTCATACTCATTGTAGAATATTTGAAAATTAAAGAAGAAAATTAAAAAAAAAAAACCATCCAGACGTAACCATCTTTAACAATCTGGTGTATTTCCACCCAGTTTTTCAAAAATGCATATATTCATGCTTTTTCTTTTACAAAATTGGCATTGGGCTGCAGCTTTGAGTCTAATTTCCCATGTAGCGTTTTTCATCTCATTCAATAATAAGAGCCTCTCTTTTGGAAACATTGTATGGCCAGGCCCAGACTAACTATTTTACGTACGTTATCTCATTTCATTTTTAGGCAGCTTTTATTCTTTTACAGATGAGGAAATGGCCTCCAGATATTACATCATTTGCTGATGGGCTTGGTTGTAAGTGGTGAGCAGGGACCTGAACCCCAATCTGTCTGTGACTCCAAAACCCGAATGCTTGGCTGCTAGTGCTTGTCCCTTAGCACAATTAAAACCAAAATTACCATATGGCTGTAAAACATCCCCAAATTTATGAAATCAATTTCATATAATCAAGCATTTGGCATGATTCCAGTTTTTCACTTTTATAAATAATCCTGTGAGAACATCCTCTCACATAAAGCTCAGCTGAAACTCTGGCTGTTTCATTAGGACAGATTCCTAGGAATAGAATTACTGGGTCAAAAGGATGGACTTATTACAGTCAAATTGCTTTCTTAGAAATATTACACAAATTTGCCAGTTCTGAATTTAAAACAACAGAAAACCTTTGCCAACTTCATAGGTAAAAAGATTGACTTGTTTTCTGTGCATTCCATTGATTATGGGTGGGGCTTCAGATTTAAAATTTGCATTTCTTCTTTTGTAAGCTGTCCATACTCTATTTTTCAATGGGCTTACATTTTTCTAAATTTGTAAAGGGCTTGGATATTAATATATTGAGGATATCATCCCTCTGTCAAACTTACTGTAAACATTTTCCTGAGTTTGTCATTTTGCTTTTTAAATTTTGTTTGTGGCATTTTTTTTTCTCTTTTTTGATGAAAAGAAGTTTTAAGTATCTTTTAGAGTTTGGTATGATTTAGGATTGGGTTCGGCTGCAAACACTAACAAGCCAACTAACAGTTATACAGATAGGAACTGATTTATCTTAAGCCACAGGAAGTCATGGGGTAGGCCGTACACAACAGCTGCACAAGGACCCAGCTCTTTCCTCTTTCTGCTTTGCCACTCTCAGCATGTTGCCTTGATGCTCATGCTTGTTGCCTCATGGCTACAAAACAGCTGCTCCAACTCCAGACACCGTGTCCTTGTCTCAGGCAGGAAGAGACAGGAAGGCCCAAGGGCCAAAGCCTTTCTTTCAAGCTTTGACTCTTTATTCCAAAAGGGAAGCCCTCCCAGCAACCTCTGCTGACTTCCCACCCACTAGAACTGGGTCACATGGCACCTCAGCCACAAGGAAGCC
This sequence comes from Pseudorca crassidens, assembly GCF_039906515.1. Taxonomy (NCBI): domain Eukaryota; kingdom Metazoa; phylum Chordata; class Mammalia; order Artiodactyla; family Delphinidae; genus Pseudorca; species Pseudorca crassidens. The sequence continues at coordinate 62,856,197 of NC_090310.1, forward strand.
TGGGAAGTCAAGTAGTTTGCCTTCAGGAAAGCAAGGGAGAGAAGGTTTGTGAATGGTTTTCCCACAGCAGACCCCTAGTACCTGCCCGTGGTGTTGTTGGAGGATGACTATACAATGCTTTCAAGTTGTGCAATCACCTGGGAATCTTGTTAAAAATGCAGTTATGACTCAGTAGGTCTGGAGCAGGGGGCTAAGAGTCTGCATACCTAACAAGCTACTGTTATGTAACAAACCCTCCTAAAACCTCGCAGCTTAAAACAACTATATTTGCTTATGATTCTTCAGGTGTCGCCTGGGGTCTCTCACAGGGCTGCAGGCACCTAGCAGATTTGCTGAGACGTGATGGTCTAGGATAGGCTCATTCACATGTGTGGTGCTCGAGACTGACTGTCAGCAGCCTCTCTTTCCAGGTGGCCACTCATCCTCCAGCAGCCCTGCCCCAGGTTCTTCAGATGGTAGTCTCAGGGCTCCAAGAGGGCGAGAGAAGATGTAGCGAAGCCTTTTGAGGCCTAGGCTCAGAAATCCCACAATGTCATTCCACCACAATCCAGTAGCCAAAGCCAGTCCAGCCCAGATTCAGGGGACAAGGAGATAGACTCCACTTCTTGACGGGAGGCGCGGCACAGAGAGGCACCTTTGCAGAGAGGTGCATATAGGCCTGGGAGGATCATGGCAGCCGCCTGTGTTAACAGTCCACCTCAGATATCAATGCTGCTGGTTCCTGGACTCTGTTTGAGTAGGAAAGATTCAGAACAGTGGTTCTCCACCCTGGCTGAACATCGGAATCATGCAAGAGAATTAAAAAATACTGACGCCTGTTGGAGATAAGTATCTTTGGACGTCAGTATTTTTCAAAGCTCCCAGATAAGTCTAAAGCACAGCTTAGGTTGAGAGCCAGTGCTTCCCAAGACTCCAGCTGAGCGTCTGGGTGGATGGTTTTGAATACAGGAGGAGCTGGCTGGGGGTGGAAGAGTACTGATGAAATGAGTTAGGGATGTGCTGAGAACTGGTGAAAAGATAAACAGATAACTCAGAGATGAGTCTAGAACTCCAAGAAGAGATTTGCACTGGACACAAAGGTTTGAGAATTATGAACGAGCCAATTATAGTTAAAGCTAAGGTTCCACGGAACTCACTTTGGAAAACCCTGGGGATGCATTTAGTGGACTCTCGGCTCAGTGAAGCCTTGATGGCTGGTGAGTGCCTAGGAGGCAGGGATGGGGCTCTGGGGTGCTGAGAAGACGGCAGACACCTCCAGGTCAGTAGTTGTCCCCGTGGGGATTCAGTCAGTCAGCCACCATTCGTGAGTGCCATCAGTGTGCCTGGCCCAAGAGCAAATGACCACGGAGTCGCCTCAAGGATCAGCTCTGAGCGCAAAAGGGAGGGAACACTGTGAACGTGCTCAGAGAGGGGAGGTCATGTCAGGACTGCCTGGGACACATTTTCATGAGAGTAGGGGCCACCTGCAGGGAAGAGCCATCTCTTAGATGAAAGTGCCTGACACATGGGGTTGGATAAGGGAAGAAACTAACATTTAACCAATTAGGTACCAAGCACTGTGATAGCTTTAAGTGCATTTTCAGAGCAAAGCCAGAAGGTAAGGCAACGTGGGGTGGTGGTTAAGAGCTGGGCCTCTGGAGCTTGATAGCCTGGGTTCAGCCCTCAGTCCTGCTACTTATTGTGTGATTTGGAGTAAACTACTTAACCTCTTCAAGCCTCAGTTTTCTCTTGTACACGTTATTCCCGTGAAAGTTCAGCAAGTCAGTCCACATTCTGGACCTGAAGCAGCCCCTGGTTTGAGGTAAGCCCCCAGTGAATATTACCTGCTTTTGATGATCCTTACATTCACCCCATAAAGCAGGTATCCTGGTTTACAGATGAGAAAGCGGATGCTCAAAGAGGTAAATGACCTGCCTAAGGGCCATGACAGGCAGCAGGGGAGCCAGGATGCAAACCATAGGCCATCCGTGGTTGCATGGCTCCTGCTGTCCCCTCTTCCCGCAGGTAGTGGGAGCACAGGCCCCTCCACTCCCCCCAAATCCCCCTCTACTTGGGACAGCCCATCCCAGGCAACACTCCACTTCCCTTCCAGGCTGCGTCAATGATCGGAAAAAACAGCTGAGGCAGCTGTTCCGCTCCCTTCAAGGCCAGAAGAAAACTCCCAACTAATCCCCAGCACAGAGGAGAGCGGCCAGGGGAGGTGCCACACCAGTTCTCTCCCTGCTCCCAGTTTCCAGCACAGCAGCACCTCAGAGAACTCACCTCCCTCCCTCCCCCTCCCTCCGGCCTGGCAGCTGCTTTGCTAGCCTGGCACCCCCACCCTACCCTGGGCATCTCTGCACCAGGAGAGAGCCAATCCCCAGGACTGGAGAGACTTTAACCTTGACGGATCAGCTGGCTTGGCGGTCAGGCCCGAAGAGGACAAATGCGGCAAGTTCTGCTGCCCCAGAGATCACATCTAATAAAGGATCACAGTCTTTATTCGGGCTCCAGGCTTGGCTCAGGGGATGCTGTTGGCTGCAACCAAATCTTCCTGGCTTTGACCCTCTGATGTCTCCCCGGGGGGATCAGTGTTGAAAAGCTCCTCCAGGAGCAAGGGTTCAGGGTTTATGCAACTTAAGCTGTGTTTGCAAAGCAAGCAGTTACTAGATTGTGTGTTTACTGGGGGTCTGGGGAAGGCCTGAGCCTTATATGCATCTTGCCCTCCTTACAATACCCTGACTGCATGGCAGGGAACCCACGGACAAGGTAAGGATCAGGAAGACAGAGCTACTTAGAGACAGTCTCTGCAAAGGTGCACTTATCGAAGTCAGATGGGTGACCTAGGTGCCTCTCTGAACCTTCCTGTTTGAGGTTGGGAGCTGAGCTTTTTAGACCAGAAAGCCTTGGGCTGGCAGGCAGAGATGGCTTGGGGAGTTGGGCACAAGTAAGAATGTCTGCATTTTCCACATTCCTACGCCTCCTCTAGGTTGAAAAGAAGTTGCAGCAAGAGTGGGCTGGTGGCTAATTGCTCCAGGGCAACCTACCAAGGACCCTAGTCAGCTCCCTCTATTACTCTCCCCTCTTTCAGGACAGTTCTTTTGGCTGCAAGAATCTGACTGTGGAAGGAAAGGAAGGGGAGAAGTGGGGAGGGCTTTTGGAAGGAAAATACTGGGAAATCTAAGTGAATCAGCCAGCCTTGGGAAGCCCCTGAAGCCAGGCCATTCCGGGCCTCCTGCCTCCAGAGTGTGGGGACTTCCCTCATCCCTGGGACTGGGGCAAGCCCAGACAACCCCAGGCATGGATTCCACATCTTTCCAGGAGAAAGAATCTGATTGGCTCTTCTTTGGCCTAGCATCCACCCTCAGCTAGACAAGCAGTGGCAATGTTCAGACAGACCAACTGCGAGCCAGGCAGTCATACTAGACAGCATCAACCAAAGTGAACACCACAACTCCCCATTTTCAAATATACAGCAGCAACATGTCCTTCCCTTGCACCCTGTGCCCCACCATGCAGTTTCTATTCCAAAGGAACCACATAATTGTTTGCACACAAATTATGAGATTAGACACCTGTCCTTACTTCTCACTTTAATGTATCTTGGAGCTTGTTTCAAATCAGTGCTCAGAGCTTCTTCATTCTTGATTACAGCTGTATAGTATTGCACTATTTGGAGTTATCAATTTCTTTAATCTACTGTGGACAGACATTTAGTTTCCAATTCCACCTCCCTACTTCTTAGGGCCATTATGGGGAAAACCCAGCAAATTCTACTAAGAAAACGCAAGAGGATGCAAAATCATAGGTCTGGGCCAAATTTGACTTAGGTAAAGTGTTTTGTTGGCCAACACCCAAGTTGTAAAAAATTTTCTGAATTAGCAGTATTTAAAAAACAGAGGATTCAACCTAAAAATCTAAATTTCTAGATTATCTTGAAGAAAACACAGGATCTGGCCATGCCAGCTTGATTCCCCATATAACTTGGCTGGAACCAAATGGAGTGCCCTCTCCATCCTGCCACCTTCTGCTGTTACTGCCTATCTAATCCTGACATCAATTCAAGGAGGAACCACTGCCCCTTCATAGATGGTATCCTAAAGGAGTGGCAATTAAGGACTGAATGAGGTGAAGACTAGAAGCTGCTACTCGTTCACGTAGGTAACATTTATTGAGCCCTCGAGGCACACGAAAGACACCCCTCACGGCACATTCCCATCAGGATCGCAGACCCCGAGGGCAGATGGGAACTCCGAGCAGCACTGGCCCGGGCCCTGCTTTCAGAGCCGGTGGAGGCGCACCCTGCACAAGTGCAGCACAGTAAGACACGGCCCCTCACCCACCTCTGGTGCAGGACTCTGCAAGGCCTCCCTGACTCCAGAGCAGCCGCAGCAGGCTGATGAGCAGCACCTGCTCTGGGCTGTCCTGGGGGCAAGCAGGAAGATGGGCCCAAATGGAGGCAGTGCAGGGGGACTGTGCGTCTGCCTATGGCGGACCATGAAGCACCAAGATTCTGTCCTTGATTCAGGACAGGAGCCTCTGAGCCTCCTGCTTTACTCCAATTCCGTTACACACACTGCTTGAAAATGCCTCTCTCTCTTTCTGAGAGGAATGCTGGAATGAGCTCCCACTCTTCCCCCTGCCCGGGGCCCCTTTCAATAGCAGGCCATTGTTGAGAAGTGCCTGTTGCAGTCATTCTCACACCCCCACAAGCGCTGCCCCCTCCCACCTCCTGGTGGCTGCCAGGGCCTGTCAATGGGCCTTGTGTCCACCCAGCCCCAGTGGTCAGGCCCGGCAGATACTGGCAGGCTGAGGGTTCCCTCCTGCCATCACAAAATAGCCAAGTGCTACAGACAAAGAAGCTTCGTACAAGGGCTATGGCCAGATTCCTCACAACTGTCCCCTTGCAGAGTAGATCCTGTCCTTGCAGGTGTCAAGGCTGGAGAGTTCTAGGTCCTCCATGATCCCAGGGGGGATGCTGGTCTTAGGTCCCCCACTTTGGTTCTTAAATTTCATCCTTTCAAGATGACCTTGAGAGCTTTAAGCTCATCCTCGTTGAGGGGGTTCAGGTTAAAACCCTTCAGCTCCGGTTTGCCTAGGAAGAGAAGACAATTCATCAGCGAGTCGGGGCTCCTGCTGTCCAACCTGCTGGCCCTGGAGTCAGGCCTGGGAAAGGGGCTTACACTGCATTCATGCTGCCAAACACTTGGCCTTGAGGTCTGACAGGAATGGACCTCAAATTCTGCAATGCACTGAACAATGTGCATCGACACCTGCTCCTGAGTCACCAAGAACCTGCAGAGTCATGACTGCTGTCTAGAAACCTCCAGATCTGCACCAGACTGTGACCAATCTGGAGTGGTTTGGTTTACCTAGAAATTCAGCTCTAACCTGGACCACCTGACTGAGGCCTTCTGACCCTTAGTCAGAGCTATCCCAGTCCCGACACCATGCCCTGGCATAAATGTGAGATATCCCAGGCCATTCCTGGCGCCTGAAAACAACTTGTGACAGGAATAAGATCCCACAGACTTCCCGTCCATTCCATCTCTGGGCGGCTCGAGACAACCCTGCCCACTGCCCACAGCTTCAGTGCCACTCACCAGCTGCCCGGGTCACTGCCCACCCAGAGGGGCTTCCCACCCCTGCCTTCAAAGTCCGTGTTGATGGTTGTCTCCCCTCCTGGTTTCCAGCCCCACCCCCAGCCCCCAGGCCAATACCTTGGGCCTCAAACAGGCGATTGACCTTCACTTTCAGTTGTTTCCGGAGCCTCTCTATTTCTTTATCCAGATGTTCCTGATCTGAAAAATGAGATGCAAACAAGATGAGGTTATACTATAGACAGATCTGAGGATGCCAGCCTCTCCCCAGCCCCCTTGAGAGCAAGGGGTCTCAGCATGTGGGAAAGAAAAGAAGACTTCGGAGACCAGCTGAGGAAAAAACTAAAGGCTAGAGAAGGGACATGACCTGCCCCGACCCCTGAGTGAGCCCAAAACAGGGCTGAGCACACCAGTCCCCTGACTCACAGTTCACCGAACTGTTTTCATTATGCAAAGTACCCTGGCCAGTGGATGGGGAAGGCAACGCCAGGATTTTAGGTCACCCTCCCACAGTGAAATTGTGGAAAATTCAAATGTAAGGACAAAAAGAACCTAGACCCAGCCTACCCTAAGAGGGATGGAAAAATAGGTGGCTGAGGAATTTCACAACCCCACATTCATCGAGGTCAGGGGTTTTCACAAAGGCAGGATTGTGGTAACTGATACGTGAACAGTCAACATGCAGCCTAGCGCTCACGCTTGACCTAATTCACGGCTGTGAAGAGAAGGCTGTCTTACAGGACGGTGTCTTACAGGACGGGCTGCACCCAAAGGCAGGTGTGCCGTGAGTAGTGCAACTGACTGGTGCCACCCAACCAACTCCCCCAGCTCTGTTTTCATCCACTCGTGAGTGACATTCCTGTCTTCTTCACAGACTTCCATTCTTTCTGATGGGTGAACGCCCTAACGAGCCGAGCCTCTGGCCTGGGCAGTGGTTCTGGTTCTCACTGTAAATGAGGAACCACAGTCTCACACAAGCTTGTTTAGCCTGGGTCCATCCCTGAGAACCAGAGGTGATGATGTCACAGAACTTCTCTATGTCGGTGACAAGACCACACCTGTGGGCTAAGAGAGCTGAGGATCCTGAACCCAGGCAGGCGATGCCCTGCGGAAGCTTAGTCTGAGTGGCCTCCAGCCTCCACCCAAGTGCAATGACAATTCTTAATTTTATAACCAGGATATTAGTGTACGTTTTTCAACAAGACAGCCGGAAGCTTCTCCTCCAAGCGGACCTAGTTTCCTTTGCTAGAATTTCGGTTTCAATAGGGATAGAGATACCCTGTTTTCAGGGACAGAGGCAACCTTGTTGGTCCTCCTGGCCCACATGTTTTCAGGGGTACAGAAAACATGCAATAATTTGACCTTTTCCCAGCCAAGGACCCATTTGTAGCCTGACCTTTTGCCTTTATGACGCTCCTCCAAAGAGCCTCCAGGAACGTAGTTGCGAGATTTGAGTAATATATGTTGTGTATCCAGGCTGTGGCAGACCCTAGAGGTTCACTCTTCCCAAACGTCCATTTCAACCCACTTGCTACTGCAGGGGATGTGAACAATAAGAGCTCCTCTGCCAGGCTCCCCGGCAGCTACGTGTGGGCATGTGCCTTAGATCTGGCAAATGAGGGATCAGCAGAAGTCCCTGAGGCGGACCGTCTTATTTTCAAAATAGAAGGCAAGGCCATATATGGAGAAAACCCTCTGCCTTTTCTCCAGCCTGGCACTCAAACATGAGACCTTCGATGATGACATAATAACCCTGAGAACATGTTAAGGTGACACTGCTGAACAGCTGTGCCAGTCCTGTACTGCCCATCTCTGGACAACTTCTTACATAAGAAGAACAGAACTCTATTTCCTTAACCCTCAATTTGTTGGATTCCTGTTATTTGCAGTCTAACTCATTCCTCACTGATAAACAAGCACTGCGCTAGGCACGCGTCCTGTTTTATCTCAACTTCACAACAACTGTGCTACGTAGAAGTGTCCCCCTTTTAGAGATGAGGAAATAACTCAGTGGCAGAGCACGGATCAACATGCACACAGCCGCCTCTCATCAAGCTGCTGCCCGAAGAAAGCCTGACTCTCGGTTCTCGGTTAAGACCAAGGCTGAGGGGTGCGGGGGAACCTGCTCCTGACCCCTGCCCAGGAGGCCTTACCTTTCTCAATCATTTCCTTCGTCTCACGGTGAGGCATCCTGATAAACATGTTCCCAAAGCAAACCATCACGTCTTCTGAAATGGCAAACAGTCATTCCTTCAACAAATATTTTTATGCCAGGCATTGTTTTAGATGCTGAGAACACAGCAGAATAGGACAAAGTTCCTGCCCTCATAGCTTACGTTATAGTGGAGAAGAGGCAATAAACAAAAAAGATAATAAACAAAGATATGATCTGTCAGACCCTGAAGAGTATCGTAGAGAAAACTAAAGCAGGGTAAGAGAGATGGAGAATGCCAAAGTAGGGGAGGAGTTTGTCATTTATACCAGGCAGTCGGCTAAAGCCTCACTGATTATGTGCCATTTGGGCAGAGACCCAAAGAAAGTGAGGGTGTAAGCCCTGCAGACACCTGGGGAAAGAGCAAGGCAGGCAGAGGAACCAGGAACAGCAAAGATGAGCAATGTGCCGGGGCGTTAGGAACAGCAAGGAGACCAGCGAGGGTGGAGCCAATGAGTAAGGAGGAGAGCAGAGGAGATGATGTGGGAGAGTTCAAGGAAGTCTGAATTCCATGGGGTCTTGCAGGACTCCGGATTTTACTCGGGTGAGATGAGAAGAAACTGGAAGGTTTTAGGCTTCCCGGTGCACTTTAAACCCTTGGCCCCCAAGGCCCTTCATTATGGCCTGGCCTCTGCCCACCTCTTCAGCCTCATCACACACCCCTCCCCTGCTCCTTACTCTGTCACAACCACTTGGCCTCATCTAAAGAGCCACTATCCCCTTCTCCAAAACCACCCCATGTCCAATTCCTCCTTCAGCTTTCTCACAATTTTCACATTGTGAATTTTCAATTCACAATTTTCACGTGCTGGGGGTTTTTATACCCCCCGCATGTTCCCAGTGCCATCACTGATAAGCTGGCCGCTAACGACCTGTTACTGAGGAAGTACCCTAGAGAAAACTAAAGCAGAGTAGCTGCTGAAACCCTGAACCACAGTCTATGTCAGACCTGCAATACCGTCTCCCCCATCTCCACGGGCTGTGCTACATGCCTGTGGCCTCCTGCCCAGTCTCTATCAGGGACAAGTCAAAGGCCTTAGAAGGAAAACGGAACAGGCCTCCTGGGCTGCAGCGAGGAGGTCTAGGCTTACCAGAGAGGCTGAGATCCTTCTGCAGGGCCCTTAGGCCCTCCCGGTTCCGATTCCTTTTGGTATCCAGGTCCACAATCTGAAAAGCACAGGGGCAGAAAGGAACTCAGCTACTTCTTACCCCAGCCTGTACTCCTAACAGACCAGGGCTATTAAAACCTAACAGAGACAAGCCATCATTCCTAGGTTAATTCCAATGTCCTGCCTAAAATGAACTGATGTGTGAAGGTATTTCTTCCCCCACTCAGCTTCCAGCTCCTTAAAAACAATGCTTTGTCCAGGTGTCTTCCCCCAAGAGGAGGTGCTGGGGAAATGTTTAATGACTAAATAGGTCATTATTTTTTTATTATCCACTGAAGCACTAGTTCTCAAGCTTTAGGGCATTTCAGAATCACTAGGAGAGTGCAAACCACTCCCTGGACAAGCTCCTCCAGTTGTTTCTGACCTAGTATCATGAAAAACCCAACAATATTGCATCAGAACAACAGAGGTGTTGGCACTGAGATGGTGGTAACAGCCCAACAGCTACAAAGGGAGTGAACAGGCAGTACAGCATACTGCCTGACAGCACTGGCTCTGAAGCCGAATACCCAGGTGTGAATCCTGCTGTCCACTATGAGCTATGTGATTTCACCTCTCTGAAAAACGTAGACAGGAACTGGGCCCACCACACAGGTTACTGTTTTTTTAAACTTTTTGTTATTTATTTATTTGGAGTATAACGCTGTGTTGGTTTCTGCTGTACAATGAAGTGAATCAGCTATTATGTATACACATATCCCCTCCCTCCTGGACCTCCGTCCCCAGTCCCCGATCCCACCCATCTAGGTCATCACAGAGCACCGAGCTAAGCTCCCTGTGCTATACAGCAGGCTCCCACTAGCTATTTATTTTACACGTGATAGTGTATTTATGTCAAACCTAATCTCCCAATTCATCCCACCCTCCCCTTCACCCCCGTGTCCACACGTCCATTCTCTACATCTGTGTCTCTATTCCTGCCCTGCAAATAGGTACATCTGTACCATTCTTCTATATTCCACAAATATGTGTTAATATACGATATTTGTTTTTCTCTTTCTGACTTACTTCACCCAGTACGACAGACTCTAGGTCCATCCACATCTCTACAAATGACCCAATTTCATTCCTTTTTATGGCTGAGTAATATTCCATTATACATGTGGATGTATCTCACATCTTCTTTATCCAGTAGTCTGTCGACAGACACATTTAGGTTGTTTCCATGTCCTGGCTATTGCAAATAGTGCTGCAATGAACACTGGGGTACATGTGACTTTCTGAATTATGGTTTTCTCAGGGTATATGCCCAGTAGTGGGACTGCTGGGTGATATGGTAGTTCTGTTTTTAGTTTTTTTAAGGGACCTCCATACTGTTCTCCATAGTGGCTGTATCAGTTTACATTCCCACCAACAGTGTAAGAGGGTTCCCTTTTCTCCACACCCTCTCCAGCATTTATTTTTTGTGGATTTTTTGATGATTGCCATTCCAACTGGTGTGAGGTGATACCTCATTGTAGTTTTGATTTGCATTTCCCTAATAATTAGTGATGTTGAGCATCTTTTCCCACCACGAACTCCCTTAAAACCCTTGGCATTTCCATTAGAACCAGACCCAAACTCCCTGTGCAGGTCTACATGGCCCTCCATGGCCAGGGCCCCACGCTCCTACCACGTCCCCACTCCGTGCCGTGCCACGCATTTGACCCACGTGATCTCACAACCGCCCAGTCTGTCGTCACAGCCCTTGGCCCACAAGCCTAGGTCAACTCACGGCGAGCCCGAGCTGGAGCCAGTTCTGAACCACGCGCGTTTCTCCAGGCGCTCGCCTTCAGGCCAAACCCGGGCCCCAGCCCCGCGGACGGGCCTCCTACCTGCCGTTTGTCCGCCAGCACCTCCTCGGCGAGCTCCTCCACCTCCACGAGGTACCGAAGCACCCGCTCCGCCTCGGGCGACAGCATGGTGTTCACCTGCTCCGACTCGACTCGGCCGCGATCCGTACCCACCTCCGCTCTACCTCCGCTGCGGCTCGGTCCGCGCACTCGCCGATCTGACAGGGCTTCCGGCGCGCATGCGCAATTGAAAAAAGAACGGTGGCGCGCAGGCTCCAATGCACGCGCGGCGGGCGGACGCGAGAGGCGGGGCCTAGCTTTGGGGGCGGGACTGAAGCGCCTCCTGCAGGCACAAACCTTTCAACCTCTCCCTTTCGTACAGTTCTTGAGCCCCTCCTCTGTGCCAGGCAGTTTTTTTAAAAAATTTTATTTATTTATTTATTTTTGGCTGTGTTGGGTCTTCGTTTCTGTGCGAGGGCTTTCTCTAGTTGTGGCGAGCGGGGGCCACTCTTCATCGCGGTGCGCAGGCCTTTCGCTGTCGTGGCCTCTCACGTTGCGGAGCACAGGCTCCAGACGCGCAGGCTCAGTAGTTGTGGCGCACGGGCCCAGTTGCTCCGCGGCATGTGGGATCCTCCCAGACCAGGGCTCGAACCCCTGTCCCCTGCATTGGCAGGCAGATACTCAACCACTGTGCCACCAGGGAAGCCCTGTGCCAGGCAGTTTTAGGGGCTGAGGTTGCAGCAGTGAACAAAACAAAGTCCCTGCCCTCGTGCAACTTCATCTAGCGAGAAACATCGACAATTAATGACAAAACAAATAATTATATACTATGGCAGGCAGTGATAGTGCTTTGGAGAAATCAAATAATTCTTCCCCTCCCTGCCTGAGGAACACCAAGGAGGCCCATGTGGCAGTGTGACTTATTTTAACCTTCAGGTTCCAGTTTATAAAATGAGAGTGAATAAAACTCCCCCTCATTGTCTTTCCTCAGGGTTGGAAGGAGGCAGGAATCTTTTAAAGTTCAGTTTGACCCCCATGTTCATTGAGCCCCTGTGTTAGGCCCAATGTCCGGAATAGCTGACCTAGACCCAAGGAAGGGGCTGGAAAACCATGGGCGGTGAGTGCCAGCTCAGAAGAAAGTTGTGTAAGTGCTGGAAAGTGAATTGGTGTGGGCTGTAGGATCTGGGAAGACCTCCAAGATGAGGCAGACAGGTGGAAAGTGGCGGCCCTTCAGAACAAGAGGGTTCCCTAGAGATCTTCAAGCCCAATACCTCATTGTGCAGCTGCAAAAACCAAGGTTGAGAGAGTGGTGAGGACTTTAAAAAGTCAAGAGCAGACCCAGTACTAGAGCTCTGACCTCTTGTTTCCCTGAGTCCAGCTTTTTATTTCTCTCCTTTTGGCCACTGTAACCTTTCACACCCCTTGCCTTACTTGAACTTCACAGCAACCTTTGTGGGGATGGGTTATTACACACTTCACAGTTGCAGACTAAGGCAGGGAAAAGGGCAATGCCCTGTCACACAGCAAGCCAGACCGCAGCTGTCTCCGGACCCTGAAAAAAGGCCCTCCCCTAAATCGTGGCCCCAGGAGTCGCAGTAGCACCCCGTCTTTGCATGGCCATTGGCTTCCTTCAACTGCTAGAGGCAGAGCTAGTTTTCCCTGCAGCCACCTGGCATGGGGAAAGAAGGAGATTCATTAAGGATTCCTCATTGAGGGTGAATTTGTCGCCAAACCCAGGATGTTTTGTGTAAACACCTTCTGGTTCAGAAACGCAGACGCAGGCCCTGTGAAGGAAGGGGGAACATTTGCCAAAAGAGAAACAGGCCTCACCAGGCATCTGTGGGGCCTGGACCCCAGGACTGGGTCTCCTCCATCTTGGGGCTCAAAGAGGGCTGGACCAGGCTGACCCCTGACCCCTGGCAGATGGGCCCGGGTGGGGAAGGGTTGAGGAAGTCTCCCAAACTGGCAGCTTCTTGGCTGTGACTGGCCCTCAGAGGGCACCCCTGGCCACTGGCAATGTTGGGGAGGGAGGTCATATCTAAGACTTTGGGACAGTCAGACCTGGAAGGGCTCCTGTTTCAGAATCACTTATGTTTCAGAACCATCTATTTCACAAATATTTATTGACTGCCCTGGCCCTGTTATAGGGATTCCACCGTGAGAAAAACCAGACATGGTCCTTGCCCTCAGAAAGCTTTCAGTCTGGTGGGAGAGACAGGCAATAAACACGTGAACAAGCAACTATATCACGTCAGGTGGTGGGTGATAAGTGCTATGGAGCACACTGCAGGGCAAGGTGGAGAGGGAATGAACCAGGGACGACTTGAGATAAGGTGGTCAGGGAGGGCTTCTCTGAAGAGGTGGCATTTGTGCAGAGATATGGAGGAGGTGAGCGGGTGAGCCACGTGGGCATCTGGGGGATGAGCATTCCAGGCAGGGGGAACAGCAAATACAAAGGCCCTGAGATGAGCCTTCGTTTGGCAAGTTGGAAGGACAGCAAAGCCAGTGTAGGTGGAACAGAATGTGGGGGGAAGGGGGGGCAGGCAGAGTAGGAAGTGATGTTAGAAAGGGGAAAGAGGCATGGAGCCTGTGGGCCTATAGATGGGCCTATAGGTGCCCCGCCCACATGGCCAGGCCCTCCTTGGGGGTGGCCTGCAAGTACTGCAGCACAGGCCTGTGGCTTCCTGTTTCTCCCTGCTCACAGATGCAGGTTGAGTGGGGAATGCAGGTGAGTTAACATCCACAGGAGTGGCCCTCAACAAAGAAGAGGAAGGAGCTAGTGGCTGCCTACCCCAGCTTCTTTGCCTCTCTGTGGGAGACCCACGAGGGGGCTGTTACAGTCATCCAGGCAGGAGAGGATAGTTGCTGGACAGAGGGTAGCAATGGAGATAGTGAACACTGGTGGGATTCTCCGGGCCTTTGCACACACTCTTCCATCAGCCTGGATTCGTTTGCTCCCAAACTTTGTACCTGTATAACTACTACATGTCCCCCACTTATCAGCTTGGTGTCACCTCCTCCCAAAGGTCAAGAGTCCTCTCGGGGCCCCCACAGCTTCCTGGGCTACCCACACCTCTGCACTTACCACACCATCTTTTTCTCTAATCATCTCCCTCTCCAGTTGAGAGTTCCTCAGGGTAGGGACCTTGTCTGTCATGTTTGCTGCTGTGTCTCCAGGACCTAGGATGGTGCCTGGCATACAGTCGGTGCTCAGCCATGGGCTCAACATGAAGCAGAACTTTCTAAAACCCAAAGTATCCAAAAGTGAACAGATCTAACCCAAGGGTAACTAGCTCCCCATCCCATAAGGTGTATAAGTCTGGACTGCCACGTTATCGGGACGTTGCAGAGCATGGAACCCTCTGCAACTCAGGTGGAGGTGGACCCTCGGTATTTCCTAACCAGGAAATTCTACCTAGTCACACTAGGGTATGCCCCATCTTTAGCCACCCACTGCCCCAGGCCAAAAGGGCTGTAACTACTGGGGCTTTGGTGTTTGGGGACTGGAGGCAATAAGAATGATGCTGCACCCCTTCCCCTTGGACCTCCTTTGACTGTTTCTGTGCGCCCCACCCTTGGGTAAGTGTTCAGTGACCAGCACCCACTTCTCTCCTTCGGGAGGACTGCTCTCAGGCTGCTGGAGCCTTCTGGGGGGACCCACCCTTCCTCCAAGCTGTAGCTCATCATTTCAGGGTTATGAAAGCCCACCTTCTTTGCGTAGGATGCTGGCAGGGGTGTGGGTGGATAACTCTGAGGTGTAACTTATGCTCCAGAGTTCCCCCATGGAGTCAGGCTGAAGCAGCCACCCACACGACATCCGCAAGTGCTACTTGGCTTCCTCTCCTTCCCTGTCCTGCCTCCCCCACTCCCTTATGGTCAGAACCCTCCAACGCTCCCATCTCACTCAGTAAAAGCCAAACTCCTCACCGAAGCCCGCAAGGCCCTACATGACCTGCCCTACCTCTCTGAGCCTCTCCCACCTCTCTCCCCATCACCTTGCTGCTCCTCAAACCAGCCAGGTGCAGTTCCACCTCAGGGCCTTTGCACTGGCTGCTCCCTCTGCCTCTACTTTCCCTTGGTGTCCTCTTGTCTCCCTCCCTTAGCTCCTAAAAGTCTTTGCTTAAATTTCACCTTCTCAGTGAGGCCTACCCTGACCATTCTATTTAAAAATAAACCCCCCACCACCCCAGTACTCCTGATCAACTTCCTCTGCTCTACTTTTTTTTTTTTTTTACAGTTTTTGTCACTTTCCAGCATGCTATTTAATCTACTTATATTTATTGTTAATCTCCCTCTGTTAGAAAGGAAGTTCCATGAGGGCAGGAATCTTTGTCTTATTTGCTTCTGATGTATCTTCAATACCTAGAACACTACCTGGCCCACAGTAGGTGCTCAATAAGCATTTTTGAATGAATGAATGAGGAAAAGAGCCAGAATTCTAACCAAGGCAGATCTCTCTGAGGCCAGGCTCTTAACCCCTGTGCTGGAGGTGGA
Organism: Pseudorca crassidens; assembly: GCF_039906515.1. Lineage (NCBI taxonomy): Eukaryota > Metazoa > Chordata > Mammalia > Artiodactyla > Delphinidae > Pseudorca > Pseudorca crassidens. Next base: position 62,871,423 of record NC_090310.1, read on the forward strand.
GGTGGGAGCGGCAGGTCATGCCAGGCCTTGTTAAGGTAAGGGGATTGGATTTTGTTCCCAGATCAATACGAAGCTACTGGAGGGCCTTGAGCAAGCATGGGACGTGAGTGGGTTTTACCTTGTGAAACCGCTCTGGCTGTGGGGATAGGATGGGCTAAAAAGGGCAAGTATGGTGCGGTCCTGTGTGTGTGTGTGTGTGTGTGTGTGTGTGTGTGTGTGTGTGTGTGTTGGGGGTGGGAGGGTGATGATGGGGGCTTGGAGAGGTGACAGGGCTGTGACTGCACTGGAGTTGGGAGTAGCAGGAAGCTGGCTCAATATCCCAATTTTCCAGGCAGCCTGGGTGGCTGCCCCAGGGGCTCTGGCCTGCGAGTGGTCCAGGCCAGACCTCCCAGCTGCTGACAGCGTGCCCTTGTCCCACAGATGGGCTGTTTGCTCTCCTGGGTGGTCCCCAGCGCCTCCCTCTGCTTCCTTCGTGCCTTGTGGGCTTGGCAGGTGGAGGGGAGGCTTCCACTCCCTCTCCTCCCCTGACCCAGAGAATAATCCCTTATATTCATGTGATTCTCCTCATGCCCTCACTTCATCCTCCCACGTCCCCAGGGAACGAAGAAATCTGATTCCCATTGGGCAGATGAGGACACTGAGGCCCAAAAAGGGCATGGGATCCTCCCGAGGTCATGAAGCCAGATGCGGATGCCAGGGGGGACCTGTGTCCTAACTCCCTGCACCTCAATTTCATCAGGCAACAGATGGTCCCAAGGCTTGACTTGAAAAATCTTAAAAGTGACCTCAAAGATAATACAAGCCCAGAACATTCCCGGCCTCCCTGAGCTGGTCTTTTTTTTTTTTTTTTTTTTTTGCGGTACGCAGGCCTCTCACTGTTGTGGCCTCTCCCGTTGCGGAGCACAGGCTCTGGACGCACAGGCTCAGCAGCCATGGCTCATGGGCCTAGCTGTTCCGCGGCATGTGGGATCTTCCCGGACCGGGGCACGAACCCGTGTCCCCTGCATCGGCAGGCAGACTCTCAACCACTGCGCCACCAGGGAAGCCCGTGAGCTGGTCTTTACTACTACCTTTAATACTAAATCCATTCATGTAAAATTCCATGAATAGATTCTTCTTATTGAAAATGAAAACATTACAGAGAAGACTAAAGTTCCGTTTTGACACCCCTCCCCCATCTCAGTTCTCTCCACAGTCCCAGTTTGGGTGTGTGATGATGTTCATTTAAAGATGTAGTTAGGAACCCAGAGAACATATGTAAGACTATTATGTGCGTGGCAGGGTAGGGAGGTGGGATGGAAGGCACTGCACACAAATGATCACTCTGCAGCCTGTTTGCTCTTGGACATCTTTGATGTGTATGTTTAGATCTCTCTCCTATTCCCTGACTGCTGCAGAGTATTCTATAGTCTATAAGCACCAGAGTTCATTTGTTTACCTAGTTTCCTAAATTAAGTTTTACATTTATTTTTCATGCAGTAAAGTACAGGTGGTTGAATTAATCCCACCTCTCAGCTCTTAGCACGTGATCATGAGTTAGTCTTCAAAGACCCTCTCTTGTTTATATTATTTTCTCCTTTTCCCCCCACCCCCACTCAATTCTGAGCTCACCGAAACCCTCTCTACTGTGTTTGATATATGTCCTTAAATATTTGTGATTTCTTGAAAAATGCATAGTAGTTGTGTTATGTGTTTATGTATTTTAAAATTTCTTATTGGGCTTCCCCGGTGGCGCGGTGGTTGAGAGTCCGCCTGCCGATGCAGGGGACACGGGTTCGTGCCCTGGTCCGGGAAGATCCCACATGCCGCGGAGCGGCTGGGCCTGTGAGCCATGACCGCTGAGCCTGCGTGTCCGCAGCCTGTGCTCCGCAACGGGAGAGGCCACAACAGTGAGAGGCCCGCGTACTGCAAAAAAAAAAAAAAAAAAAAAATTCTTATTAAGGTATAACACACACAGGAGTGCACAAGTCTTAAGTATACTATAGTTTATGAACGTTCAAAAACTGAACACACCCAAGTACCCAGCACACAGATCAAGCAGCCCCCTCCCCAGAAGAGCCCTCCAAGCCCTCCCGTCCGCCACCCCAAGGTAACCGCCACTCTGACTTCTAACACCATACATCGGTTTTGCTTGTTTTTGAACTTTATACAAATGGAATCACACAGAGTGTGCTCTTTTATGTCTGACTTCTTTCGCTCAACATTTTGTTCATGGATCTGTCTCTATCGCTGGGTGTGGCTGTAGATCACTTACTCTCGACGCTGAAGCGTACCATCAGAGGACTCACAGCAGTTAAGCCATTCTGCTGCTGGTGGAGCTGTGGTGGTTCCCAGCTTGGGGCTGTTACAAAGAGCGCGGATATGAACAGTCATGTGCATGTCTTTGGGTACACACACATATGTATCCTTTCTGTGGCATGAATACCGAGGAGTGGGATTGCTGGGTATGATTAGTTTTAGTAGATAGTAGATATGGATAAGCCACATAATATTATTGTGCTGTAAGGTGTGTTAATGTCCCACTTTTTTTTTTTTTTTCTCATCTCGATGTTCCTCGGATCTATCCACATCCTCTGTGTACCTCTATTTCCTTGCTCCTGGAAGCTCCAGAGAACCCGTAACCGCTTCCACCACATTTCATACGTCCTCCTCCTTGGTTGTGGGTGCTTGAGTTCCCTTTTTCTCCGCATTGACACACACAGTGCCATAACGAACACCCTAGTGTGCTGTTGCCTTGATGAAGGGCACGCACACACTTTTTATCCCTGAAAAATGCCACACTGCCCTCCAGAATGGCTGTACTCATTTATGCCCTACCACTGATGCACATCCTCCCAAACATTAGGTATTATCCACCTTTCTGCGGCTTGCCAGTGTGGTGGTTGTGAGTATCATGTTTACTGACCCATTCTTTTGTGGATGGACACTTAAGTTGTTTTCCATCTTTGGGGATTATAAGAAGTGCTGCAATGATCCTTCAGGGACACATCTCCTGATACCTGTCTGTGAGTTCTTCTCCACCTCATCTTCCTCTACTCTCCTTGAACCCTAGTTCCCAAACACTCCCTGACTTGCCCACCTCTCTGCCTTTGCTTGGGCTGTGCCCTCTGCCTGGAGTACCCTTTGCTTTCCTTATCCACTTGTTGAGGCTTTTACTCTTCTCTTAAGGCCCCTCCTGCTAGAAGACCCTATCCCATCCCCGACCTGGTCCCCCAGGAGGGTGGCTCTCCCTCAGGTCTTCCAGAAGGACTGTCGTCCTCCTTTTCTTCTGGCATCGATCACTTTCTTGTTTTGGACTAAACCTATTTTTGCCATGGTTTTGGCTTTCTCACTGACATGGGAGCCCACTGAGGCTAGGGGCTCTGTGGGCTTCCCCTCAAGTACCCAGGACCCTCAGATGATGTCCCCGGAGAGGTCTGCTGAATGAATGAGTGAGGCCGTGACATAATCATGCTTGGAGGGAATTAAGAGTCCAATCTCTCTCTCTCCTTTTTTTTTTTTTTTTTTTTTGCGGTATGCGGGCCTCTCACTGTTGTGGCCTCTCCCTGGAGCACAGGCTCCGGATGCGCAGGCCCAGTGGCCGTGGCTCATGGGCCTAGCCGCTACCGCGGCATGTGGGATCTTCCCGGACCGGGGCACGAACCCGTGTCCTGTTCGTGCCCCTGCATCGGCAGGCAGACTCTTAACCACTGTGCCACCAGGGAAGCCCCTCTCTCTTCTTCTTTACCAACCAAAACATTACGGAAGTTGCTCTTTCCACTGGAAAGAGAGTGGAACATGGAGTCCAGACTTCCACAGTGTTGGGTGGGGATGCGTGGCTCAATCCCTCTGTAAAATGGGTGTTGGCACTCAGTTATTCACTCAAGGCCATGGTTATTGAGTGCCTACACTGTGCCAGGCTCTGCAGATTCAATGGTAAACAGGACAGGCCTAGTCCTGAGCCTCACGGGCTTTTGGTCACAGGGATATGATTGACATTCATGCAGGCACCATTCCTATTGTGATAAGGCTCAGATGAAAAGCTCAGAGTCCAATGAGATTGTATAGAGGGGTGTCCCAACGTAAATCAGGGAATAGAGGTAGCTTTCTTAAGAAAGTGACATTTGACCTGAGACCTACGGATGAGTAGAAATAAACTAAGCAAATGGAGAGGTTATGGGTGGGTATGGGGTAAAGAAATTGTTTCAGGCAGGGGAAACAGCAAGTGCAAAGGCACTGTGGCAGGAGGGAACCTGGAGGAGGCAGTGTAGCTGGATCCCAAGGAGAAGGGGAGAAAGAGGTAGGGGATGAGCTGAATGGACAGGCAGGAGCTAGGTCATAATGCAGGGCCTAGTGGGCGAAGTGAAGTTGGAAAGTGGGCTCATTCACTTACTAAATAATTATTGGACACCTACCATTAGCCAGGGCTGTGCTATAGCACCGAACAAAACAGACAAGGCCCTTGTTCCCACAGAGCTTGCAGTCTGGGGGCAGATGATAACATCAAGCAGAGGAGGAATGCGAACCTTCATAGAGGCCCTACTATGTGCCAAGAACTAGGCTGAGGACTTCCCATGCACTATCTCATTTGATCTTTACCACCACTCTATGAAGTAGGATACTCATTTTATTGACGAGGAAACAGGCTTAGCAAGGTTGAACAATTTATTCATCTATTATACAAGGAGTCTTGAGGACTTATTGCAGTCCACTTAAAAAGGCTTATTTTGAGCACTTTTACTCAATGCTGATATGTGTGGGATAAATTGGTATAGTCCCTATAGGGGGCATCTATCCAAATTATAAACACACCTACCATTGAATCAGCAAGTCCATTTATTATACAGGTATCCAAAATGGTGTGTCCACAAAGTCATTCACTGAAGTATTGCTACAGGCTGGTGACAACCTAATTGCCCACCACCTAGGGGATTGGTGAAGTAGATTATGGTACATTGATGCAATGGAACACTGGGATGCCACAAAAAAGAACAGGAGTGCTCTCTATGCACTGATATAAAGCAACCTCCAGAAATGCTGTTATGCGAAAAAAAATCAAAACACAGAACTGTGTATAATTAAGCTCTGATTTGTTTCAGAATGGTGAAGGACAGTATAAAGATAAGCAGTGGGGGGCAGGGGAGAAATAAAGAAGGAAGGGAGGAAGGGAGGGAGGGAGGGAGAGGAAACTTGTGTACCTAAGGGAAGGAGAACCTTGGAGAACAAGATAGGAAAGACATATGTGCTGCCTTTGTACCTTTGAATTTTGAATACTGTGAATGTATTAACTATTCAATAAACACAATGACGTTTGTTTAAAGGACTTTCAGATTCCATGGAGGAGAAAGTGACGTTGGAATAGAGAAGACATCCCAGGATTGTTGAATTGAAGGTGTCTCTGTGATTCCCTTGTTTTACAAATGAGGAAACTGAGGCCCAGAGAGGCGACGTGACTTGCTTAAGGTCACCTAAGCAGGTAATGGCAGAATCAGGACTGGCTGTCACCTGAATTGTAGACTGTGCCCTTTCACGTCACAGCTGGTTCAGGATCACTAAGCATCTATGTGCCAAAATCTGCTAAGTGCCGAGGACACAGTGGTGAACAATGTAGGCAAGACTGCTGCCTCCGCAGATCTTGTACTCTAGACGAGAAACAAAAACATACGTATTATAACATCATGTAGTGATAAATGCTGTGGATGAAAAATAAGGCAGGTGAGGCGACAGAGCATAGGGGAGAAATGATGAGGAAAACCCCTCTGAAGAGGCAACATTTTAGAGAAGAGAGAGATGGAGCCTTGTGAACACCCGGGGGAGCAGAAGGAACAGAAGCTGGGTGAGAGGGAGAAGGCTGGCATGTTAAAGGAATAGCAAAGAGTGTGGCTGGAACAGAATGTGCGAGGGCAAGACCGAAGGATGAGAGGTTGGAGAGGAGAGCAGGAGAGAGATTGTAGGCAGGGCTGAGGAGTCAGGCTCAAAGTGAGTAGGAAGTAATCAGAAGATTCTGAGCAGAATGGGATCTGCAGATCTCTCTTTTTTTCTTTCTTTTTTTTTGCGATAGGCGGGCCTTTCACTGTTGTGGCCTCTCCCCTTGTGGAGCACAGGCTCCGGACACGCAGGCTCAGTGGCCATGGCTCACAGGCCAAGCCGCTCCGCAGCATGTGGGATCTTCCCGGACCGGGGCACGAACCCCTGTCCCCTGCATCGGCAGGCAGACTCTCAACCACTGCACCACCAGGGAAGCCCCAGATTTCTCTTTTAAAAAAGCCCCTCTGGCTAATGGTGGAGACTGAACAATAGGAGGGGAAGAAAGGCTGCAGGGCGCCCAGTGAAGAGGCTGGTGCAGTCCAGTTGTCCAGGAGAGTAGCGACAAAGCTATGGTCTGGGGCGGGGTGCTGGGGAGCAGAGGTCAGTCTTCCCAGCTGCACAACGAGGGGTTTGATGAGATGGTCCCTTAGGGCCTTTCCAGCTCTGGCGTTTTGTAATTTGCTTGAATTACCTCAGCACACACCAGCTAGGTGCAGCCAAGCCCCTGTTTTTCTTTCCTCACAATCTCTTGGAGGCTGAGTCTGGACAGAGCCCAGCGATCTGAAGCTCAGAGTGCAGACTCCTGCCCACCCCCACTTCTGTCCCCACTTCCCAGGGACAGATGGGTGGGCAGCAGGAGACAGCTGTGCCTTGACGCCTGCAGGGCCCTGGGGGAAGGACTTATCTGAGCGTTCATAACCTCTCTCTGCCTTGCAGGTCTTGAGTTAAAAGCCCCAAATACCACAGCCCCAAGGGGCAAGGGTTGGAGGGTGCCAGGAAAGGGGCAAGACAAGACACTTTTCTGTTTCTGTCTCCAGCTGCCCACAGTGGGGCAGAGACCTGGGCTGCTGAGAACTCCAGCCTGGAAGCAGAAGGCCGTTAGAGCCGAGGCTGAAACCTGGTGGCCCTCAGGCCACATCTGACCCACTGACCTATTTATTTGGCCTGAAAAGTATTTGAGAGAAAATGGAGCCAAGGTTTAAAAATCAAGAGATTTTACAGTCAAATCTGGATTTCTGGCTTCTCTTGAGTAATTGGAAAATCTGACCATACTGACTGCCTATTCCCATATGACAACACTCAGCAGTAGCTGAGTAGCAGCTGTCCCCATTATTATTTCAATTTATTAATAGGTAAATACATTCACATGATTCAAAAAATTATAAATAGGCATATTATAAAGTCTCCCTCCCAACCTGTTTCCCTTCTGCCCCGTGCTCCCCAGTAATCTCATTTCCTTATGTAGACTTCCAAAGTTTCTTTATGCATATGCAAACAAATACAAATATAGATTATTAGTCCCACTTTTCACCTGTTCTGTCCCTTGCTTTTCCATACGGCTGCCTCTCTGTATTAGGAGCCAGAGTGCTTCGTCACCTCCTTTACTGCCACATGCCATTCCGTTGTCAGGAAGTCCATGATTTATTTAGCCAGTCCCCTACTGATGGGCATGTGGGTCGTTCCCAATTTTTCTTGTTATAAACAATGCAGTGTCAATTATCTTGTGCACAGTTTGCACAGGACTAAAGGAATTAGTCCTGTGTATTAGAAACTGGTCCAAGCAGAGGGAAACTGGTCCTGTGTATTAGAAACTGGTCCAAGCAGAAGGTGTGGTAGGCATGGATTAAGCTCTTAGCTACTTGAGGAAATGTGATGAAGGCTGTTTCCAAGAGTGATTCCCAACAAAGCCCAGAGGCCATGTCCTTGGGCACTAAGGAAAAGCTCCCAGATTTGCTTCTGCCACTTGCTAGATATACTTCTCTCTGGACCTCAGTGTCCCTGTGTGTAAAATGAAAGAAGAGCTCAGGGAACTAGATGAGATCTCAAAGGACCTACCCACTTCTGACCAGCTGTGGTTCACCTTCTGCCTCCACATCAGCCAGACCCAGCCTCATCTTAGCCCTTGAATGAGCCTGGCTCAGTCCCACTGCAGAGCCTTTGCCCAAGATATTCTACCCCCGGCCCCAGTGGAACACCACCCTTGTAGTTCCTCTTTGGTCTTAGTCTGAATCCCTGATCTCTGATCTCAGAACACACTGGTCCAAACTTGCTCAGGGCAGAGTCCCCTCTACAGCACCAGTGACAAGTGGGTCCTTCCCACCTGACCCACTCAGGCACCCCATCAGTTCCTTCCTCAGTGTCACTCCTCCAGTTGCCTGAACTAGAGTTCTCGAATGCCAACTCTGCTACTTCTTAACTAATGGTCTCGGGTAAATGACAGCACCTCCCTGAGTCCCAGTTTCCTCACCCCCCCCAAAAAAAGGCTAGTTTGAGGATAACATGTGGTAATATCAGTAAATTTCTTAGCACAGCTCCTGACACACAGAAGGGCTTCATAGTTACACAAGTCGCTGCCCTTTTCCGAATAAGTTACTTTGTTTATAAAATGAGGAGAATAGCAGAACCTATTTCATAGGGCTGATCACTTGTTCATTCATTCATTCATTCAGTGATTTTTATAGACTATCTATTGAGTGCCAGGCACAGCACTGGGCACTCGGCGATTTGTCAGTGAAGAAAATGGATGAATTGTCCCAACTCTCATGGAGCTCCCAGACAATTCCAAACAGGCAAACATAAAAGATAAATTGCCAGTGTATTGATGTCAAGAAGGAAAAGACTAAAGTGTCATGGAAGCTCATAATAGGGGAGGGTCAGGGAGGTTTCTCTGAGGGATAGGGAGCAGGGCACGGCTGGGTAGGAGATCCAAGAGGGCTTCCTGAGGGAGGCATCACCCCAGCTAATGATTAGCATTAATTTTCACCACAGCCCTAGGAGGAAGGCACTGGTTATCCCCCAAGCCCACCATTTTACTTTCTTTTCTGAAGCTAAGAGAAATTGAGTGACTTGCCTAAGGTCATAGAGCCAGGAAGGAATGAGTAGGTTTTGAACCCAGGTTTCCTGGCTCTAGAGTCTCGTACATAAAAGTGTGACTTCTACTGCCTGTTTTAACAGGCAGTAGATCCTGATCCTGGGATGTGGAGAGGCATGGGAGGTAGAGGGGCTGCCTCCATTGGGTGGGGCCGGGGAGGTGAGAACCTAACTCTGTCAGGCCCTATCCATACACATGCAGAACTGGCCCAGGGCCATAAGGGGATCTGAGGTCAGATCTTCCCTCTGCTCAGGGCTCCATGCACTACATGAGTCTCCTTGCCTGGAGTTGTAGAGGAGAAAGAAAGGAAGAGACACTTCTCCTGCTTAATCACATTGGGATTCGGACTCCCCTCCTGCCCAACCCACAAAAACTCCCACCAGTCTACACATGCCTGCGGATAAAGACTGTCAGCTTTGTATCCAGCTTGGAAAACTCCCTTAATCCCTAACTCTTCGTCCTCCATTTTCAGCCTTGGACAACAGCTGGCACTCCAACTCCTGAGCATTGCTGGGACCAAAACAGTCCCTGGACATGAAAGGGATGTTGGGCTGAAGGACTGCAAATGGCTGCTCCTTCCTGATCCAGGGCAGCTGTCTCCCTTCATCTTCCCTTCCTTGCCACTCTGAAGCAGGGTGGTCCTCAAACCTCCCTTCCTCCCCTCTTCTCTCCTCCCTTTCTCACCTAATTCCCATCCTCCCTTTGGAAGGTAGAAAAGCTTATTCTGGAACCAGGTGATGGGTTTGAATTTGACTCTAGCACTTACTGTGTGATTCCAAACAAATAAATAAACTTCTCCGAGACTCAGTTTCTTCATCTGTAAAATGGGAGGGAAACATAAACTACCTCACAAATTGTAAGGATAAAGAGTTAGTAAATGTACAATGCTTAGAATGATTCTGAGCAAAGAGAAACTGCTACATGAGTGCTTGTATCATAAATGCCCTGGTACATCCAATCTGAGCAAAGCAGGGTGAAGTGGGTGGTGAACTAGGGATATCCAGGGCATATGAGGGACCCTACCCCTCTCATGGATTACTGTTAGCACTCTCTCTCTCTCTGGTCTCTCCATCTCCACACTGCTTCCCTGTAAGCACTTCTCTCCTCTGGCTGCAGGGTCTTTTTTCCAAATCCTGATTTGATCACATTACTTCCCTGATCAAATTCTGAGTGTTTCCCCATTGCTTCTGGCTCTTTAGGATCGCATCCCTTGGAACTCTCCAGCCCCAACTTTCCTAGCTTTCCACCTCCTTGGATCTGTGATCCAGACTTCCTTGAAAACATGCCCTCTAGTCTCAGGCCTCCAGGCCTTTACACTTGCTCTTTCCTCCACTTGGTGTTTCCTCTCATCCCTTTCCCTCTGATGTTGACCCCTTCCCAGCCTCTGTTCGACTAGGGCTGTGGCCAGATGAAGGCCCCTCCCTGAGGGAGGGGAAGGGGAGAGTGGGAAGAGACAGCAACTCTCAGAGCTGCAGTTTACTCAGCCTAAATGAGAAAAAGACAATAAGAAAAGAGACCTCCCAAGATGAAAGAAAGGGATGGAACAATATGTGAACACTTTGGAAACTAGGAAGTGGGGTGTTAGCATGGAGTGATGGTCTACTGGGGTGCCTGCCTAAGAAGCCCCTTACTTTCAAGTCCCTGGTCCCCTACTCTCCTCAGACCCAGACCACTGAAGGTAAACAGAGGAGATAAATGGAAGAGAGGATGGAGACAGGGATGGTGAAGAAAAGAGGAAAGAAGGAAGTGGAGTGAGGTGGGGGGCTTGGAGGCAGAAAGCATGTGGCTGGAGCCCCACGCCTCTGAGGAAGGAAGAGGAGGGTGACCTGGGATGCTCTCCCCTCCCCTCCCCCTCTCCATTCCCTGGAGGGCTGCCCGCATCCGGTCACAGCCCAGGCGGGGTGGGGGAAGGGCGGGGGCGGGGGCGGCGCCGAGGGGAATGAATAATTGAAGTGTAGGGGAGGAGAAAGAAGAAGAGGAGGAAGAGGAGGAGGCGGGAGCCGCCCGCACAGGGTCCTTCCCACTCCGCACCCCACCCCCCTCCGCCGCCCGGAAGTCGCTCCCCGCCTCCTGCTCCGCCAACATGGCCGCGAAGTCGGATGGAGCGGTGGCCGCGGCCGGCCCGGGGCCGGAGGGGGCGGCCGGAGGAGCTCGGGGCGGTGCGGGTGGGCGCGGGGAGGCGGCGGCGGCAGCCGGGGACCCCGGGGTAACCGGGGCGGGAGGCCCGGGGCCGCGCTACGAGCTGCGGGACTGCTGCTGGGTGCTGTGCGCGCTGCTCGTGTTCTTCTCCGACGGCGCCACGGACCTGTGGCTGGCGGCCTCCTACTACCTGCAGGGTCACCGCACCTACTTCGGCCTCACGTTGCTGTTTGTGATCCTGCCCTCGCTTGTCGTACAACTGCTCAGCTTCCGCTGGTTCGTCTACGACTACACGGAGACCGCTGGGGCCCCGGGACCCGCAATCAGCACCAAGGACAGCGGCACCGGCGGACCGGTCATCAGCACCAAGGACAGCGCCGTCACCTTCCGTACCAAAGAAGGCAGCCCCGATCTGGGCCCCCGACCTGAGCCCTCCTCGGCCAGCGCCTACCGCCGCCGCTGCCGCCGCCTCTGCGTCTGGCTACTGCAGACCCTCGTCCACCTCCTGCAGCTCGGCCAGGTCTGGAGGTAGGAGAAGCTCAGGTGGAGAGAACTGAGTTGGAGGAGTGGGAGGTGGTAAGGGGCTGCCTGCCGCCCCAGGCTTTCTCTGATCCTCCACACCTGCTCCTGTCCTGACCCCCGCCCCGCCCCACCCTATTGCAGCTCTGATTCCTCCTCTGCCAGCTCCTCCCTGACCTCTGCCCTCTAACTCTGATCAACCTCTGTACCATCCTCTAGGATCTGGCTATTGAGGGAAGAGGGAATGGGGCAAGAAGAAAGAGAAAGAGATCCTCAGGGGTGTGTGAATGAGGAGGGCCCAGGGCCGATGGAGAAGAATGTGAAGGTTGGAACAGGGGCCCAGGGCTCCATCCAGCCCTGTCCCACTCCTCTCTGCCTGAGTGCTGAGCCTGAGCCTGGGCTTAGGAAAGATCTCAGAAGTCCCTCTCTGCTCTCAAAGATTCTCAGCTCGGAATTGCAGTCCATTCCCAACCTCCCAGGAGAAACAGAATTCGAGGCAGCTAAATGAATATCCCGCCAAACTTTTTGGACTTTTAGGAAAGGTTGTGGTGGACCTAGCTGAGAAGGTGTCTAGCTCCTCCGCCTCCTAGGACTTCCCCAGTATCTCTGCAGCGCCCCCCCGCCCCCCGAAACAGAGCCATGGGGATATGGGATCTTGAATCTGAGATTAGATAGCCACTATCTGTCCTTTCATCTCAGGACAGTAAGACAAAACTGAAGCTTTGTACAAGCCGCCCAATTCTAGGCTTCTTCCTCTGCCAGGACTGAGGGTGGCTGCTGAGCTGAGTTAACTGGAGACAGGGAATTCTGAACCTAGGGTTCCCCTTGAGTCTGTATTGCTCTAGTAGCTTAGGCTCTACTGTGCACTGACAGAATGAACTTGTCTGCTATTTGATCTTACACAAACCTCTCCTCCCTCCAAGCCTCAGTTTCCTCACCTGTGAAGAGAGGGCGATTCCCTACTCTTCTCATCTCATTGATCTACATTACATTTTCTTACCTCTTGGGATGGTCAGGTGAGAGAGGGTCTTTGTAAAGGCCCTGCAGACTGTAACATATTTTAGGAATGCAATAGATTATCATGATTATCACACCTGTGGGGAAACCATGGAAAAAGTCAAAGTCACTGTGGAGTAAAGGGTGATTATTGCAGTTGTTATATTTATTCTGCTACTTGTTAACACCTTCTGCTTAACTCAGAAGATGCAGTTCTGAGCTGAGGGTTGGAAAGAGGACTCCCAGGGTTTGTCCCAGCTGCTCATTTGCTGTGTCACCCTTGTTGTGTTACCAAATCTCTCTCTGACTTGCTTCCCCCGTATGTGCCTTGCCTAGATGATGTATATATTCCATTTAGCTTACCCTGGGGGAAAAGGTGGGAGGAGCTCTCTCCACACAAGGTGGTGTTATTATTATTAGCTTGACACAAAAAATATTCATGTCTACATCCAGGAACTAATCTGCATTTATCATTCTGTGCCCGAGTGGACAGATGGTGAAAGATATTTTTAGATTCTGAAATGGTAACTTCCTATTCTTGGTAACCAAAGCTTCATCCCCCTTTCCCTTCAGCCTAAAATGGGCCAGCTGCCCCTTGACTCACTGGCTACCTCAAAACCCCCTTCTCCCATTTTCAGAATCTACTTACAAGAAATGCATACTTCTTTCTTGAACATAAACTGAATTTCCCTCAAACAGAGCAAAAAATGACCATGGGGTGGAGGTGGGGGTCTCAGGGGAGTGGCTGCAGATAGCTGAGGGTCCATTGAACTCCATGGTTTCTTAGATAAAAGGGCTAGCGATTTCTACTCTACCCTATTCGTAAAATGAGGGGCTTGGGATGAGATGATTTTGCAGGGATGACAAATTAATGGCTCTTAGATTGAACTTGGCCTACAGAAGTGTTTTGTCTGGCTTGCATAGTATTTCAAAAATCCAAAATCCTAGCTCCTCTTGAAAAAAAAATGCATCTAGCAATATCAGGCCTGGAACAATTTAGACAGGGTATATGCGCTTCAGTTTGTCCGGTTCCATTCTCTTGGATCACATCTGGACTCTTTCACTTAGGCCTTAGGGGCATGAGAGCCCTAATTTACAGTTCTGTAACAATTGTTTCATTAAGCCTTCACTTTGTGCCAGACTACTGATTGCCTTTTTACCTGCTTCATCTCCTGTATCCCTCCTAATAATCCTGCAATGTGGTTGTATTATCATTCCTGCTTAACAGATGAGGGAATGGAGGCTCAGAAAAGGGACATCCTTGCCCAAGGTCACATGGCTAGGGAGTAAAAGCACTGGGACTCAAGACTCTCTGCCTTCAAAGCCCAAGTTCAATTTATCTCCCCTGCAATTCTGCCACTAAAATGTCCTCCAAGCTCAAAGAATTATGAGTCTGAGATACCAAGATTCCAGGATGATAGAAAGTCAGGGCTTCTGCTGGACTGAGATAAGAATGGGAAAGGAGGGGGAGGGAGTTGAACTATGTGGATAAGGATGGGGAGACTGTGTATATTGTCAGGAAAGTGCTGGATTGGGGGTAGGGCGGGATCAGGAGACTTCATCCAGGTTTGTAACTAGCTGGCTAGGTGACTTTGGGCAAGGCTCTTCCCACCTCTGGGCCTCAGTTTCCCTGTATGTAAAATGAGAATAATAGATTTGATGGCCTTAAGAGCCTTCCCTTTTCTGGAAGTCTGACTCTGGGTCTATATCAGAGCTAAACCTCTGGGCCCCTGTCCCAAAAGCTTTGGATTCAAAAATGGCTGAGAGTCTGGCTAAATGGAGAGAGATCCAGACGAGAAGCCACCAGAGTTGGTATTCCTAGAAACTAAGCAATGTGGTAAGCAAACATGAGGTTCCCACAAAGAACAGGCTCACTGTCCAGCGGGACTTGGTGCAGATGTTCTGAGGGCTGGACCCCAGGGTAATGAGGAAGGAGATGTGTGTGTGAGACCTGCATGATCAAAGCTGAGGGACTGGCCATTCACTCACATGCTGATTCCACGCCCCCAAATCTGAATAAATTAATTTGAATCATAAAGATATCTTTCAACTCCTTATGCTTGCACAATGTTGAATCAAAACCTTGAATACTTTGAGGAGCTAGTAACACAGACTGTGTCAGTACATGGGTGTCAGACAAGGGGACAGTATGGGGCAAGCAGTGTCCTAGAGAAGCTGAAGCTACCGCCCAGCTCCAGCTGATGGTGCCACAAGAAATCACGGACCAGGTGTTGACAAGTCTTGATTTCTCAAGAGAAATGGGAAATTGGGATTTTTTTTTTTTGGTGAATTCTGCCAGTATTCAACTACTAATTAAGGTTTTTAAAAATAGTGTCAACCACAGGAAACATATGGGGGCCCATCCTCTTTGTAACCTCTGGCCAGCTCCTTACAATTGATTCAGGTCCTTTCTTCTTCTGTTCCCAGACAAGCCTGCAAGATGCATGTTATTATTTTAATCACAAAATGGGGCTCTGAGGAGGGAGAGCAAGGGAAGGAATTCACAGACACTATGCACCCTCCATGTCCCAGCAGGCCCCATGTGAGGTGCTCTAGGCATGTGATCTTGTTTTGCCCCAAAACCTTCCCTCTGGTGACAGTTGATATACCCATTTATCAGACAAGAAAGTGAGGCTTGGAAAAGTCAAGTAACTTGCCGAAGGTCACCCACTGAGCAAGTGGGGGAGAGGTGAGGTGTCAACCCACCTTTGCCTAATTCCCAAGCCCAGGCTCTATCCCTGATACCACCACACTGGCTGCATTAGAGGATCCCAGAGCGATGGCCCGGTGCAGAGACAGATTGATCCCTGAGAGAACACACAGATCCTCTGGTCAGACATGACGCTGGCTGGGGGCTGGACACCAACCTGTGTTTTCATGCCTTCTGCCCAGCTCCCACCCCCATCCCTCTGAGCTGTTAAGCCACTCAGCGCTGCTAAGCCAATTAAAGTCCTAACCCTGTCCACTCTGACCCTGTGGGCAGGAGAGCAGTAAGCCATGAATCCTGCTTTCCCTAATCTTAAACTCACTGGGCCCCAGCTTTGCCCAGATAAGCGTGGTTTGTTAAGCCAATTAGTGGAATTAATCTGCCGTGGGATTCCTCCCAGGCTGTCAGGATCCGGGGACCCCAAAATGGGAGGGAGGGGAAGGAAAGAGGCAAACTGGACTTTGAAGGCCCTCCCTCTACCACACTCTCTATGTCTAGGCCCCAGCACTGCTCCCTCTGCCTCCTCACAAGCCCTGCACTCCAGAGACGTTCAGAAATGAATTAGTGACCTACCTGGTATGAAAGTCAGTCTCTGGGGCTCCTCTCTGGGAAGCTCTGTTCTTTGCGTGATGGTTAAGAACATGAACTCTGGATTCAAATGTCCTCAGTTCAAATCCTGACCATACCACTTAATATGTGTGATCCTGACAGGTCACATAATCTCTCTGTGCCTGAGTCTCATCCTTTATAAACTAGAGACCATACGGTATCACCTCTTGGTTTGTTTCAAGGTTTCAAGAGATAATATACCAAGGTTTTAGCAAAGGGCTGGCCATCATTAAGTACTCAGAACCCCTGGCAATGGTTAGGACCATCAGCCCGGGCTTTGTTCCCTGTAGAAAAAGGTTTGTTCACTGAGCGGGTGGCCTGTGAGTGGGCAGGAGGGCAAGAGGGCCTTGAAGGACCCTGAAGCCATAGGGACACGGCAGCTGTGCATTTAATCTGTAGTCATTCATTCCACAAATATATGGAGCACCTGCTGTGTACCAGGCACTGCGCTAAGTGCTGGAAATACAGTGGTGAACAAGGCAGAGTCCCGGCCCTCTTGGAGCTCAAGAGTCTAGTGGGGGGCTTCCCTGGTGGCGCAGTGGTTGAGAGTCCGCCTGCCGATGCAGGGGACACGGGTTCGTGCCCCAGTCCAGGAAGATCCCACATGCCGCAGAGCGGCTGGGCCCGTGAGCCATGGCCGCTGAGCCTGCGCGTCCGGAGCCTGTGCTCCGCCACGGGAGAGGCCACAACAGCGAGAGGCCCGCGTACCGCAAAAACAAAAACAAAAAAGTCTAGTGGGGGAAACCAATAAACAAATTAAAATATATATTACCTAATCTAAAATATAAATATAATATAAATATAATACATAACATAAAATATAATGGGTTAGATACTGGTAAGAACTATGGAAAAAGTGAAAAGGAGGAGGGTGTGGCCCTTCAAGATAAGGTGGTCAGGGCAGCCTCTGTGAGGGGTGGGCATGTGGGCAGAGGGCTGAACAGGGTGCGGGCAAGCTGTGTGGATGTCTTGGGAAGGGCGTTCCAGGCACAGGGAAGGAGCAGAGCAGGGAGAAGGCCCTGTGGCAAAGCAGGGAGCTGGGGGGAGATTGTAGGAGACGATGGTGGACAGGGTGGCTGGGGGTGGATGACACAGGGCCCCAAAGGCCGGGGGGGAGGATTGGGGCTTTCACTCTGCATGAAGTGGGGAGCCCAAGAAGATTTGAGCAGAGTAGGAACAGGGTCTAGACTTATGCTTTACAATGCGCACCCTGGCTGCTGGATGAAAAATGGACTGGAGGGAAGCCAGGGTAAGCCTGGAGACCCACGAAGAGATCCACCCTCGATGATGCAGGTGAGAGAAGATGGAGGCTGGACCAGGGCAGTAGCAGAGGGGGCGGGGGTCTGTTTTAGGCATAGCAGGCAGGGTATCTTTCCTTCTTTGGTCAATTTCCCCATTGGGGCCAGACAGTTAATGGTTAAGAACTCGTACTCTGGAATCAGCCTTATCCTGTGTCTGCCACTTTCTGTGATTTGGGGCAAATGGCATAACTTGTCTGTGCCTTAATTTTCTCATCTGCAAATTGGACATTCTTACTGATAGTATGTATCGCATGTGGCTTGGAGGAGTAGTAAATTAAAGAATGTATGTGTAGTGTTTAGCACGGTGCCTGGAACACAGGAAGTGCTCAATTCTCAGTAGCCATTACTAGTTGTACAGTAATAATACAAGTATATAAGTAATACATAAAACAGGTCAGGAGTTGGATTCCATAGTGGTTTTCAAACTGTGTTTCACCTCTTACCATCATTTCAACCTGAGTATCTCAAAGTTTCTCTTTCTTGATATGATGGTCACGTGCCTAAGATTTTGTTTTGACAGTCCTACAGCTGAAACATGTTTACAACCCCCTGAACTCGGTGACTATCCACAAGGTCCCTCCTGCTCTGACCTTGCAGGCTTGTTCCAGTCTAGCCTCACCACCCACCTCCTGGGAGACCCCTCTCTAGGACGCTCTCCACCGGGCCGCCCTCCTCTCCCTGCCCAGCTGGCAGCAACAGGCCATTAGAGCAGCTCCTAACAGACACAGCGGCGGCAGTTGGGCCCAGCGTCCCCTGTTTGATCTATAAAGACCACACAGGAGAAACCCTGGGGGAGGAGGGAGGGCTGCCAGGAAATGGCTTTGAACCCCTGGCAGCTGGGGCGAAGGTCCCCAGGGAGAGGAAGGAGGATGGGTTGGGATCTTCTCTGGCCTCTCCATTCACCACTCTGCCTTTGTTAGGGCCTCGGAATTCCTCCTCTGGGAAATCCTATCAGCCTCCGGTCTCCCCCCAGCCCACTCCTCCCCATATCCTGTCTCCACCTGCGGCCAGAATGGTAGTTCTAAAGCTCAGAGCTGACCCTGCCACTCTGTAGCCAGAGGGCCAGCCCTGGCTCCCCTCTGCCCCTTGAGCGAGTCTTAATGCTATAGCCTGGTGTCAAGCCCCAACCTCCCACCCTTTCATCTCCTCACTGCTCTACGCTTCCCCCCAAATAAATCACATGCTCCTTTTCTTCATGCCTCTAAGCAGCTGCCCGCAGTCCTTCCTTCAGCAACACCCCGCCCCATCCTCCTCCCAGTGAAACTCTGTACATCCCTCAAGACCAAGCTCAAATGCTACCCCTTCTGAGACGCTCACCCTGAACAAACTCAACATGTGCCACCCTCTGCCCCTCAGACCCCACCTCCCATTTCCTCAGTCAGGCTAGTTGTTGGCATTTTCATCTAAAATGAAAACTGCTTGGTTGTTTTGTCTGTTTAAAAAGGAGCTGTATGCTCTTGTTGAAACCTCAGGCAGCGCAGGAAAGGTGCAAAGGAGACTCCTCTCCACTTATTATCTCTGGGGGTGCAGAAGTGGGGTTAGGGGAGATTTTCCCTTACTAATTAGATATTTCTTGTATCACTTGATGATTTTACTCTGATTTTTAATTAACCAAAAAATACATTTTACCTGCATACATTTTAAAAGCATGTATACCTGCTTTCAAAGAGTCAGATACTACTAAAAATTATAGTCACCACTTATAGAGACATAGATTAGGTCGTTCCTCTTCAATCCTGTCAGGTAGGGAGTGTAATAATGAATAATAATAAGGACTGTGGAGCCCAAACTCTGACTCTGCCACTTAGGAGCTATGTGACTTTGGGCAAGTCACTTAAACTCTCTGGGCCTCAGTTTCCTCATCTGTGAAATGGGATAACACCCCTATACAAATGGCCATTATGAAGGCTTATTGAATTAATATATGGAACATGCTTTGCACAGTATTCACCACATCATAAGTCCTCAAGTAGTGTTAGCTAGCATTATTGGCCCATGTTTCAGATGTGGAAATTGACACACAAGGAGGTAACAGCCTCCTAATACATAAGTAGCAAAGCCAGTGTTTGAAGCCATGCAGTCAGGCTCCCAAGCCCACATGTGTAACTACCAAGAGATACTACCTTTTGCTAGTTAAGTGTATTCTTACAAAACAAACAATCATGTATTGCTTTGGGAAGAGGGAAAAAGTCAGAAAAGTATTTTTTAAATTTTATTTTAATATAAAGTACCCCCTGTTGACATTCTGGGTTCTTCCTCTCCGACTTTCCCCCCATGCACAATTACTCATTCCTCCTCAGCCCCATAGTCCTGATCAGATTCTGTTGTGATCCTTGCCCACCTGGCTGGTTTTCCTACCAGATTAAAAGCACCTGGGGAGTTGAGGCCTTGTTCGTCCTTCTTTCTGTCCCCCACCATGACTGGCTCCGAGCTGACACTCTGTTGCTATTAGTGGCCTTGTACCCAGCGAGCTTTGGTGAGGTCCATAGTAGGGTCTTAGAACACAAATTCTGTTGAAGCAGGGTTTGCATCTGTGGCTGATGTGGGGGGCGCTAAGGCAGTGTGGGAGCCCCTTGCTGTGTGGACACAGCACTGAGGTCTGCTTAGGCCTTCATCCGCAGCCTTCCAAACTATCAATGAACAAATGCAGGCTAAGGGCAATACATATGTATTTGTACAAGATGTAGTAGAAGCAACCCCGGGGCTGAGTTCCCAGGAGGATGCACGTGTGTCTGACAGGAGATGAAGTTCCTCGTATGCAGTAAGTGCTCAATAAACGTTCATGTGAACTGAATAGAATCTTTAAAATCAGAACCTTTTTTCCTCCACTGTTAGTAACGTAACTTTATTTAAATTTTTTATTTTATATTGGAGTATAGTTGATTAACAATGTTGTATTAGTTTCAGGTGTACAGCAAAGTGATTCAGTTATACATATACATGTATCTATTCTTTTTCAAATTCTTTTCCCATTTAGGTTATTACAGAATATTGAGCAGAGTTCCTGGTGCTATACAGTAGGTCCTTGTTGGTTATCTATTTTAAATATAGCAGTGTGTACCTGTCAAACCCAAACTCCCAATCTATCCCTGTTCCCACCCTTGCCCCCTGGTAACCATAAGTCTGTTCTCTAAGTCTGTGAGTCTGTTTCTGAAATCAGAATCTTGAGAAAGACATTTCTCTGCCTGGGATTCAGTTATCCCATCTGTAAAGTCCAGGTGGGGGCTTGGGAATCCTGGATGAGTTTTCCCAGGACTTGGACAAGACAGCAGAGTAGCTGAGAGCTTGGGGCACTGGTACAGCCCATGGCGCCATGGCTTCCTCACTGTGTGACCTTGGGCAAGTTGCTCCACCAGCTGGAGCTCTAGTCGCATTGTGAAATGGGGTGATAGTATTCACCCCTTAAGTTTCTTGTAAAGATGTCTTGAGATAATGTAAATGAATAGGGTCTTCACATATTATATGCTCAGAAAATATTTACTACCAATTATTATTGGCCCAAGTAGTAGCCCATCCTACTTGCTTCATAATAAGATAGGGGGTGGGAGAAGGGCATCAAGGGTCCTAACGCTCACTACCCCTCACCCACAGATCCCCCCTTCAAGGAAGGAGACTTATTCTGTGACTCCAGAGACAGTGTGAGGATAGGTGACAACCCAAAGTTAAAGGGAGGCAGAAGCTGTGTGATAAGAAGAAAGATCTCCCTGGGTTGCCCCGAGGGTGTGAACTCCACATCACCAGACATGCATGCAGACAAAAGTGACTGACTATGGCAGGGAAGCAGTAGCAGAGCCTCCTGCCTTCAGTTTGGAGGATAAACCAGTCATCTCTAAAGCCCCTCACAGTTTTAAGAGTCTGTGGATCTAACTTGGGTGCTTTGTGATGCTTACCTGCTGGACCACAGGTTGCAGATCAGTGGCCCAAGGGCAAATCCAGCCTGAGGATGTGTTCGATTGTCCCATACAGTATTTTTTCCCCTACTATTTAATGAAACTTTTTATTATGGAAAGATTTTAAATATATAAAAGCAGAGGGAACAGGTTAATGATTGCTCTGTGTACCACCATTCTGCTCCAAGAATGATCATCTCCTGGCCAGCCTTGTTTTACTTAGGCCAGCACCATCCGAAAGAACTTTCTGCAGTGATGGAAATATATATGTATATAGGAAACGTACTGTCCTATACAGTAGCTGCTAGCCACACATGACTATTGAGCATTGGAAATGTATAATTGAGCAACTGAATTTTAAATTTCATTTAATTTTAACTAATTTAAATTTAAAGAACCATATGTGGCTAGTGTAGGACACGTAGGTGTTGGAGAGTATAGGTCTGGACCCCACCCCATTTCTTGCCCTTCCATGTTATTTTGAAGCAAGTCTCAGATGTCATATCTTTGCACCCATAAATATTTCAGTACATCTCTAAAAAGATAGACTTTTTAAAAATGTAACTGAAGTATGTAATACTGTTATCAAACCTAAAAAAGGAATAATAATTTCTTTTAAATTCATATGGTATTTTTAAAATTAGTTGCCAACATTTCCAAATTGAAGTTTTGGGGTTTTATTTTGTTTTTTGCATAAATATCCTAATTTCCAGCTCTTCTTCCTTTTTTTTTTTTTTTTTTTTTTTTGCGGTACACGGGCCTCTCACTGTTGTGGCCTCTCCCGCTGCGGAGCACAGGCTCCGGACCCGCAGGCTCAGTGGCCACAGCTCACGGGCCCAGCCGTTCCGCAGCACGTGGGATCTTCCCGGACCGGGGCACGAACCGTGTCCCCTGCATCGGCAGGCGGACTCTCAACCACTGCGCCACCAGGGAAGCCCTCCAGCTCTTCTTGAAAAATTGAAATTCCAGCCATACTGGGCTCACATTCTCCCATGGCAGCAATCAGCTGGAGCTGAGGGACAGCTACCTTTCTAGACACCCTTCTTTCATTCCCCAGAGTCCCTCATAATATCAGCTCGGCTCCTCTACCATCTAGGATCTCATAGATCAGAGACAAAGAGAAGTGGTGCTTTCTCCCTGCCTCGATCTTCAAGTACCTTCAGATACCACCAGGAGACCAGGATCTAACTCCTTCTCCCTCACAGGCTCATGCCACCCCAATGTCACACAGGGAAATCAGGAAAAGAGGAAAGGGGGGATCAAAGAGGCTTGGGCTAGAGTATGGAGTCCTGGCTTTGAATCTCTGCTCTGCACCCATTTCACAGATGCGGCAAGTGAAGCCCAGAGAGGGAAGGCGATCTGGCTGCACTCATACAGTGAAGAACATAAGAGGCAGGAACCTGGTCCCAAATGCTTTGCTGGAGAGGAGCTGCCTGCTTCCCTGTTGGGCAAAGAGAGGCACACTGTCTGGGAGCTGACTGCAGTGGGCGGGTTGGGAGAGGGTCTCAGCTTTACAGCCAGAGCCTAAAATTAGTGGCAGGGAGATGTTTGGCCTTAGCCCAGCAAAAAAAAAAGTGCTGTGACTCTGGAGGGGGCTGCTGAGGAGGAAGGAGACAGCCCAGCTCCCAGCACCATATGAAATGGGAGCCAAACGTGTAAAATCGCATCCTTTACTGACATTTATGACTCATTAGGCTGCCAATTCCAGGAAGGTCCCATTTTGCATCCTTGCAGGAGTGCTCAGCATTGAGGAGTGGATAGATGGGGAGGGGGCCTCAAGGTTGTTCCCCCCAGGAGCTTCCTTGACCACATTTCAGGTGAGGAATCTGTATAATTGGAGGCCCAATGTTTTGCAGGGAACTCACAGACTGCATCTAGGTCCTCAGCTTGATCCATGCCTGTGGTGAAATGAAGGAGTCCACCATTCCTAAGCTGAGATGCAATTCCAATGCTTCTGGCTACTGATCTTGGGCATGTCACTTCTCCAAATGCCTGCTAAATGTCTCTGGGGTCCATCCCTTCTGTCTGGGCCCTCCTCACCTCTCACCTCTCACCTGGTCTCCCAACCTCCACCCTTGCCTCCGTCCAATCTGTTCCTTACAGCCAGGGTACTCCCTCTAAAATGCAGAAGTGCTATCCAACACAGTCTTCACTCTTCAGATAAAGACCAAATGCTTCACCATGGTCCCCCTCATCCCTTGCTTTCTCACCTCCTTTTCTGGAGCTATAGCCATTCTGACCACTTACTGTTCCCGCCTAACTCAGGACCTGTGCCCATGTTGTTCCTCTACCGGAAACTCCCTTCCCTCCCTTCACCTGGTTAACTCCTGTGCCTGCTTCAGATCATGCCTCAGTAGCCACCTCCTTCAGAAAGCCTTCCCTGACTGCCACGCCCTTCCCAAGCTGGGCGCTTCTCCCATAGAATTGCCTTCCTCAGCACTGGAGCACAGAAGCCTGTTGGAACATGTCTGCAGCCCACAGAATGTCTGTCGTTTCAAGTCTACAGGACGATTTCATTAATGTCCAGGTTCCCCGCTAGACAGTGCCAGATGGACTGGGTCTGTCTTGCTCACCATCGTGTCCACCAGCATTTTAGCACAGCTCCTGGCACACAGTAGGTACTCAAAAATGCTGGGTGGGGCTTCCCTGGTGGCGCAGTGGTTGAGAGTCCGCCTGCCCATGCAGGGGACGCGGGTTCGTGCCCTGGTCCGGGAAGATCCCACATGCCGCGGAGTGGCTGGGCCCGTGAGCCATGGCCGCTGAGCCTGTGCATCCGGAGCCTGTGCTCCACAACGGGAGAGGCCACAACAGTGAGAGGCCCGCGTACCGCAAAAAAAAAAAAAAAACAAAACTGCTGGGTGAATAAACGTCAAGTGAACCTCCTCTTTTCTGAGACTCAGTTTCCTCATCTGGAAAGTGGGGGTCATGCCCACGAAACCTCACAGGGCTGCAGTGAGGATTTTGGCAAAGTGCCCACAGAAGGCCTTTGATGAGTGGCAGTTATTTTCTGGAGGAGGGCGAAGACCCCAAATAAGGCCCTGCCCTGTGAACTTGTCCTGAAGGGACTTCTCTGACCCTCTGTCTCCTGAGGATGGATTCAGTGAGCACCAGGGAAAGTCAGGCGAGGAGTAGGTCTCAGCCCCGCTAGAAACTAAACTGGAAACTACAAGACCTCCTCTCCCTGCTGGAGCCTCTGAGTCTGTCAGCTTCTTAAAACCTCGTATTGGTTGAATACCCTGCACTGGGCTGGGCATTTTATACAAATCACCACTTTCTGATTTTATAGCTATCCCATAAGGTGGGCATTGAGCTGAAGGGTTCAGAGAGGGAAGCAACTTGCCTAAAACTATACAGACAGTAAATGATGGCGTCAGGATCTGAACCCGGGTCTCCCTGCCTCTCAAGGCTGATTCTTTCCCTCTGTACTTGACAGCCTTCACTTGGGGGCTTATAAAATACATTCACACTCCATTCATTCACTCATTCAAGAAACAAATATATATTGAACATTAACTATGTGCCAGGCACTAGGGGCATAGCAGAGAAGAGGACAAACATGGTCCCCACACTCGTGGAGAGACAGACAAGAAATATGTAAGCAAGTAAGTTAGATCATCTCTGGTTGTGATATGTGTTATTCAGAAAATAGGGTAACTTGACAGAAAGTGGCAAGAGGGGTGGGTAGAATTGCTTTGGAAGGCAGGGGGCGGATCTGGGAAGGCCTCTCTGAGGAGGTGACACTGAGCTGAGATGGAAAGAATAAGAATTTGCCACGTGTTGGTAAAGCCCTTTCCAGGGAGAGGCCCTGAGGCTGGAAAGAGCTTGGGGTGTCCAGGAAGAAGCAAGACCAGTGTAGCTGGAGATGTGGGAGAGGGGGACGGCGGAGGGAAATGAAGTCCTAGAGGTAGACAGAGGCTGGATCGCACCGGGCCCCACAGGTCATGGTGAGGATTTTATTCTAAGGACAGTAGAGAGTGACATGACGTGACCTAGGATTTTACAGGACCCCTCAGGCTGCTGTGTGAAGAATACGGTCTATGAGGGCAAGGATGGAGGGAAGGAGATCAAGGTAGATGGAGGCCGCCGCTGCTTCAGGTTGGGTGGCTTGGACCAGAGTGATGACACCGGGGCGGGGAGAAGTACTTGGGTTTAGGAGACAGCTGTCGGGCCTTGATGTTATCAGGATGGGATGTGTGGGGACTTGCGCCTGATGAAAACTCCTTGGGGTAGGCAAGCATCAAGTTCCTTGGACCTATTTTGTAGGAGAACTAAAGCCCACAGAGGAACTGGACTTTCCCAGAAAGTCCAGTGGAGGCCTTGAGCCTGGGTTTCCTGACACTCCAACTACTATTGTCACCCCTTCCCCAGTTTTCTCTAAACCCACATAATTCCAAGCAAAGCTTTTAGGTCCAGCCCTGTCCGACACGGGTCCTCCCGGGCAGCCCTCTGAATACCTTCCAGGCAACTGAAGCACCTTCTCTGATGCAGGGGCCCATGGAGAGCCAAGTCTGAGTCCTAGGTCTGGCAGTAACTTGCTGTGTGACTTTATACAAGTCCCAGTCCCTTTCTGGGTCTCAGTTTCTTCATCTGTAAAATAAAGATAATAATAGTACCCACCTCAAAGATTTGCTGCGACGAATGCACAGTATGTATAGAAAGGCTTAGCACGGCCTATCATACAGTTGGTGCTCAGTAAGCGTGAGCTATTCTCATTATTTTTGCCTGCACGCTATCCCCCTACAGACTTACGGAGCAGTTGTGGGCCCAGTTGGTACAGTGTTCCTGCTGCTTTCCATCAGCCCAGCCTGGTTACCCTCCAGAGCCTGCAAGCCTGGCCCACAATGGAGACAAGAGAGCTGGCCATGGTGCCGTTTCTGGATGGGGTGGGAGCGGGGGAGCCGCTGGAAGCTGCTGTGTTTTTGGCCCAGAGCTGTGAGGGGGAGTGGAGAGGGACGAGAACACACACTCGGAAACGCTGAGATCGACAGATGGAAGAGCCGAGGATGTGAGAGACGCAGACAGACAGAGAGAGCCCCAGAGTCGGGAGACAGGGAGCAGGCAGGGGAGGGCGGCCGGAAAACTGGCAGAGTCACGCGAGCCACGAGCTGAGCAACAGACCAGCAGATGGACCAAGCCGCCAAGGGACTGAAAGACGGACAGACCAACAGGCAGTATTCAGGAGACAGCCAGAAAGACAGACAGAAAAGCAGACCTGGTATCCGAGGGGACAGACAGGCTATCCTGACATCCAAGGGACAGACAGACTGACGTTCCTGGCCTCTAAGAGCAGACAGACAGGCTGACGTGGGACCCCAGGGTCAAGCTGACTAACAGATGGACATAGTATCTGAGAGACGATGTGACCTATAGTCCAAGGACTGACAGGAGGACTGACCCAGGGCCCCAGGGTGACCCTGACTGACAAATAGATTGACTGACTGACAGTAATGGAGGAACAGATAAATAAATAGGCTGACCCTGTATTCAAGGGACAGACACAACAACAAGCTGATCTGAGCCAGAGACAGAGACAGACAATGACCGAGGATCTGAGCACACACAAAAGACGGGTCCAGGATGACCTTCTGCACGGGGACTGAGGCCAAGGCCAGCAGCCCTGACTGGTACCAGAGACTCAGGGCAACCCAGGAACAGAGAACAGGAGAGAGACAGGGTGACCCAGAAACTTTCTGCCTACTTAGGGATGTGGGATCCCCTCATCCTTCTCTCTTCTGCCTGTTAGAAAGGAGCCCTCATGCTGGGAAGTCCCCGGGCCTGGGGAGAAGGGGATGAGCTCTGTTCATCTCCTGCCCAGCTGCCTGCTCACAGGGCCGGGGGACCCAGAGGAGACAGCCTTTCGGATCCTTGAGTGGAGGGATTTCAGACGCTCACTGCTGGCTCCTCTCTTCTCTAGGCTTCGTCATTTTGCTCCCCACCCCATCCTCAACGATACACACTTACCACTTCAATTTCCAATTTCCTCCCAGACAGGCTTCTTCTCCGAGCCAAAGATTGGGAGTCAGCAAGTTAGATCCAAAACAGACTTCTGAGCACCTCTGTTTCCTCACCGGTAGAATGGGGGCGGTAGAGCTGTCTGTTAGGTTCTGGTTCACGCTGGCCTCGGGCAGTTTAAGGCTGGGGGTGTCAGAGCTGGGGAGGCCCAACCAGGCTGTGGGGCATCAGGGGAGGCTTCCTGGAGGAGGAAGGCCAGATGTTCTGGCTCTATGCAAACTCAGGCAGAGAAGCCCCAGGGCCTCCAAGGTCAGGAGGGAGACACCTGCAAACACTCATGCGCAAATATTCAACAAATATTTATCAAGTGCCTACTACACGTACTGATGCTGGGGACACAGTGGTGACCAAGACAGATGAGGTCCCGACCCTCAGCAAACCACAGTGGTAAAACAGAAAATAGATGTGTAAATTAATAAATAAGATTGTTTCATAGTGTATGTTAAGAACAAAATAAGACAGAGTGATATGAGAGATGAGAGTGATTTAGTGAGAGTGGAGGGGCTGACATAGGATGAGTGGCCTGGGGGGCCTCTCTGAGAAAGTGACGTGGGAGCTGAGGAATCAGCCACAGGAGGATCTGGGGAAGGGGGTGTTTCAGGCAGAGCAAGTAGCAAGTGCAAAGGTCCAGAGTCAGGACCAAGTTGGGCTGGCTTCCAGGAACCTCCAGGGCACAAATGAAGCAGTGGTTTGAGACGAGTTGAAAGAAGCAGAAAGGGCCAGATGGTTTAGGGCCTGCAAGCCAAGGGGGAATGCTTGGATTTTATTCCAAGTGGGATGGGAGGCCCTTGGAGGATTTTGAGACAGGGAATAACGTGATCTGACATGATTAGTTTTTAAAATATCCCACTGGTTGCCATGTGGAGAATGGGCTATGGTGGTGGGGCACAGGAGTGGATGCAGGACTGAGAAAGCAGAAGATGATGATGGCCTGGACCAGGGTGGTGTCAGTGAATGGACAGACTGGGGTTGTGTTTTGGAGGAGAGTAGAGGCACTGCCCCTGAAGTTGGATTCCTTTCCCTGAGATGAGGTGTTCTCTGTAGGTGGCATCGGTCCCATTTGTGGTGAAAATCAACTTCTTCCAACTTCCTTTCAAGTAGAGTGGAATCAGGTGGGCTTCCTGGAGGAGGTTTTAAGGGCACCTGCTAGTACGTCAACTTTCAATTAAAAGAGAGAGGCTGGATGATCAGAAGGAGCCAGAGGCCTCCACCTAGCATATGGTCACCCTCACTATGTGCACACCCTCTACAGTTTATAAATGCCCACAACAAGGGGGAAAATGAGGCTCAGAGAGGCAGAGAGATTACCCAAGGTCACACAGCATCCAGGGCACGGGCAAACCCACAAGCCCAGCATATTGCCGTCTTGTCTCCTGATCCTCGCCCCAGTGGCTGTGATGTAGGCAGGAGGGCAAGTGCTGTGCTCCTTTCTAGAGAACGTAAAACTGAGGCCCAGGGCAATTAGGTTGTATGTCCTGGGCAGAGCTGTTTTAAGACTTTTGTGGGCCCCACATCTATCAAGTATATTAAAATGCAGCCATATCAAACATTGAATGTAAATTATATATACCCAGATACAAGCCAAATTGCAGTCGACTGGCTGATATGCTCTGTTTTGCAGACATTTAATTAAACATTTATTAATTTTGATTCTGCAGTTTTTCCCTGTGTTTTAGAGCCAATTTTTTTCCCAGGCTTCAAACATTTTGCTAGGCCCATGAAAACCTCACAGGCCCTCGGCAACGAGCATGTACCACCGGCTGGAAAGGACAGCCACGATTTTTGGACCTGTTGTCAAAAGGGGCAAGGGGCAAAATGAGGCTGAACCGAGGCCCTTTCACCCTCAGACTGCAGCATGGTCTCTCCACGCTCCCTGCTGACCCCATGTTCTTGGGTCTCAGAAGCCTTCTTTCTTCCCCTCCCCCTTCCTTGCTCTGGCCCAACAGCGCCCTCGGCTGGGTAAGCCCTTTGTCTGCTGTTAGCTGGGGTGTGGGGTGTGGGGTGTTGGGAGCTGGCACAGGAGGGGACAGGAGTGGGTGGGGAGTTGGGCAAGCAGCCTGTCAGGTGGTGATGGATGCTGGCCGGGCTGGGGCCTTTCTCATGCTGACCCAGGCCGGGAAACAGATGGTCTTCAGCCTGAGGGAAACTTCCAGGGTGTTGCCCTCCCCCAGCTCCCCAGGCCCCTTCACACTGGACCAGCTGGTCTCTCCTTCCTGTTCAAAGCCGGAGCCGCAGGACTGGGAAAGGGAACGGGAAGGGGGAGATGGAGGCTGGGACAGGTGGTCTGCGTTTTGGGCCCTGAGAAGCTCTGGGGGCCAGCCTGGTCTCTCCCCGAGTCGCCCCCACTTCTGGCATTCCCAGCTCTGCGCTCGACTCCTCCTCTGTGCCCTGCCTTAACTCAGCCCTGTCATTTCAGGCCTGAACTAAACTGGGGACTCACCTGGCCTTCCTCCAAGGCAGCCAGCAGAGTGAGCTTTCTAAGCTACCGAGCTGATCACATCACCCCCGATTCTGGGATAGAATTCAGATTTAGAATAAAATAGGAACTGTTCAGTCCAAAATTTGATGCCCTTCACAATTCTAGTCTTCTAATGCTCCTCCCCAGGACAACCCTCCCCGCCAGGCCTGGCAAAACCCTGGCCGTTCCCCTGAAAAGCCATGTTCTCTCTCTCACGCCTCTACACCTCTGCCTTAGTTGGGCTTCCACCTAAAATGCCTTTCTGCTTCCCGTGTGCCTTCAAATGCCTACCCATGCTTTAAAACGGAGATCAAGTGTTTCTTCCTCCAGGAAGTCTTCCCCAGCTAAAGTTACTGATCCTTCTCTGGGTTTCACAGCATCTCAGAGCATCTATTTCAGCTCTTAGCTTGTCTGTTCTCCCGTGGGACTGTGAGGTACTTAAGGTCACAGGGCCTGGAACATAGCAAGTGGTCAAGATACGCTTGCTATGTGAATGAATGATTCTAGCTGCAGACATCCTTATTTGGGGGGTAGGCAGGGGCCTAGAGAATAGAAGTCACAGGGAGACAAATTTCTGCTCATCAGGAGAAACACAGTTCGGCCCTGGAGCTGCTCGGAAGCCAAAGGCTCTGCCTCAAGAGGTAGCGTCTCCCTGTTCTGAGAAGTGTGTGAGCAGAGGGGTAAATGCACGGGGCTGGGAACTGCTGAAGGGATTCCAGCGCTGGACAGGAGAGTTAGACTGAAGGGCCTCTGCATCTTGAGTCAGCTTCTGAGGGAACAGCCCTCCTCCCCATCCTGGGGGCCAGTCCCATACTGTTTCACACTGAGGGTGTGTCTACACCACCGATTGGTCCTCAGAAGACTCAGAGATGGGAAGGAGAGGCCTAAATGGTATGTTTCTGGCCATGTTTTGGGAGGAAGTTTGGGTCCCAGAACATTAGCTCTGAAAGGATCTCCAAAGTCTCCAAGCCCATCCCTCTTGTTGGCAGATAGAGAAGCTGAGGCCCAGAGAGGGCCACACCATTGCTAAGACCAGGATACTCATTTGGGAAAACTCTGGGAATTAGCTGAGCACAAATTCCAGGGAGCACTGTGGTTCCTCCCTTGGGCTGGTCACACACAGCTGAATACAGAACATCCTGGAAATGCCGGCACTTCACATCAGGGAATAGACCCCCGGATCCCTGCTTCCCTGATTGTGGATTCAGGCAATAGGGTCATTGAATCTAGTGGGATTTTCTCCCCCAGTTTGGGGGGATATGACTCCTAGAGGAGCCTTCTCTGGTTTCATAAAAAGGGCTTGCCTGTCCTGTGTATCAGAGAATTTGGGGGTTGGGGCTGTTGTACCTGCAACAGCCAGGAGTGGAGCTGCTGGGCAAGGAACCAGGGCAGAGATCTGTGTGGACAGGTCCTTTGTCACCCTAATGGGCGCTGCACTTTATAGCTGCAAAGGGCCTCATCCATTTAATCCTCACAACCACTTTAGGTGGGATCAGCTAGGGCTCAGAGAGGGTCTTGTTCAAAATCACACAGCAAATTAGAAGCAAAGTCAGGAATTGAACTCAGGACTTCCAGATCCCTTCCATACCTCCTATGGGGCTACCAGAGTTCCATTCAGTTAAACAGACTTGGAATCATGCACTCAGTCATGCAGCCAATAGGATTGGCACCTACCGTGTGCTAAGAACTGAGGGTATAGCAGTCAGTTATGACCTAGTCATACTCATGGAGTTCACAGCCTGGGGGAGATGGATGCATAACCAGACAGTTACAACCCACTGTGACGAGTGCTGGGCTGGAGGGAAGCCGGGGAGAGGCCCCTACCTCAGGTGGAGGGTGACCAGTAGAGGCTACCCTGAAGAAGTCATATCTAAAAGCTGAGCCTTGGATGAAAAGCAAGAGTTATCCAGGTTTGGGGCTGGGGTGGGGTTGGCGGACAGGGCAAGGTGTTCCAGGCAGAGGGAACAGAAAGTGCAAAAGCTTAGCAGTGAGGGCGAGCAAATCTGTGACGTGTACAAAGCGGCTGGAGCTGTGAAGTTTGTTGGGAGAAGTGGCACCAGAGGAAGCAGCTAAGTGGCAAATGCCAGGGGATCTCTGAGCAGCTTCCCTAAGGGGAGAACTGGGCACTCAGACGTGGGGTTGGGGAAAAGGCCAGGAAGCTGGCAACAGAACTGGGGGCTGGCACCAGGACTGTCCCTGAAGGAACCTGTGTATGGGCAAGTCTTTATGGCTTACAGTGAGAGGCAGTGTCACCTATTGGTTAGAGTGTGGGTCTGAGACCAGCCCATCTGGGTTTGAATCCTGGTTCCACTGCTTCCTAGCTGTGTGACCTTGGACAAATGACATACCTCTCTGAGCCTCAGTTTTCTCATCTCTAAAATGGGGATAATAATAGGGTTATTGCAAGCTCCAGGTAAGGTGTCCAGAATCCTGCAAAGAAAGCAGGCCCTAACTTGCCATAGCAATAATGATCCTTATAATGCTGTATTCAAGGCTTAATTTGTGCCAGTGCTTTAAGCTAGTGAGCCCAGTGGGAGCAGCCCAACAACAGCCCCGTGAGGCGATCCTTTCAATGAGGCCGTTTCACAGCTGAGGAAACAAGCGCAGTAAGTGACTTGCCCAGGGCAACACCGCGCCCTGGCCCTCTGCACTTGCTGGGTGGCGAGGGTCTGGCTGGGAGGGGGCGAGGGGGATGAGCGCGCGCAACAGCCTGAGCACCACGTCCTCCCGCAGGTACCTGCGCGCCATGTACCTGGGGCTGCAGAGCCGCTGGCGCGGGGAGCGGCTGCGGCGCCACTTCTACTGGAGGATGCTGTTCGAGAGCGCCGACGTGAGCATGCTGCGCCTGCTGGAGACCTTCCTGCGCAGCGCGCCGCAGCTTGTCCTGCAGCTCAGCCTCCTGGTGCACCGCGGCGGCGCGCCCGACCTGCTGCCCGGTGAGCCCCGCCCCTCCGCCTGCCCGCCCCGGGCGCCCCCGCCCCCAGGGCTCACTCGTCTGCAGTATTCTGACGGCCCCACCTGTCCCCCACCCCCACCCCCGCCAGCCCCATGCTTAAGGCCCCCTGGGGAGGCCCTGTCCACTCCCCCCACCTTGGCGCACTCACTGTCGGGGTTTTGGTGGCCCCGCCCCTTCTACTCTCTGCAGTCTCCAGGCCTCTGGAGACCCCCAGGTCCCCCCCAATGGCCCCCTTACCCTCAGTGTTAGGAGACACCCCACCCCCTTGCTCTTCTCAGGCTCCCTGCGCACTAGCCCCTCCCGCCCTCCTCCCTTCCCCATTGCCAGGGCAGACCAGACCTCACTTCTGCCAAATCCAAAGAGGCCCTTGACCCCATCACCACACCTCAGACCCTCAGGGAAGTCCCCTGCCCCTGCTTTCCCCAGACTGTCCCAATCCCAGCCTGCATCTCCTGGGGACCCCTCTGCCTCACAGGCTCTCTGAATCACCACCAGTTTCCAGAGAGCCCTTCCATCCACCCCTCACTGCTCTTCAGCCCCTTGTGGACTCCTCCCAGGCTTCGTCCTGGTCCCCATGAGCTCACCCCGCCCACCCACCTTGCCACTTCTCGAACCCTAACAGACCAGGCCAACCCCTTCAGTGTCAGAGAAAAGCCACATTCCCAGTCTCCCTGGGGCTCCCGGTGCCCCTCCCGCCCGACACTGCCCGACACACCCTCAGTGTTTCAGAAGACTCTATCACCATCTCTCAGGTTCCCTGGGCATCCCTCGCCCAGGGTCCTGGGCCCCAGTCGAAACTTCCCACCGGGATTTTCCTCCCATGCCCTCAGCTGTGCTCAGCTTGGATATTCCTTTCCATGCCCCAGCCTCATCCTGGTGACCTGTAGCTTCTAACAGTCCCTTCTGGCTCCTCCATTCCTTAATCATGACCCCCCCTCTTCACCTCCTTTTTCACTCCCAGAGTCCTGGACCCTATTTTCCCAACCTCCCACCAAGACCCCTGAACCCTAACAGCCCCATACTAGAGACCCCAACCTGACCCTTATGGAGACCAAAATCACCCACTTCCCCTCTCCCTTTATGCTCCCACCCCTGTAGAAGTACCCAA
This sequence comes from Pseudorca crassidens, assembly GCF_039906515.1. NCBI lineage: Eukaryota > Metazoa > Chordata > Mammalia > Artiodactyla > Delphinidae > Pseudorca > Pseudorca crassidens. The sequence goes on from NC_090310.1 coordinate 62,904,996, forward strand.
CCCTGTCCACTCTCACCCCTGCCTCAGTGTTCTTGAAGACCACCCACCCAGTCCCTCTCCACACCCCTCTTGATTTGTAGACCCTTCCCTCACACCTCCTCAGAACCCAGCTCCTGACCCAGACCCCTCCCCCTTTCCTCAGACCCCAACCCAGACCCATCCCTAACCCAGCCCACCCTGCCCCCACCCTGTCTCCGCAGCCCTCTCCACCTCCGCCTCACTCGTGTCCCTGGCCTGGACCCTGGCCTCCTACCAGAAGGTGCTGCGGGACTCACGGGACGACAAGCGGCCGCTGTCCTACAAGGGCGCCGTGGCCCAGGTGCTGTGGCACCTGTTTGCCATCGCGGCCCGCAGCCTGGCCTTCGCGCTCTTCGCCAGCGTTTACAAGCTCTACTTTGGCATTTTCATTGTGGCGCACTGGTGCGTCATGACCTTCTGGGTCATCCAGGGCGAGACGGACTTCTGCATGTCCAAGTGGGAAGAGATCATCTACAACATGGTGGTGGGCATCATCTACATCTTCTGCTGGTTCAACGTCAAGGAGGGCCGCAGCCGCCGCCGCATGACCCTCTACTACTGCATCGTCCTGCTCGAGAACGCCGTGCTCACCGGCTTCTGGTACTCCAGCCGCAACTTCTCCACTGACTTCCACTCACTTATTCTGGTCTGCGTCGTGGCCTCCAGCTTCGCACTGGGCATATTCTTCATGTGTGTCTACTACTGCCTCCTGCACCCTAACGGGCCCCTGCTGGGTCCCCAGATGCCTGGCTGCATCTGCCCTGAGGCCCCAGGGCCCTGTGGCCCACCAGCCGATGCTGTCACAAGTCCCCCGAGGTCCCTGCCCAGGACTACAGGCGCTGAGCGGGATGGGGCCTCCGTGGGAGGCGAGCGTGCGGGGACCCCCACACCACCTGTCTTCCAGGTGCGACCTGGCTTGCCTCCCACGCCTGTGCCCCGCACCTTGCGGACAGAGGGGCCTGTCATTCGGATTGACCTGCCTCGTAAGAAGTACCCTGCCTGGGACGCTCATTTTATCGACCGCCGGCTCCGGAAGACCATTCTGGCGCTGGAGTACTCCTCGCCTACGACACCCCGCTTGCAGTACCGGAGCATCGGGATCCCCCAGGAGCTGCTGGAGTATGAGACCTCAGTGTAGGTCACAGTCTCCCTGCAAAAGGGATGAACTCTGGCTGATCCCACATCGAGCACAGTGTTGAGCCCAAAATTTCAGGGCCACCAGGCTGAGGGGGAGTGGATCTGTTGGTCCAAGGGTAGAGTGGCACCCACCATGGGGTTATTTCATGGGAGGCGACAGCCTTGTGGAGGCCCCAGGCCTTGGCCCTGTTTTCAGCCCTGTGGCCCGTTTCCTAAACTCCCCTGAACCGGGGCCCAGGGAACCAACTGGTGCTACGCTCCTCGGGAGCGGCCCCACTTTCATGGAGGCCTCCGTATCACAGCTGGTGCTGAGGACCCCACACCCTCTCCCCTGCCTGGAGCTGCCCACCTGTCAACTCTGGTGGGCCCGCCAGAGAAGGGGGTCCATGACCTAGGCCCTGTGCTCCTCAGGGGGCGTGGGGGTGGGCTGCCTCTGGGAAGGATGGAGGAGGCCACGGAAGATGTGGGGTGAGGCGGGAGCATCTGGTGAGCGAGGTTGGTACAGCTCCTGTGGGTCGAGGTCTGGAGCCTGGGCAAGAGGGGAGTTAAAGGAGGGAGTTGGGGTGGGGTGGGAAGTTGGGGTGGGGGGCTGACAGTGCTGGAGGTGGACAGGAGGGAGGACCCTGAGACATTGGAGAGGTACAGGCTGGCAGAAGCATGAAGGGGTGGCAGATTTGGGGGAGGGCAACCTCGATCCGGAGCATAGAGAATGTTCCTCAGGAGACAGCCTTTGTTGTGGGCTCTTTTATGGAGGAGGCTCCAGACACCTCAGGGGAAGTGTTTCAAGGAGCCATTCTTTGTTCTAGGGGAGCATCTAGAACATTTCTTCTAGATGAAGGTCTTGACCGCAGTAGATGAACTGCCTAGGAAGATGCTCTGTCTGGGTTTGATTGTGGATAAGGTTCTGGCACGTTTAGCAGGGAGACTGTTCTAGAGAGACATTCTTTGTTCTGGATTGAGCTCCAGGACACACAGCTGATAAAACATTCTCGGGAGTCACTCTGACCTGGATTCTGTTATAACGAGGTGCAGACGCTGGCACCCTGCTGCTCTGCTGCGGGGGATTCTAGCTCCTGCTGTGGTGGTAGGGAAGAGGGCATCAGAACCCTGTGTGAGTGGAATATTCTAGGAAAGGGTACTCCACTTCTAGACTTCTAGGGTTTATAAGAGTTCTGTGCCCCTGTCCACTTCAGTCCACAGCCACCTTCCCGAGGAGAAACTGTCCTCAGAACTCCTGAGACATTTCAACTGCCAACTGGTTTCCAGCTGGAGAAAATTAGCTCTGGGGACATGACATGAATCTTGGCTCTTAGCCACCTTGCAGATGCAGCTCCCTGGGGCTGCAGCTGTAAAACGGACTTGTTTTGCCTCAGATCTGACAACCCTCCAGGACCCATGGTTCATTCTCATGGTCCAAACATCCCAGGGCATCCTTGGGGCCACTCACCCAGTGCCCTTTCTCTCCACCTGGGACAACAAGTCCTGGATAGCATGGGGGGTATGGGAGCTGAGAAGTAGGCAGTTCTGTGGGGTGAGGGGACAGAGCGAAGCTTGGAACCCCTCTCCACAAATTCCTCCCTCCCGCATGCCTAGTAAGTTTCGTTCACTGCAAGGGCTCAGCAGGCGATATTAAGGACAGATGCAGACCTGGGCTGGGGTGAAGGGGACATGAGAATTAGAGGGGCAAACTATGCAAATTAGAGGGGCACTTAGCCCTTTCTGGTTCAGCCTCCCTTGGGTTACAGATAGGAACTGAGGCCCAGCGTGGCAGCGAGTCTCACAAGGTCCTAGATTCCTGGCTTTTCCATCAGAATGTGAAAGGTGATAGTGGCTTTGCTAAGGATGCTGGGAGAGGGCCACACTCAGGGTGCAGGGTGGCTCCAAAGGCAGAGAAGGCAGGACTGCACATACACACACACACAAGCACACATCACCCCCATGACACAAGTCACCTCACCCCCCCAGCACCACAGGTGACTGCACAGACACCCACCCAGGCCGAAATGGTGTGTGCATCCCTCCTGTCAACTCACAGAGAGTGTTTTTCCTTCTTTCTTTCTTCTACTTCTCTGATCCCTAAGATGCCTCAGGAACCAGGCCTCAAGGTGGTGGGGGGCAGGAGCAGCCCAAGGCTGACCCAGATTCCCTCTGGTGCGTTCCCCCATCCTCTTTATCCTCTGTCCTTCTGTTTTCAGAGACCAAATTCCATGGCCCTTTGTGAGATGGGAGCATTGAGGATGTGGACCCAGATCCAACCGATCGTTTCTCCTGGGTTGACTGCCAGCAGTTTTCACTCTGGACTGTTTCACTTAAACTCTCCCCTGCCTACAACAGAGGTGTTATCAATCCGTCTTACAGAGGAGGAAACAGGCTCAGAGAGGGGACATGAGGGTCAGCCTTGGCGAGTTATTTTACTCCCAGTGCCCCAGAATGGCTGCTCCTTTCCCCAGCATCCTTGAAAGAAAAGTTAAAAATCTCCTCCCTGGGAGCTGGGAGTCCTGACGGCTCCAGGAGCTGCCCAGAGAACCAGAGAGTAGGGACGAGCAGGCAGTGCTGAGGCGTGGCTTGAGGCTCATTTTTGGACTTTACTCCACCTCCACCCCACATCTTCTCAATCCCACAAAACCTTCCCTAAAGGCCTCTGCCTGCAAGGACACCTGAACACCAGAAACGGTCATAGTCAAAGGGCCCGAGGAGAGGGCTACAGGCACCTTCTGCGTCTCACCCTCTGGAAAGAGCTCAGCCCCTTAAGGACTGCCCCCTCCCTCCACACCTAGGAGCTCAGGACCCCATCCCTCCCAGGCCTGAGGTCCCTCTCTCTGCTGGCCTGTCCCTTACTTCATCTTGTCCCTGCTGGTCCCCTTGTTTCGCTGGGATGGAGGCGTCAGAGTAGGGAAGGGGCACCATCTCATTCAAGCAGTTTTGTTTTCCTTTCTGTGACACAATCTACCTCAGCCAGTCTCTCTTCCCTGCCAGAACTGGACACCCTGGGTCCCTGCCTCCTACTGCCCATTCCCTGTCTTCCCCCCTAGCCTGGCTGCTCAGCCCTTCCCAGAATCCCTACAGCGTCCTTGCAGTGAGAGAAGGTTCACAGCCCAGAGGGGCCCTTAATGTCTCTTAAGCCACCTACCCTCCACATCCACTATAAAGAAGAAATGGAGGCACAGAGAGGGCCAGGGACTTGCCCAAGATCACACAGGAAGTCGTGGCAGAGTTAGGCTTTTCCTGGGGATGAGAGGTAGTTGGGTCCATCTTAATTTTGCCAGGGAGAGAAGACAACAGGATGCTCTAGGTACCAAATATGTCAGGCCCTGCCATGCTGTCAGTATCTCAACTCCTAGGAGACCATGCCCCCATTCCCAGGGCAGACTTCTGTCTCCCAGTCTTTTGGAGCTGATGCCCCAGGCTGCTGACTGTGCTCCCCAAACCTCTCCAGGCAGCACACACCCCTCATCATACCCCCATGCACTGATGTTCCACGTGCCTTGTAACTATCACCTGGTTGGACAGCACAGACCTCTACCCCTCCCCAGCAGGGGGCTCCCCAACAAGGAAGCCTTTCTTGGTCCTCTCCTTTCATCTGCCTTATCCTCGTATCTCCCCCAAATCTGCCTTACCCCAAGCCAGTTCCCTACTACACCTGTGTCCTGCAGAGGTGTGTCACCCATGAGAGTTGAAGAAAGCAGAGGGCAGGGAGGGCAAGGCCTGGTCCAGGTCTCAGGGTCAGGGCCAACAGGGCTAGGAGTATCCAGGGAGGGAAGGTCTTGCCTGGCAGCCCCAGTGCCCTCCTAAGGGCTAAAGTCCCACAGGTCCCTTGGAGATCACCTGGGCTGGGAATTCACTGAAACCTCAGGCAGTGGGGAGAAGGTATCTGAGTGCATGGGTTGCAAATTCAAATGCCTCCAGTTAATGAAAATAAGAGTGGTAGAGGTGCTAGAAAATTAAGTGGTGGGGACTCTGACAAACTGGAGAGTACGTGCCCTGCCTATAGCCACTAAAGTTCAAATGTTTGAAAAATCCAGTGCAGGCCAAACTAAACACTCATATTTGACCGTGGGCCACCAGTTTGAAACCTCTGGATCAAAATGTTAATAAGGTTCTGGAGAGTCTTGAAGAGTCTGGAAACTCCTTTGAGACTTTTCTAGTCCAACCCTAAACCCCCATGGCCTGGCCACTGGAGAACTGCCCGACGTCCTCTCGACTGAAAAGGCCAGGGAGGTCTGGGCATCCGGGAGGTCCCTGGCTTGGGAACCATCATCCGATAAGGGCTGCAGGCCCCTCCAGTGACTGACAGGGTCAGCGTAAGGACTGGGGTCTTCTCCAGTTTGGGGGCCCCCAGGTAGGAGGAACCTGCACTGGGTGGGGGGAGAGTTCAGGCACAGGCAGAGGACTGAAAGCCAGGACCCAACTGCCCCATCCTGTGCTGGGCCATGCCACCCTTTGGCACCCTGAGGATGGTTCCCTCCCAGTTATGGCCCACAGGGGGCGAAGCTATCAATTTCTGTACTTCCGTTCTTTGTAATGTCTCAGTGAAAGAGATGGAGTGAGTGCCAAGCCACGTGGGCAGCAGTGGGGATGGGGTCTGCGGTCCCCCTTCCCAACCAGAGGGTCTTCTGAGACCCTGGGGCTGGGGATAAAGACTCTCAGGTGCCCTTCTGGTTGGGGAGGGGCTCGGACGTTTCCGGGTTCTTGGTTGCTGCAGGTAGAGGCGAGGGGAGGAACAGCAGGAAATTGTGGAAGTGGGAGAGGAAGGCCTGATCTAGGGATGGCCTGGTTCCTGGAAGCAGAAAACTCCCCGGTATGTGTCTGTGTGGGATGTGGACCTGCTGTGCCAGGCCTCCTCTACCCTTCCCTTCTCCCAGCAAGAAGGGGGCTGCCTTCTCCCTAGCAATCCTGGCCTTTATTCTATGCACAATCATCGTTAAGGGCACCCCCAGGCCAGGCTGAAGGGGGTGGGCCCTGGGGCACCTGCAGTAATCCCAGAGTGGAGGGTAGCTTGAGGCAAAGGGGGTGAGAAAGGCACTAGGTAGAAAAATGATATTCTTCCATCTCCCTCTCACCCAAATCCCAGACTCCAAACCAGGCCTGTCTCCATTTGTTTGGCTAAACAACCCCACGTGGAGGGACCCCATCTGAACAGCCCCCCAAACCCACTGTCTTTTGTGAACCAGTCACAAACTAGCTGGAAGGGACCCGAATGGTTCCCAGATTCTCCCTTATTATTTTCACCCCTGAGGATCCTATAGTTTGGGAGATTTTTCTCCCAAACTAGCCTCGCTTCTTGAAGGATAATTAATTTTCCCACATTAAATGAACTCAAACTGAGCTTCTGATTGCAGAGAAATGCTTCCAAGGCCTTGAGTTAGCTTCTAGGGCTTAAAGGTGGGGGGGATATCTGTATTCTGTTGGCATTTAATACATAATTCTCAAGAGCACTTGTGGGCCCCATTCTTGCCTCTGGGACCCCAAGTTAGGGATCAGTGGTTTAATCATCCAGCGTCTGTTGAATCATCCTTCCCCTTCTGAAGGGGAAGGCCCAGAAGGGGTGGCCAGCAGAAGGTCACACAGTGAGTTGGGAGGGTGGGATCAGAGCCCAGGTTCTTCGGGGTCCCACCAGAATACCCCCAGCCCTGATGCCCCCTCTTCCACTTTTTCTCCAACTCCAGGAACCACTAGCCATGCCCGAGGGGTTAATTTCCCTCCCTCAGCACAATTCCGGGTGATTCTCCCATCCAGATTCTTTCTTCCCTCTGTAGTCGACCCCCACCCCTGCCCAATTGTGTCTCCAATCCCGATCCCACCTCCTGGTATTTACTGCATCTGTGCCATCCTCAGTCCCGAGACCCCACTCACCCCTCTGCCCTTCCCCCAGGAGGGGGAGGGGACCCCAAGCTGGGACTTCTGTACTGAGACTCTTTTGTACGCCACAAACTTTTTGTATATTTTTAATTTTGCTGCAACATGAGATATTAAAAGTCATTTCAGTACGTGCTGTTTGCGTCTTATTGTTTTGGCTATTCTGCGCCAGAGAAAGAAGATGAGGAAGGAGGGTGCGGGGAGAAAGGACACCCTCTGCCACAACCCCTGCGGCTCCTGTGGCTCCCTTAAGAGACACAGGCATTTGGCTGGAAGAGGACAGCAGCATACAAAGCTCCTTGTTGATTGGACAGAACCTCAATCACTCAACCAGAATGATGGGTGGGGCCAAAAATTTAGGGATTTTCTCCAAACTCCTCGTTTTACAGGTAAGGGAAAAAAGGGACTGGGGACAGACTTTCTAGAGGTCAAAGAATGAGTCAGTGGCAAAGTCAGGACCTAGACCGAAGTTCCTAATGCCGCTAAAACAAATGTTTATTGAATAACTACTACGTGCCAGGCACTCTAATAAGACACAGTGAATAAGAATGATATTAAAGTCATGATCGCTGCCCTCCTGGAGCTTACATTCTAGAGGGCATTGCCCCTAAGAGATCTCCCTACCTCCAGGGTTTCCACCCTCTAAGCCAGTGGTTCTCAAACTTCAAAATGCATCAGAATTACCTGGGGCAGAGTGGGGATATTTAAAATGCAGATTTCCGTCTCCATAACTGGAGGGGGGGAGTAATAGAGCATGCCTGGGAATATGAATTTTAAAGGCTCTCCAGAGGATCTAGTACGAGGGGGTCTAAGAACCTCACTTTGAGGACCATTGCTTTAATGCCTCCTCCCCCAAATGTGACGATGACATTTCCTGGCTTTACAATCTCCCATGGCTTCCCAGGGCCTTCAGAATAAAGATTGTCAACTTTGCTGCTAGTCTCAAGGAACAGATATCTTAGTTAATGGTTTTAGTGCTTTCCGAAGTATGGGAAGATGCAAGAATCCAGGTGCATAAAACATTTCTCCTGAAAATATATAACCATCTGAAGGGCTGTTCTGCCAGTTTTCCCAGAGCACAGAGTGCCTCATTCCTGATCTCCCTTCAGGGTGTGTTAAAGGTCAGTGACTGCAGTGGCCAATGACTCAATTCTTGTAGACCCAGATGGCTGGTGACATTCTTTAGTAGGCAAGATGCTGACTTTTCACAACCTGGACCCAAAATACCTCTTAATTCTCACCTCCAACATCACCCCACCTAGACCTCATAGCTTCTCCAAACCACCATCTTCCTGCTTCTGTGAGGTTCTTCTGGTTGCCACCCAATGCCCTTTCTCTCCATTCTCTCATGAGGTAGAGCCCCATTTCCTAGGACCCCCCAGCCCAAGTGCTCAGGGAATGTAGCCCCTACCTGGCCTTAGGAGGCAAGACAATAGTTCTCAAAGTGTGGTCCCCAGAGCAGCATCACCAGGAAATTTGTTAGAAATGTGCTGATTCTCAGAGCCCACCCCAGACCTACTGAACCAGCCATGGTGTGGGTGGGGAGCACCATGTTTTTATAAGCCTTCACGCAGATTCTGAGGCACACCCAAGTTTGAGAACCATTGGTCCAAGATAATTCCCCTGACTGAGGATTGGTGGGGGCAGGGCCATGTGACCCAATTCTGTGAGGCAGAGACTGCTATATGTCCCCCAGTATCCATGCCCCCCCTTTTTCTATAAAGGAATTATTAGCTGGGCACATGGCCACTCAGAATAGAAGACTATTTCCCAGCCTCCTCTGCAATTAGGCGTTTCCATGGAAACAAGTTCCGGCCAATGGGATATGAGCGGTAGAACTTTGTGCTGCTTCCAGGTCATCCCTTTAGAGGGAGGAGCTGTGCTCTCCTCTGGCTCAGTTTACCCTTCCTACCGGCTTGACTGCAGCTGTGTCGAGAGCCAACTTGAAGTTGAAAGCAAAACCCTAGCCTGGTGGAGCAGCGAGACGGGAAGCCCCTAGGTCCTGGACACATGGAGCTGCTGTACCTGCCCTGGACTTGCTTATGTGATGGAAGAGATCAACTTCTATCACGTTTAAGCCACTGTTATTTGGATCTTTGTTAGAGCTGAAATATATCCTGGCTAATACATCTGACCCCTAGATCCCTAAGGGAAGTCTCTTGAAGAATCTCTGGGAAAGGTTTTCCTTCTCGATAAAAAGACACATAAGAAGGGGAAACCCTTGGCCTTATCAAGGGTTGATAGCATCAAAACCAGAATAATGATGAGTAGTATCAGGTCTGTATTGGTCCTACAACTGCTACAGCCCTCTTGCCAGCTGTGTTAGTTTGCTAGGGCTCCCATAACAAAATACCACACACTGGGTGACTTAACAGAAATCTATTTTTTCACCGTTCCGGAGGCTAGAAGTCCAAGACCAAGGTGTCAGCAGGACTGGTTTCTTCTGAGGCTCTCTCCTTGGCTTGCCGATGGCAGCATTCTCACTATGTCCTTACATGGCCTTTCCTCTGTGTGTGTGCGCCCCTGGTGTCTATGCGTTCAAATTTCCTCTTCTTATAAGGACACCGATCAAGTTAGATTAGAACCCACACTATGGCCTCATTTTAACTTAATCACCTCTTTAAAGGTCTTCTCTCCCCAACAGCCACATTCTGAGGTACTGGGTGTGCGGGCTTCAACATATAAATTTGGGGGGGCGGGGGGGACACAATTCAGCCTATAACACCAGCAAAGCAGAAGATGTAAGAAACCTGATGCCATTTTTGAGCTGCTCAATTAACCAGCCCTAAAATCACTTACCATTGGGCTTTGTCTTGAGAGATAATAAATTTCCCTTATGTCTAAGTCACTTTTGATCGGATAGTCTATTCTTGGTAGCCAAAAGTGTCACATCTCATGCAATGAGTGTTCACGCTGTTCCCTCTGCCCGGAGTGACCTTCCTGTCCATACGCCCTTCAAAGCCTGGCTTGAATGCCACAGGCTTGGTGAATGGCTCCTGATTCTACCTTCCCCAAACAAGTCGCTTGCCTTGTATCAGAGTTCTTTGCCTGTGTGTCTTTCTCTCTCACCAGTTTAGGGGTCAGCATATGCACTGTACACCAGCTGCCACGTTCCCCACCCAGCCACCATCCCATGGCAATCCCTTTTTCATTGGGAGTAGATCTGGTTTTTCTAATCAGCACTCCAGGGCAGCCCCTCCAATCAACTGGAGGTGGCTCAAAAGACGTGAATCCTATTTGCCACAACTGTTAAGTCTTGAGGGCATGGACTTTGTTTTACTCACCTCTTTTTTGATTCACAAGCAACTTTGTTAATAAGTGTTACCACTGTATGCTTCTGATCCCACTTAATCCCTGCAGCAGCCTTCTGAGGCAAGCACCATCATTATCCTGCTTTTGACACACGAGACTCTGGGACTCCAAGAGAAACTACTGGTTCAAGGTCATACACATGTGAACCTAGGTCCACCTGTCTCCGCCCATTTCCACTGACGTACTAGCCAATTGATCTGTTCATGGCCCTGGGGTGTGCACTGCAGGGAACACAGGGATAGTTTGCTCTTTCTAGTGGCATTCAGAACACTTCTTGTCCTGTTTGAGATTTCCAGCAGTTCAGTGATGTTTGGAGTTATTCCAGGAATAATAGACATCCCCATTTTACAGATAGGGAAACTGAGGCTCAGAGAGAAGAAAAGGCTTGCAAAGGTCAGTCATGGGGGACTTCCCTTGGAGGTCCAGCGGTTAAGACTTCACCTTCCAATGCAGTGGGTGCAGGTTCAATCCTTGGTCACAGAGCTAAAATCCCACATGCCTCGTGGCCAAAAAATCAAAAAAACATAAAACGGAAGCGATATTGTAACAAATTCAAAAAGACTTTCAAAATGGTCCACATCAGGAAAATCTTTAAAAAAATAAAAAGTCAGTCTTGGAGGTGCCAAAGCAAGAGACCACCTTTCATTCCCTGCTGCCACTCTGAGGGTGGGAGTTCAGGACCTGCTCAGGGGTTAACTGGGAGTTTGATGTCTGGGGCAGTCAGGGATTGGGTCAGGCCTCTTCCTGTTGGCCAGCGGGGGCGCTGAGGGAGACCTCACTTCCTGCTGTTGGGAGGTGACTGGCAGGATGTAGGGGAGCAGGTGGGGGTGGCTGTATGAGCTAGCACTAAGCAGCCTGGGCCATTTCCCCACCCCCAAAAGAGGGAGGGAGGGGAAGAGGGAAGGCTGGTGTCTGGGAGCCTCTGTCGGCTCTCACACCCAGAGGCAGTGGGGAGCTCTGACCCTCGCTCCCACCGGCACTAACCTGGAACACCCAGGCTTTTAGAAAAAACTCAAAACAATCCTATGCATTGGCCCCTGCACTTCATAATTTCCAACTGCCTTCTTATGCACGGCCTGATGTCTTTCCTGCCATGTCTCTGACTGCAGGACAGGGTTTGGGGGATTATTGTTCCCGTTGGAAAGATGAGGAAACTGAGGCCCAGGGAGCTTACAATAAGCAACCTCCCTGGATCATACAGCAAATCAGTTCCGGGACTTAGGTCTCCAGAACCCAGGGGTCATGGCAAGGTCAGAAGGGGTCAGTCAGAACCTTTCCAGCTGTCCTGGATGGGCCACACAGAGGGCATAGGCCCTAGAGGAAAGGAACCAGGCTTCAGATCAGAGCCAGACCCAGCAGATATCCCAGGTCCTCCTCTCATTCACTGTGTCCCCTCATTGGGTCAGCCTCTGCAATTGAGCCTGTTTTAAAAATCTGTATAACAGGGCTTCCCTGGTGGCGCAGTGGTTGAGAGTCCGCCTGCCGATGCAGGGGACAAGGGTTCGTGCCCCGGTCCGGGAAGATCCCACGTGCCGCGGAGCGGCTGGGCCCCTGAGCCATGGCCGCTGAGCCTGCGCGTCCGGAGCCTGTGCTCCGCAACGGGAGAGGCCACAGCAGTGAGAGGCCCGCGTACCACAAAAAAAAAAAAAAAAAAAGAAAGAAAAAAATCTGTATAACAATGGTATCCCAATATTGTGAAGAATAAGTGAGATGAAATAAGTAAAGTGCTCAGTCCAGAACCACAAAGGGAACCTTGCCTCTCTAATATTATTCTCTCAAGAGACAGTAAAACAGCCCAGGACACACAGACACACAGGTAAATAGTTAATATTTACTGAGTAACTCACATGTGCCAAGAGCCTTTCTAAGTGCATTTAATTCTTACAAGGTCACAAGGCTGGTATTATGCCCATTGTACAGATGGGGAAATGGAGGCACAAGAGGTTACAGACCCAAGGTCATAACCCTAGTAAGTGACAAAGCCAGGATTCAAACTCAAACAGCCTGTCTCTAAAGCCCATGCATACCACCTCCCTTAATAGTAAGATTAAATTTTAAAATCATTACTTGCTCAGACACAATATTCCATAGTTTATGAAGCATTTTCCCACCCACTTCCATTTATTTCTCACCACACCAGCCCAGAGAGGAAGGCAATGTTTACTCCTAATTTATAAAGGGGAGGGGGAAACTGAGGCTGTGAAAGGGGGAACTATCCTGTCTTGCCAAGGTCACACAGCAAGGTCGGTGGCAGAAGAGGGGGTGGTATCTGGGACTTTCCGACTCCAAATTCAGGGGACCATTCCCAGCCTTACTCAACTCCCAAGCCCCCTAAATAGCAAGCCTGCTGGAGGCCTTGGGGGCTTTCTCCCCAGGCCAGTTGCTCTGGCTGGGCTTCCACTGTTCAGCTGGAAGGTCCCAAGGCTGCGTCCTCCACCCACCCCACACCCCACCGCTCACTATCAGATGGGAGGGGCAGGAACTCTGGGACTGGTGGAGTTTCCGACCAGGCAGGAAAAAGAACAAAGGAACTGCATGGGGGGAGAAGGTGGAGGGGGGTGGCCAGGAGGGTGGCAGGAGTGGAGGGGACACTTCACCATGGAATATGAAGTCAAGAAAGGGAAAAAGGTAGGTGGGAGGTTGGAAGGGGTGCGCGGTAGAGAGATGTCCCCGGAGTCGGAGAAATGGGAAGCCTGGGGGGAGGAGGGGGGTGATGGGCAGTGAGTGGCGTCAGGAGAGCCTTTCTTCTTATTGGGAAAGACCTTCCTTCCCACCCTTGGGCAGCCAGACATTTGGACTCAAAATTCTCTAACCCGTCTCCCTGCTCTCAGTGGCCTGTGCCATCCCAGGAATGGACAGACGGACGGGCACCTTCCAGGAAAATCCAGCCAGTCAGATTAGTTTGGGAGATATTCTCAACCTGCTTCCCTGGTGTTCCTGGGGGTTCCCTCCTGCAGCTTCTCAGACCAAGGGACAGATAGAGAGCCACCCAACAAACCCATTCCCCTGCTCCCTGCCTCCCCAGACAGAAGGACCTCAGCCAGGGCAATTCTGTGCTATGAGGCTGCCTATCCAGGCTCGAGACACCTGCTTGCTCCCCCCCCGCTGGGTTCCAACTGAGCCTGCCCCCTCCCTGTCTTTATACAGGGCCCAGTTCTGCTCCAAAGGCCTCAGCCTGGGGGTCATTCCCCCCACCCCTAGACCTTTACCCCTTCCTGACTCTCAGATATTTTCTAGTCTGGTTCTCTGGGCATCACACCTGTTTCTCTTTGTGGTCCAGGGAGCCTCTGGGATTCCAACTCCCACCCCCACCCCCACTGAGCCCTCTTCCCCCAGGAAACCTAGATCCAGCTGTTTGAAAAGACTCCCACATGAACTGTGAGGGCTCCGAAGGGAGACAAGACATAGGTGCTTGTTCTCTCTTGGTTCATTCCTTCTATAGATATTTATTCAGCACCTATTATGTGCCAGGCACTGTGCCTGGCGCTGGTGATGATGCACTTGGTGAGCAAAGTCAGACAAGGTCCCTGCTCCCTCCCTGAAGCTCACATTCTAGTGAGGGAGACAACTATTAATTTAAAAAAAAAAACAATTAATGTAAAACTGTACAAAAGTCTCCACACACAGTGCTGGGTGACAGAACATTAAGGGACCCAGCCCTAGACTGGTCAGTTTGAGCTGAGATCTGATGGGTGGAAGGAAAGAGGACAGGGAAGAGTGTTTCTGGCAGAGGAACAGCATGTGCAAAGCTCCATGGTAGGAAGGAATGTAGCAAATAGGAAGAACTGAAAGATGGCCCTATAGCTGGAGGGCAGGAGTTAGGGGCAGCGTGGGGTGAGATGAGGCTGGAGAAGTGGGCAGGGGTGGACCACTGAGGGCCACAGACAAAGCATTCACCTCCCCACTCCACTCACATATACACACATGCTCCCATATACAGGATAAAGTCCTGGCTCCACAGCCGGCATTCGAGCCCTCTATGACTTGTTCATCTCGTCATTCAGCCACAGCTACAACACACCTTCTCCAGGCTCGCGCCCGCCCTTGCAGCCCCCAGTGTTTTGCACATGCTGTGCCCTCTGCTTGGGGTGCTCGTTCCCACATCGCTTGTTCTCATTTCTCAGAGCTTCCACGTACTTCATCCAGGCTCCGTGATACTGATTTTAAAACTTGAGCTGGGCCTGCAGCAGAATCACCTGGAGCGCTTGTTAATACACAGATCATTGGGTCTCATCCCAGGTTCTGATCCAATAGGTTTGAGATGGAGTGCAAGAATGTAGATTTCTCTTCAGTTCACAGGCGATGCTGCTGCTACTGCTGGTGGAGACCCAGGAACCACACACTGAGAACCACTGCTCTAGAGCAGTGCTCACACTTTCCTGGGAGTTTAAATTCTGTTGGGATGGGCTGGGGTCCTGAAATTTGCTCCTTTAACCTTGATCCAGGCCATTTTTATGCAGGTGCCCACTGGATTAAACTTCAAGGTACCTGTTAACCATTTCTAATATTTAGGAAAGCACAGAAAATAGCTTAAATACCTATGCACCCACCACTCAGCCACACTGAATGTTAATATTTTTCTGTACTTGCCCCAGCCTGGGTGGGGGTTCCTTAAGCCTCAGCCTGGGCCTGCACAGGGCTTCTAGAATGGAAGGTTTGGAGCCAGACTGCCCAAGGTGAACTATTGGTTCTACCGCTACTAGCTGGTGACCTTATTAGCTAGCTGCCTCTCTGAGGCTGTTTCTCCACCTACTAAATGGGAATCATAGAGCTACCCCCTCTGCAGAGTTTTTGTAAGAATTAAATTAGGTAATGTAAGTAAAAGGCTGCACATGTAAGTGCTGAATATGATCAAGTCAGTTGCTGTTATTACTGTTCTTACCCCCACGCCCCCGCCTCTCCCAGGGCTTCGTGTCCCCCATCCGGAGGCTGGTGTTCCCGAAGGCTGGGCGCCGGGCAGCCTTTCGAAGCAGTGTGAGCCGCCGGCCCCTGCATTCGATGCCCCTTTATCCCCCCGACTACCTCATCGACCCCCAGATTCTGCTGTGTGACTATCTGGAGAAAGAGGTCAAGGTACTTTCGGGATGAGCAGGAGGGGTGGGAAGAAGCTTGAGATAAGGGGCTGGGGGGAAAGTTTTCCTCAGCCCTCTTAGGTTACCTGGCTGGATCTGAAAATTAAACTGAACAAAGATTAACAGGAGAAAAGCACACACATTTTATTAAATTTTCACATGGACATGAGAGCCTTCAGAAGAGAATGGAAGACCCTGAGAAGTGACCAGAGCAGGAAGTTTTTATACTTTTTGACAAAGAAACAATAAATCTGTGAAGAATGGACAAGGCCAGAGGGGTTTGGAGGGGGTTGGTAAATGGTGAAAGAGGAACAAGGTTTGTTTATACAGACTTCTCGGCCCCCAATTCCCTGTCCCTGGTGATAAGGATGTCTCCCTTCCTACTGGTACCCTGAAAGGAGGGTACCCTTCACCAGGGAGATTTATCGCCTGCTTTCAGGGAAGATGGGTGAGGTGGGGGAAGTTAGAGTGACCTTCCTGCTTCTGCCGTTTTCTCATACTCCTTCAGCTTAAGATATTCAATGTGCCAAGATGCCATATTTTAGGGAAGCATGTTCTGGATTCCATCAGGAAAGACCTTACCTCTCCCCCACACCAACCCCTGACCACACAGGGGAGGCTCAGGGGAAAGAGGCCTGGGTTCAAGGCAGCCTTGCCCCTGAATTATGCTGGGGACCCTCAACAAGTGACCTCCACCTGTTCAGCCTCAGTGTTGCCATCTCAACATGGGGCTCAAAGCCTACCCCAAGGGGAGAGCAGATGGGAGGGTGCTCTGTGCACCAAAAAGCCGGACCGTCCTGTGAGATTTTACTGCAGTGACGTTGCTGCTACTTGGACAGTGTCCAGCTTAAAGGAAGCCAGTTCTGCAGGCCACATGGACTTAGGCCAACTCAGGGGCTTTACTTCTATTTTATGAACACCATGAAGGAGCAGTGGAGAATCCTCGCTACCCAATAAAGACTGATACGGGGGTAGGAGTGTCAGATTTAGTAAAAACAGGCACCCAGTTAAGTTTGAATTTTGGTGGGGGGAGGGATAAATTAGAGTTTGGGATTAACAGATACACACTACTATATATAAAATAGATAACCAAAAGGACCTATTGTATAACACAGGGAACTATATTCAATAGCTTATAATAACCTATAATGGAAAAGAATCTGAAAAAGAATATGTATTTGAATCACTTTTCTATATACCTGAAACTAACACTGTAAATCAATTATATTTCAACAAAAAAAATTTTTTTAATTTGAATTTCAGATAGGCGATGAGTACTTTTTTAGTTTTGATATTAGTTGTTTATGTGAAAACCAAGTTTAACTGGCATCTTGTATTTTACCTGGCAGCCCTATATGAAGAGAAAAGCTAGCAAACAAATCCACTTAAAAAATTGGGAACTGAAATTTCATAGAGAATAAAAAGAAAAGAAAGGTATGATTGGTAGAATCACCTAGAAGAATAAAACTAAAAATATTTTAAAAAGTTAATTCTTATATTAAATAACATTTAAGTGTGATAACATTAAGCTATAACTAAGAATGAATGAAGAATTAATTTACTATTAATTTAATTTAGGGCATCATTTTTCTGACAAAATTATATACTAATTGGATACAACATTCTTCCCTTTCCATTTGACTTCTGCGACAAGATCATGAAGAGGGCCAGTGACCTGCACAGTCAGTTGACACTGGTGCTTGGGGTGCACAGAGCCACTCAGGCCAAGCAGGAAATTCAAGCTATTCTAATGACTTTTGTTTCTGCCATAGCTAAATAACTATGTGCTCATAAAATAAGCTTATTTTAGCAAAAATAAGCTAGCAGTGAGAGTATGGACTCTGGTGTGTGGAGTCCAGTTCTGCCCTTTTTAGCTCTATAATATTGGGCAGGTTATTTGGCTTTGCTGTGCCTTAGTTTTCTCATCCTTAAAGCGATGATGAATGAGTGCAGAAAACTCTCAGGACTATGCCTGGCTCCTACAATGGCTTTAATAACAGTTATTATCAGGCTATTATTATTAATTCAGATATTTTTATCTCAGTCTACCCGCACTGTGTCAGTGAGGAGGTCAGGGTCCTCCAAGGCTTCAGGGAGACCTCTCTCTGCCCTTTTCCCACCACCCCCGCCCCCGCCCCATTTCCATCCAGTTCCTGGGCCACCTCACCTGGGTCACCTCTTCACTGAACCCCTCCAGCCGCGACGAGCTCCTGCAGCTGCTGGACACGGCCAGGGTGAGGCTCCGGGAGAGGGGAGGGCAGGGTCTGGTCCCCTACCTCTCCCACCCGAGGCCCCCGGGACTCAGGAGATCCGACCCACCCCGCAGCAGCTGAAGGAGCTGCCGCTGAAGACCACGGCGGAGCAGGACAGCATCCTGAGCCTGTCGGCCCGCTGCCTGCTGCTCACCTGGCGCGACAACGAGGAGCTCATCTTGCGTATCCCCACGCACGAGATCGCCGCTGCCTCCTACCTGCAGGACGACGCGCTGCACCTGCTGGTGCTTAAGACCGGTACGGCAGGCGGGGCCTGGCAGGGCCGGGGCGGGGGAGGTGAAGGAGTGGAGAAAGGGCCCAACACCTAGTCTTGGGCATGGGCGTGACCTGGGGCAGGGGCGGGGCCTGAGGCTGGATAAGTGGGTGATGGAAAGACCTGACCAAACTACCCTGAGACTAGGGACAGGACATGGCTGTTTGCGAGAAGAGGAAGCCCAAGGTTGAAGCTTGAAGGAGGGGCGGCCTGACCCACCATCTTCGAAACGGTGGAGAAGCCAGAATCCTGAGGCCTGAAGTTAAAGGGCGTGATGAAGGGTAGCAAGGCTCTGAGGCTAGGAGGGAACCTGCGGCAGAGGCGGAGTCTCATCTAGTGGAGGGGCCATACACTGGGGAGGCGGAGCTTGCGGCTGGGGTATCTTGGTGGGAGATGTCAGACCCTGCCATACTAGGGGCGGGGCCTGAGGCCAGGGGAGGGGTTGAAGGGAAGCCGGAAGCCAAGGAGGTGTTCCTGAAACCCGGGACAGGGTCCGAGTTAAGGGTAAAGAAGGAGGGGACAGCCTGACCACTACTCTCAGACCAGACGGCAGCGTCTGGGAGGCAAGGGGCGTCGGAATGGGGTAGGGCGTGTGGGAACTGCCAAACCCAGGGGTGGAGCCTGAGGGTGGGGGCGGGACCCAAAAGTGAGGACCCGTAGTGGGGCGGGGTCCGGCCTTCCGACTTTGAAGCCAGGGGTGGAGCCTGAGGGTGGGGGCGGGGCCAGACACGGCTGGACCCCCTTCTCCCCCCAACCACCACCGCAGCGGCGGGGGTCAGGACACCCAGCTGGCCTCGGGAGAGGGCTCTCAGCCCGGATCTCCTGCTTCTGACGGCCACCCGGCCTTTCCTAGGTCTGGGCGTGGACCCGGTGCCAGCCGGAGTAGACGCCAGCCCCGGCGGCGCGGGGCGCGACCCGGGCCCGCCCGGGGCGGCGCCCGAGAAGCGGCGGGTGGGCGCCACGGAGCGACGCCACACCATCTGCAGCCTTGACTGGCGGATGGCGTGGGGCGGGAGCGCGGGCGCCGAGGCCCGGGCCGGGGGCGGCGGCGGCGGCAGCCTGGAGCGCCAGCGCGCCGGGGCGCGGGCGTCGGGCAGCTGGGAGCGGCGGCAGACGTTCAGCGGCAGCTGGGAGCGGCGACACGGCGGCGGCGGCGGCGGCGGCGCCGCGGGCAAGCCAGGCGGCAGCTGGGAGCGGAGGCAGGCGGGAGGCGGCGGCAGCTGGGAGCGGCGCCACCCGGGCCCCAACCCGCTCGACCCGCAGGACCCCAGCCCCGACGCCTACTGCAACCTGGTCATCCTGGCTGTGGCCAACAGGGTGAGCCCGAGGGCATCCCGCGCCCCTGCGCCCTGCCTCCCCGGCGCGTTTTCACACTCCCCACACACATACCAAGTTCCTGGAGTCTACCCCAGCCCCTTTTCTTTTCCCTCCTTCGGCCCTACTGCCCAGAACTTCGGAACTGTGTGCCCATTGACGCCAAAAGGCTTTTACTCCAGCCCCAGGACACCTCCCCCTTGCTGTCCCAATGGGATGAAAGCTCAAAATGACCCAGACTTGATCTAACCCCTCATCCAGCCCTGCTCCTTCTCCAAAGTCGTCAGTGTCCACACTACCACAGTAACAATAATGAGGACAGTAATCACCAGCACGAATTCAGGGCCGACCTGTGCCAGACAGGAAACCAGCATTAAGTCATTTCATTCTCACAGTAACCCCTGGAGGCAAATATTACCACCATCCCCATTCTATAGAGAAGGAAACAGATCCAGAGGCTAAGCAACTTGTGCAAGGTCACACAGGAAGCAGGTGGTGATTTCAGCATTGGGACCCAGAAGTTCAGAGCCTGTACTCTTGGTAACAGTGGCCATCACCCAAGGCAGAAGACTTCTGGCCATTCTTGTCCCCCCCATCCTCCACATTCACCCTTGCTTTTATTCATTTGACCATGTTCATTGAGCGCCAGCTTGTGCTAGGCATTGGGCTAGGTGCCATGGATACAGAGATGAACAAAGACATATTTAGTGCCCTCCCTTAGGGAGCTCACCATCTAGCAGACACCTCCAAACCCTGAGCCTTGTAAGCTGTTTCTCTGGCCCAGGGCCCTGAACTCCCTCTCTATATAAACCCCACATGGTGAACAAAACAGACACAGTGCCTCTCTAAGAGAGGTGGATAGTAACCAGTAAACTCAGGCTCTGGTGCTGACTTGAAACATTTTCTCACTTGGTGTGCAGCTCTGCACATGCTCCTGGTTTTCCTACGTCCCTGGCTGCTCCTTCTCAAGAGCTGGCGCCTCCTCTTCTCACCAGTCTCTTGAGGTTGGACTGTCCCAGGCTTAGTCCTTGATTCTCTTTCTCCTTTATCTACACTCATTTCTACGTGGCCTCCTCTAGTGAGAACTCTCCCAAATGTTACCTCCCACCAAATCTCCACGGCTGTGTCTCCACTCAGCCTCTCCGTTCAAAGGTCTAACGACCAGAGCTGAGCGCCCAGTCTTCTCCCCAGACCTGCTCCTCCCTTGCTCTCCCTGTCTTGATGAATGGCAGCTCTGTCCTTCCATTGCTCAGACCAAAACCCTGCAGCACTCCTTGGCTCCTGTCTCTCACACAACCCATATCCACTCTGTCAACAAATCCTGTTGGCCCTATTTCTAAAATATAACCAAAGTGCATCTACTTCTCCCCAAGCTCCATTGTCCCCCACTTCCCAGGTCCGTGCTCCATCTTCCCCCATCTGGGTCATTCACTCACCCCTCACTGGTTTGGCCATTGCTCAGAATCTGTTCCCCCACATGGTCAGAGCAGTCCTGTTAACACAGAAGTCACATTGTGTCACTGCTCAAAACCTTTCAGTGGCTCCCCAGTTCACTCAGAGTAAAATCTAATGTCCTTACAACTGTTTATAAGGCCATCTACCTTACAATGGTGGCCTAGCCACCATCCTCATTTCCTCTCTAGCCTCATCTAAAGACATCTGTGCATTCCGGATGGTTCACTCTGGTATCCCTGGCCCCCAGGGCAGTGCCTGGCACATGATAGGTGCTCAATAAATATACTGAATAGATGGATTAGTGGGTACTATGTTACTATACCTTGTGATGGGGACCAAGTAGAAAAGCAGGTTGCAATGATAATGAGGGACGAGATCCATTTTCCAGAGGGAAAGTGAGTTTGTGCCTTTTAAACTGAAATGTGTAAGAGAGAAGGAAGCAGCAGGGCAAAGAGTCAAGAAAGCAAATTCCAGGGGGCTTCCCTGGTGGCGCAGAGGTTGAGAGTCCACCTGCCGATGCAGGGGGCACGTGTTCGTGCCCCGGTCTGGGAAGATCCCACATGCCGCAGAGCGGCTGGTCCTGTGAGCCGTGGCCGCTGGGCCTGCGCGTCCGGAGCCTGTGCTCCGCAACGGGAGAGGCCACAGTAGTGAGGGGCCCGCGTACAGCAAAAAAAAAAAGAAAGAAAGAAAAGAAAGCAAATTCCAGGCAGAGGGAACAGTGTACCCTGTTTATCCCACTGGGCTGTGAGGGCTTTAGGCCTCATCGAATTCACCTCTGAGACTCCACAGCCTGGCCCAGTGCTTGCCACACAGTGGGACTAAATAATAATTTGTGGAATGAGTAAATAAATAATGGTTGTTTTCTAGGAGTAACTGAGCCTCTGGCCTCCAATCTGAGGCATCATGGTCCCAAGGAGGGTACAGGAATTAGAGTCAAAAAACCTGGGTGCCAATATTAACCAAAGCCATGAGCCTGCTGTGTGAGCCTGGGCAAGTCACTTAACCACTCTAAGCCTCCATGTCTTTCATTATAAAATAAGGATGCCCTCTTCCCTGTCCATTTGGTAGAGCTATTATAAGGGTCAATCCTGGTTTAATGATAATTTCACTCCCTCATCCCAAAATGCCTGTCCTGGGTTACATTTTAATTTACTCCCTGGACTGGCTTTTTTAGAAGCACAATATAAGAAGTGGCTTCATGAAGTTGGTCTCTTCATTAGTTGTTGTCTTTCCGTGTCTCTTGCTTAAAGACTTAAAGAGGAAAATCAAAGAGGCAAATTCCTCTTCATATTTGCGATCTCAAAAAAGTTGCACCCAAGAACTTAAATGCCTTCCTTCTATCAGGGACTGAAGTTTATGTGTTCATCCTGCTTCCATTTTTGCCTTGGGTGCCAGGAAGCTCATATCTAAATATGGCATAGTAACTATGTTGAGCAGTAGTAACTCTGCTGAGCCTAACATTTTCATACAGTTAATTCTTCCTTTCCTCTTACTAGGCATTAGGAGACCTGGGCTCTAGTCCTGGCTAATCACTTTATGTCTCTGGGCTTCAGCTTCCTACGTGTAAATTAAACTAAATTAGGGCTTATTTTAGATAAGCTTCAGGAGGCCCCATAATTCTCCCAGAAATTTGGGGTGCATGTGTGCATTTTTCAGGGCAGAAGAGTTACATTTGTCACTGGATTCTGTAAAGGCCAGTGAGTGGCTATTTCTATAAAGGCCACCCAGAGCGTGGCCATATAATTTTGATGAAAAATGTCCTCAAAATCAATTTAAAGGCTCCCATAGTTGTGTGTGTGCCCTTGTGCGCCTCCTCACACTGCGTTTTTAGGAAGCAGGGGCATCCTGGTCCCTGGAGAAGGCCTGAGCTCTGTCCTCCTCTCTGGGCCAGGATGCTGCAGAGGAGTCCTGCGCCCTCATCTGTCAGGTCTTCCAGATCATCTACGGGGACCAAAGCATCGAGTGTGTGGACCGGGCCGGCTACCACTATACGTCCACACCCGAACGGCCGTGGCTGTGCAGCCGCAGTGAGTACTCCAACTCCTGGTGGCCCCTCCTGTGAAACGTCCTGAAAGGCCAGAGGAGGGGGGATGTCCCAGGACTGGGGCCAATGAAAGCCCTTAGGGGTCCTGACCTCTACAGCAATTACAGCATACCCCCGATATGTCGCTAAAATAAAATGTCAAATTTCATAACGACCTCAAACGTAGTTTCAGAACGAGACCCTCAGAGCTGAACTCTCTCTCCCTTTTGTTTTTTGGTGTCCCCACTTTGCCAAAACCTAAGTACATGCATTGTCAGTTTACTGAGCCATCTAGTCCCACTAGGACTCTAGGTCAAAACCAAGATTTCCAGACTGGTCCTTGAATGCCATCAAGGGCTGGAATGAGAATGAGACCAATAGTGGTATTCGTTGATCACCAACTACGTGCCAAGCACAGGGCCGATGTACCGAATCTTATTTAATCCTCATAACAACCTTGTCTGTCCTGTTTGCCACTGTATCCCCTGTGCCTAACACAGGACCAGGGACGGATGCTCAAGGCGTATTTTCTGAATGGATGAAAGAACACTCTGAGGCCTTATGAATACAATTTTTACAGATGAGGACATTAAGGCTCAGAGTAGTCAATAAATATCTCAGGGTCACACAGCTGGTAAATGGCAGAGTCAGGATTCAAACCCAGGTGCGTCTGATTCTAAAGCTTCCTGCAACAGCCTCACTCCCCGTGCTGCCTTCAGGGCCATTAAGGGAACTTCCTCAGCCACAGCCCCCTGAGCGTGGTCCCTGTTTGCGTAGCTCAGGCAATGGGGAGCCAGCTCTTTCCTTCTGGAGGCACTCACATCTGTGGGAACTGTGGTTATTGAGAATTTGGGAAAGTTCATTGACTCTCCCAGGGATGATGGACAAATAAATGAGATAACTCAACAGATATTTCAACAAATTCATTCATTCAACAAGTATTTCTTGAACACCTGTCTGTGGGATCCTGCTAATCACCAGGATGTACTGGCGAGTAAAGCCAGATGTGGCCCTCCCTCTGAGGCGTGCAGTGCTGAAGTAGGCCGACAGTAATTAAATAGTTGCACAGATAAAATGTAACCACACACTGTGTTATAAGAATGTATAATGAGGAACCAGCGGGGCCTGGAAAGTCAGGGGAGTGTCCTGAGGAAGTGACACTAAGTGAGCCACGATGGGCAGGGGGAGGCCAGTAGCTGGATTCACTGAGATGACAGGGGCAGGTACAGAGCAAGTTCTCTGTACCTGGTGCTCCTTTCTCCTCATGATTTTGAGCTCCTTGCCCTCAAAGTTCTTTTTTCTCTCTGTCAAACATATACAGTTTACAAAGCGCTACCTCGCCTGTTCCCTGGCTTGCTCTCCCCAAGGCCCCCCTGAGGTAGGCAGGAAGGTGGTATTGTCCCAACCTTGGGGAAGTTGAGTGCCTGGGAGAGAAGTGCGTTGCCCAAGGTTGGCTGTGTGTTGCCGGTGGGGGCAGGAATCATGGTCAGAAACTTCCAGTGGCTGCCCATTTCACTCAGAGTGAAAGTTAACACCTGTACAGTTACTAACAAGGCCATTCGTGCTCCAGCCGCCATCCTTACTCCAGGCCGCCTCTGACCGCCCTCTGTCTGCTGCCCCCAGGTGACAGCTGCCGCACGGATGGGACTTACGCCTATGACGCCGACTTCAGCTGCTGCAGCTCCTTGTGGGTACCGTCCTTCTCAGGGACCCCACTCTGGTCCCCTCTGTCCCTGCACAAACAGGGTTGCTCATCTGGGCATTCTTGAGCCCCTATGGGCAAGAGAGGGTGGGAGAAAGTGACTCCATCTTGATTTGTGCTGAGATGCTAGGCCCCGAGGGTGCAGGTAACCTGAACTTCCCAGGCTCTGGTGAGCTTATAGGATCTGAACCCCTGAGAGACAGACAGGGCAGCCAGAACTCAGAAATAGGTCCACATGGGCCTGCAGCTCTTTCCCAGTCATCCAGACACAGTGGCCTGCAGAGGCCAAAATCACAGCTAATGCCAAAAAGTCATTTTGGCTCTATGGAATAGAGAATCCTAAAAAAGAGTAGCTTTAAAAAGGATAAAGCTTCCCCCCCCCACCCGCCCGTCTCTTACATAAGATAGACAAGGAGTCTATGGCCTTATGGTCATTAAGGGCTCGGGCTTATCTTTTCCTCCCTCTCTAACACTTGCTTCCATCCTCAAGGTCACCTCATGGGCCCAGATAGTGGCTATAGTTCCAGCCATCACAGCAGCATATGAGGAATCTCTTTAAAGAAAGAGCTGTGCTAGAATTCCTACCTGACTTCTGCTTACATCTCATTGGCCAGAACTTGGTCTCATGGCCAGAACTAGCTATAAGCAAGTCTGGAAAATGTAGGGTTTTTTTTTAAAAAAAATCTCATTTGGGAATGTTGTCCAGGGTTCTATTTAGGGTGACTGACCACCCCAGTTTGCCCAGGATTTAGGGGTTCCCCAAAACATGGAAGTTTCAGTACTGTAACCAGGAAAGTCCCAGGAAAACTGGGACAAGTTGGTCACCTTAGTTCTGTTACTAAGGCCTTTGGCTTTCTGTTATTAAGGCTGACAGGGGACAGCCTCTGCCAGTGATACAGGCCTTACTTCCCCCCGCCCCCCCTTTTCAGCGGCAATATACTTGCTTAAGACTGTGCACTCTTAGGCCAGTCCTTAAACAACCTGCTATCTGCTAGAGAGATGACAGTCATGACAATGACTAACTTTAGAACTTGCTGTCTGCCAAGTGCTATTCTATAATGCACTTCGTTTTTAAAATCAACATAGCAACATTACAGTAGCTACTGTTTATTTACTGCCTAGTCCATGACTCTAAGTACTGTACAAACATTAACTCCTCTGTTTCTTACAATGACACCAATTTTTATCATACCATTTTACAGATAGAGAAACTGAAGAATAGAGAAGTTAAGTAACTTGACCCAAGGTCAAGCAGCTAGTAAGTTGTAGGCCTGCGATTTGAACCCAGACAGGCTGGCTCCAGAGTCCACACTAAGCTTACACTGCTTCTCTGGAGGTAATCATTGAAGATGGTTCTGGAACAATGTAGAGACCAGGAGGCAGGAGCCCAATGTTGACTTTTATTTAAGCGATATTTATTGAGTACCTACCATGTGCCAGGCACTGTGCTCTGTGCTAGGGATACAGTGGGGAGCCAGACAAGGACGAGGCCTGTGCTTGGCACATAGTAGGTACTCAGCAAACAGAGAAAACCAGGTCCCTGCTCTTGCATGGTTTACAAGGTAGCACAGGAGACAATGAAATCATTATTTAGTAATAATAAGCATCAACAGTAATAAACACTCAAGAGAAGCTCAGAGTGCTGAGAGAGAGGCTGTGGAAACCCTACCTCATCCGGGGAGTCAGGAGGACCTCTCCGAGGTGATGACACTTGAACTGAGACATGACAAATAAAAGGGGGAAGAGCGCTCCAGGTACAGGGAACAGCAAGTGCAAGGATGCTGAAGCGGGATCCACTTGGCATGTTTGAGGAGCAGCCAGGAGGCCACTATGGCTGCAGCAGAGGGTGTGAAGGACAGAGTGGATAGAGAGGAGATCTGGTGGAGGCATCGGAAAGGCCTTCATGTCATGGGTAGGCTTACAGACTATGTGACCACATTTGACAGAGGGTCTAACCCATTCTAGAGGGATCAGGGAAAACTTTCCTGAGGAGGTGACATTTAAGATCCAATGGTGAGGAAGAGTTAGCTGAGCAAAAGACAGGGAAAGGGAGGCATTCCAGGCAGAGGGAACAGCATGTGCAAAGGCCCAGAGGTGAGGAGGTACTTGGAGTATTAGAAGAAAAGACAGAAGGCAGGGTGACCTGAGCACAAACAGCAAGGGGGAGACGAGGCTTGAGAGGTGGTGCGTGGCCAGATCATATGGGGCCTCGAAGGCCAAAATGGGGTATAGGATGAGGCCCCAGGCCCAGAGCACTGGTGGCTGTGCCCTCCCACCTTCAGCCTACCACATGGAGAGGAGCTGGAGGGAGGCGAGTGAGGGCCCCTTCCCCCCCTGTCTCTGCAGCAATGGCTCCCAGGACACATTTGAAGCCTGTTACAGCGGCACGTCCACACCCTCTTTCCATGGCTCCCACTGCAGCGGCAGCGACCACAGCAGCCTGGGCCTCGAGCAGTTGCAGGATTACATGGTCACGGTGAGCTGGGGCAGGCAGTGCGAACAGCATAAACAAGGGCCTGGAGAACACATGGGGTATGTCAGGCATCATGAATAATCCTGGACATAACTGAAGCATAAGACCTCAGCGGTCAGGGCAGGGCATGAGGTTAGGAGAGCAAACGGAGTCAGCTGTGAAAGGCTTTAAGTAATGTCAACTAGCACTGAGTGTTGACTTTATACCAGGCACTGTTCTGAGCGCCTTTAATGCATCATTTCTTTCCATCCTTTCAACAACCCAAGAAGGAAATGCCTTCATTATCCTCACATTGCAGATGAAGAAAGCGAGGGTTAAGGAGGTTGTCACCTACCCACGATCACAGAGCTGGTCAGTGAAGGGGCCAGGATTTGAAATCGGGCAGCTTGAGTCCACATCCCATTCTTAGATGCAGCCCAAGGCCAGGTTTTCACAGGAGGGCTGGGCTGGATACACCCTTAGTGAGGGCTCTGGGTCTTTTAGGCAGGGGTTGGGTGGGGGTTGCTCTTGGGATTAATCTCGAATGGTGTCCCTGACAGTTGCGGAGTAAGCTGGGGCCCCCTGAGATCCAGCAGTTTGCCCTGCTGCTGCGGGACTACCGTCTGGGGCTGCCCATCCAGGACTATTGCGCAGGCCTGCTGAAGCTCTACGGAGACCGGCGCAAGTTCCTCCTGCTTGGTGAGCCCCCTGCCCAGGCTGGGAGTGTTTACTCTTTATCCCTTGGCCTCCCATAAAGCTGACATCATGAGATCCATGAGGCAAACAGGGAAACCGAAGTGCAGAGAGGGGAAGAGACTTGTCTGCAGTCAGAGCCTGGAGAGAGAGCACAGGTGTAACCATTTCACCTTCACAGCAAAGCTGGGAGAGGATATGATTCTTCCCATTTTACTCCATGAGGAATCTGAGGCTCAGAGAGGCTAAGGAACTCTTCCAAGGTCACAGAGCTAGTAAGGAGGGCTAGTGATAACAGCAACAGGAACGATAATCTTAATAAGCTAACATGTATTGGGCAGTTACCGTGTGTAGTGGCAAGGATCATCTCATTGAACGCCCTCAGTTCCGGGAAGTTGAAACTATGATTTGCCCTCATTTTGCAGATAAGAAAACTGAGGCTTAGAGAAGCAAAGTACATAAATAAGTCACAAAGCTAATAAGTGACAGAAGTAAAACGGAAGCCAAATGGGGCACTCAGTGTGTGTTAAGTACCTTATTTAATCCTCACAGCCCTACCGAGAGAACAGGTGTAATTATCTCCCTTTTACAGGGGAGGAAAGTAAGGCTCAGAGT
Source organism: Pseudorca crassidens (assembly GCF_039906515.1). Lineage (NCBI taxonomy): Eukaryota > Metazoa > Chordata > Mammalia > Artiodactyla > Delphinidae > Pseudorca > Pseudorca crassidens. The sequence goes on from NC_090310.1 coordinate 62,933,171, forward strand.
AATTATTGGAGGAGTGTTACACAACTCATAAATGGGAATGTAATAATAATAATGATAACAATAATAAGCTAACATGTAGTGAGCATTTATTGCGTGCGGAGCATTATGCCGTTACGCTCTGGCTCAGAGAGTCCGGAATTGTGCAAGGTCACACAGCCGGCGAGCGGCAGGGTGGGGATTTGCACTCCGCTCCCCAGAGAAGGTGATTCCTCCGTGGGAGGGGAAGGCTTGACCCCCAGGAATCACCCTGCCCCTCGGCCTGCAGGGATGCGGCCCTTCATTCCGGACCAGGACATCGGCTACTTCGAGGGCTTCCTGGAGGGCGTGGGCATCCGCGAGGGCGGCATCCTCACCGACAGCTTCGGCCGCATCAAACGCAGCATGAGCTCCACGTCGGCGTCAGCCGTGCGCAGCTACGACGGCGCGGCCCAGCGGCCCGAGGCGCAGGCCTTCCACCGGCTGCTGGCCGACATCACGCACGACATCGAGGCGCTGGCCCCAGACGACGACGACGAAAGCACTGACGAGGAGGCCCAGGGCTCCCCGAGCGGGGTCGACGCGGCCGAGGACAACTACCTGTAGCCTGTGCCGCCGCCCATGCGGAGGGCGGGGAAGGGGGTGGCCCCCAAGACCCCGCTCCTGAGCCTCACTCACCGTTGCCTGTGGGACCCCATCCCCAGACCTCCTCCTCAAACCCCCAACCGGGGCTGCACCCTCCCGGGGTCTCTGTCCCTACTCCCGGGGCTCCGGTCCCTGCAGTCCCTCCGGTCCCGAGAATGTCCTGCAGGGGGCGGAATCCTAACTGGGACTTGGCAGCCCCTAGGCCGGCTGGGGTGGACTGCGAACTTCTTTGTCCCACTAGCCCCGCGGGTTCGGCTTCTGGACTCTCCCTCCTCCTCGAGACTCCGCAGCTTTCTGGAGACCAAGGGAGGGATGAAGAGTGGGCTCCACCTGCTGGCCGGTTGAGAAAATAATTCTCAGAGCCCAAAGACCTCTGTTCCTCTTATTTTACAGTTTGAGAAACATGTTCGAGAGAAGGGACTTGAGGGAGTCTCCTGATTCCCCTCAGATATTACCTCAAACTGACCATACTAAGTGGTGTAGAGGGTATTTTTAAAGCTCTAAGAGGCAGGGTCTCCCCTTCGCAGGTGGAATTAGATCGTTAGTGTGGAATAGAGGTTTCTTTCTACTGAGAGTCAACCCAGAGGTGGACGATTTGGGTCCCAGTCCTGGCCCTAAGGCTCTGAACAGGTTGCTTGTTCAGATCTTGCATTTGGAGCCAGACAGGCTAGGCCTCCTGTCTGGTAGCAGTTCTAGCTTCTCTGCATCTCCATTTCCTCTTCTGACCATGAAGGCGGCCCCACCCACCTCACAGGGGCGTCATAGGGATGACTGAAGGTCAAGACCTCAGTGCTGGGTCTAGCACATGCTAAGCGCTCAATAAATGCTGTTCCCTTCCACATCGAACACTTTCTGACTCAGTTTACCTGTCTTTACCTGTGTGCAACGGGACAGGAACTGAGGTGGAGGTGAGAAGACCCTCAGGGAGCTCACAGTTTGGGAGGAGGAAATAGGAATTGCCCCTCACAGCTCTATTACAGCCTGGCTCTGTGCTCGAGGCCCAAATGAAAAGTACCCAAGATTCCGCAGACAAGCCGTCGCATCTGGGGTAGTAAAAGAAGTCTGAAGACAGGGTTGGAGGGGAGGAGAAGTCAGCATAAGGACAGGACTCAGCACAGCCTCAGTAAAGGCTCAGAGGCTGAAAGAAAGAAGCCCTGAGAAGAGGCAAGAATTGCATAGAAGAGCTAAAATTTATTTGTAGAACTTTACATGGCCTTCCATGGCCAGACACAGGGCACTTACCGTGAGGTAGGTACTATTATCACCATTGTTAAAATTATATCGTTATTATTATTAGGGCTTCAGATCCAGAGAGTTTCATGAGTTATACTCAGTTCGTGGCAAATGACCATCCCATCATAACTGATCCATGAAAGGCCCTTCTGATGTCTTACTTTGTTTTATATTCCCCGAACTCCATCCATACATCCCCACAATCCTTCCCCTCCCTACAATAGGCACCCACCCCTATGTGTTGATATATATCCCGGGACATAAAATGTACAATGTCTTCTGTGTGTGTGTTTATATTACGTAAATGGTATTGTATAAGGTTCTCATTCTGTTGTTTCCTTTTTCACTCCCTAATGTGTTTTTAAGATCTACTTATGTGGGGACTTCCCTGGTGGTGCAGCAGTTAAGAATCTGCCTGCCAATGCAGGGGACACGGGTTTGAGCCTTGGTCCAGGAAGATCCCACAAGCCATGGAGCAACTAAGCCTGGGCGCCACAACTACTGAGCCTGCACTCTAGAGCCCGCGAGCCACAACTACTGAAGCCCGCGTGCCTAGAGCCTGTGCTCCGCAACAAGAGAAGCCACCGCAATGAGAGGCCCGAGCACCACGACGAAGAGTAGCCCCCACTCGCCGCAACTAGAGAAAGCCCTCGCGCAGCAACAAAGACCCAACGCAGCCAAAAATAAATAAATTTATTTTTTTAAAAAAAGATCTACTCATGTTGCTGTGTAAAAACGTAAATTATTACATCTAACCACTGCAAAATATTCCAAGCTGAGCATCCACTGTTTTATCTATCCATTCCCCCAGTGATGGACAGTCAGGTTGCTTCCAGTTCCCTCTTACCATAAACCACACCGTGATGAACATCTTTGTGCATGCCCCTTATGGGGCTGTGTGAAAATTTCTTCGAGCTGTATACCCAAGAGTAGAATTACTAGATCATAGAGCATCTCTGTTTTAATTTTCACTAAAATCTGCTAGGATGGCTCCACTAGTAGCGTGTGAGGGATGTTTTCTCCCCACATTTTCAGCAACTTTTACATTATCTGACTTTGTAACTTTTGCCTACTTTGGGTGTAAGATGACATCTCGTTGTTTTAACTTGCGTTTCTCTGTCAATCCTGAGATTCAGAACCTCCTATACTTGTCAGGGATTTAGGCTTCCCCTTCAGTGAATTGTCTGTCCATATCTTTTCTCCATTATCTCCTGGATTTCCTGTTTTTTCTTGTTGATTTGTAGGAGTAGCTTATAAATTTTAGATGTCAATCTCTTTTTGGATATTGTTGTTACAAGGATCTTCTCCTAGTGCATTGCCCATCTGTTATTTATGGCAGTGGTTCTCCAACTTCAGCATTTATCAGAATCTCCTGATCCCCACTCCAGAGCTTCTGACTCAACAGAACAGAGGTGGGACCTAAGAGCTTGCGTTTTTGGTTTTGTTTGTTTTTAGCACTTGTGTTTTTTTTAAAAATAAATTTGTGTATTTATTTATTTTTGGCTGCATTGGGTCCTCGTTGCTGAACACAGACTTTCTCTAGTTGGGTCGAGGAGGGGCTACTCTTCATTGTGGTGCGCGGGCTTCTCATTGGGCTGGCTTGTCTTTGTTGCAGAGCACGGCCTCTAGGCGCGCTGGCTTCAGTAATTGTGGCTCATGGGCTCTAGATCGCAGGCTCAGTAGTTGTGGCGCACAGGCTTAGTTGCTCCATGGCATGTGGGATCTTCTCGGACCAGGGCTCGAACCCGTGTCCCCTGCATTGGCAGGTGGATTCTTAACCACTGCGCCACCAGGGAAGTCCCAGCACTTGTGTTTTTAACAAGTACTCTGGTGATGCTGATGGTTCAGGGACCACACGTTGAGAACCATTGGTCTGTGGTGCCTTCCTTTGAACAAATTTTCCACTGGACAAATCCTTAATTATGATGTTTTCAAATTTATTTATTCTCATTTTGTGGATGAAGGAACTGGACCTCAAGGAGGTGAAGTGAATGACCCAAGGTCACCCAGTGAACTGGGAATTGGACCCATATCTGGCTAACCCCAGAACCCAGGCTCCTACCTGCTCTGCTATCCTCTCTACCAGTCTTTGGGATATAATGACTGCAGGCTGAGGCATTTGAACCCAAGGCTGTGGGGTGCCCTGGTAAGTTCCTGAGTGAGGCAGCCGTGAGGGAGAAGTCTGTTGATAAGGGGCAGAGGCCAAAGAGATGGGGTCCCTCTCAAAGGGCTGAGGGCTTTGCAAGAGGATCAAGCTTGGAAATTGCCCACAGTCCTAGCCTGGACACTGTGACAGGGCTGCTGAGAGGCACTGGGAAAGCTCTTACCCCACAGCTCCAGGGATGGAGCAATTTCCCACACACCCCGAGGAAGTCCACACACACCCCGGAACTACCTTCTTACCAAAGCCATGCAACCCCTTGGTTTCTGAGGTCCAAAGGGCCCTGACTGGGGTGACCCGGGCTCTGAGCATGCGGACTCTGGCCACACTTCCTCCTATAGCACTCAGAAACCCTGCCAGGATCACTTCCCATCGTGGTTCACTTCCTGGCACTGCAAGACGGGAAACGCCCCTGGGGGTGGATAGTTGATTCCCAAAGACCTGTAGGGGTGGCATAATGATGGAACTCCCCCACCAGCAGGATCACATGGTGACAGTCTCGACCCATTGACAAGTGGTGGGTAGTGAAAATGTCTCCAGCTGCCCCTTACACTGAAGCCCCTCCCACTTGGGGGCCCTGGAGACTCCTAGCAATCCTTCACAACCGCGTGTTGGGGAGGAGTCCTGGGGCCACTGCCATTCAGTCACTGTCATTTAGAGATCACCCACTGTGTGCCAGGGGTTGTGCTAGACAGTAGAAGGAGATACAGAATAATCTCTGCCCACTGGGGGGGTTCCTAGCCTGATGGTCCCCAAATTATCACAGCACAAAATTCTCAACTGTAAAATCAAAGAGTGTGAAACCGGCTCTTTCTGGGGAAGCTGGGAAAAGCTTCTCGGAGGAGGTGACGTATGAGTGAGACCTTGAAGGACGAGCAAGATTTTTGGCAGGTTGACAATAGCAGGGAGAGCCCTTTGGGGGGCCCAGCATGAGCACAGGCAGGGGAGCCGGAAGGAGCGTGGCACAGTCCGAGACACTTAAGCGCTCTGGCTCCAGGGTCAGACTGAGTGGTTTTCAGTCCCAACTCTGTCATCTGCTAGTTGGGTGACCTTGGGGTCACCCAAGGGGTAAATGTCTCTCTGGGTCTTCGTTTCCTCATCTATCACATGAGGTAATAAGAGCATTGCCCTCATAGGTCTCGTAGATAGTTGTGAGGCTTAAACAAGATAATCCGTGTAAAAGTACATCTAGGAAGTGCTCAGTCAACGTGATCATTATTTTTTCTGGAGGAGCATGGGGTGTGTGAGGTGAGGGGCAGGACTCGTAGGAGAGGAAACCAGAGAAGTGGGCAGACTGAGAAGGCCCTGAAGGGGCAGGCTGGGAAGTATAGGCAGTGGGGAGCGAGCTAATGGGCTTACATTTTCTTGAAGTGAATCTAGCTGCTTGGAGGGGAGTCAAGAGAAGCCTGGGCACTGGGGGACTTGGGGGGGGTGTGGAGACAAGGACCAGAGGAGAGATGCTAAGACCTGACTCAGAGAAAGGAAGAGGACAGGGCAGTTTCAAAGAGGGAGGGAGGGGAAGAGGGCTCCCTCCGCGCTCAGAAACAGCAACCTCTCACATCCTTTGATTAGATTCATTCATTCATTCTTCATCTCACAACTATTTATTTAGCACTTGAAATGGCCTCATGGAGCTTACATTCTAAGGAGTTTATATTACTATTAAATAATGTTACATGGGAATTCCCTGGTGGTCCATTGGTTAGGACTCTGCACTTTCACTGCCAAGAGCCTGGGTTCAATCCCTGATCGGGGAACTGAGTGAGATCCCACAAGCCGTGAGGCCAAAAAAATCTTTTTAATTAAATAAATAAATAAATAAACAAATAATGTTCCAGATGCAGTAACCACCCACTCAAGGCCCAAAGGATGAGAAACTGACAGCCCTATTTGTGTGTCTTCCCCTTTCTGACTTGTCTATCCACAGACATTCCAGATAAAGGGCAAAAGGTCTTAGAGCCAGGCCAGCCTGTCTTGCCTACCTCCTGCACTGGGGAGCTTGCTGTCTTCTGAGGCAGCCCTTTCCATCTAGTGTGAGAGCTAACAACTGCCTCCTTGCCCACCCCTCCTCCCCCAACCCCAGCACCAGATCCTAGCATCACCTTTTATAACTCTACATGGCACGGCTGCCCCCTTAGCCCTTAGGTAGCCCTGCAGTGATGCACAGAAAATGATGTGACCTGTAGAAACTTCTCATCTCTGTCTAAAAGCAACTTTTTTCAAAAAATTATTTTTGAAGCTTATCATGCAGACAGTGCCTTGATGTGTAAAGAGAACATTCAAATAAATAATAAGGACCCACAGCCCAATAGAAAAATAGGCAAATTATTTATTCAGTTCACAGAAAAGAAAATACAATTGGTTCTGAAACATGTGACAAGATGTTCAACCTCACTCTAATAAGAGAAATTAAAACTACATTGAGAAACCATTTTTCAGTTACTAGATTGGCAAAATTTGGAAAGTTTGATTACTTACTGTGTGTGTAATGTGAAGAAACAGGCACTCACATGTTTTTTTTTGTTTGTTTTGCGGTACGCGGGCCTCTCACCGCTGTGGCCTCTCCCATTGCGGAGCACAGGCTCCGGACTCGCAGGCTTAGCGGCCATGGCTCACGGGCCCAGCCGCTCCACGGCATGTGGGATCCTCCCGGACCGGGGCACGAACCCGTGTCCTCCGCATTGGCAGGCGGACTCTCAACTACCGCGCCACCAGGGAAGCCCAGCCCTCACATGTTTTAAGTGGGAGGGCAAGTTGGCATAAAGCCTACTTAGCGGGGGACTTCCCTGGTGGTGCAGTGGTTAAGACTCCACGCTCCCAATGCAGGAGGCCCAGCTTCGACCCCTGGTCAGGGAACTAGATCCTACATGCATGCTGCAACTAAGAGTTCACATGTTGCAACTAAGGAGCTGGCGAGCCGCAACTAAGACCTGGGGCAACCAAATTTTTTTTAAAAAACCTATTTAGCAATATCTACCAATATTTTAAATGCACACACCCTTTGATGCAACAATTTCACTGCCAGGAATTTCTCCTGCATTCATAGGCGCAAAATGGAAACAATGGCCATGCAAGGAAAATCGTTGCAGCTTTGCTTCTAAGAACAAGAGGTTAGAAATAAACCAAATGTTGGGACTTCCCCAGTGGTTCAATGGTTAAGACTCTGCGCTCCCAATGCAGGGGACACAGTTTCCATCCCTGGTCGGGGAACTGAGATCCCTGCATCCTGCATGCTGTGTGTCACGGCCAGAAAGAAAGAAGGAAAGAAAGGGAGAAACCAGACATTCGGTGATAAAGAGGACTGGTTAAATAAACCGGGACTCAGGCAGACAATAGAATACCATGCAGCCGTAAGTAAGAATGCAGTAGCTCTCTGTGTACTGATATGGAATTGTTTCCAAGATAGAGTAAGTGGAAAAAAGAAAAACGAGGTGCAGAATAATGAACTATGGATGGTGCTGTCTTTTTGTTTAAAGAGGGCAGGAAATGTCTTTGTGTCTATGCATGGAACACATAGTTCTGGAAGCATATACAAAACAGGTTATAGTTGTTGCCTCTGAGCTAGAGGAATGTACAGATGTAAAATATGGAGGAAAGGAAACTCTCTTTTCATGATGTTATCTCAAATGTTGTGTCATGAACATGAATTACAGAAAAGCAATTTTAAAAACCACTATTGTGAGATTTATCATACTCTACAACACTGTCATCTGTTTCCATGTCTGTCTGACCTCCCCATCTCCACCCCCAGCACACACACACACAAAGAGATCTTGATCTTGTGATTGGAAGGGGGAGAACTGGTTGTGACTCATCCTTACATTCCCTCCAGGAGCCCAACACAGCATCCAGCACAAAGCAAGTGCTCAGAAAATCTGAATCCATATTCATAATGGCTTTCTTCCCCAAGAAGTCCTCAAGCAGTCTCACCTCCTGGCATTCTTGCTCTTGTGTGGACCACTCCCACACTGACTAGAGATGACCTGTGTACCCAGTGTGATGTGTCACCTTGCTCTCCCAGATCGCTCGCTCTGGGGGAAGCCAGCCACATAAGCACACTCAGGCAGGCTTATGGAGAGGTTCGTGTAATGAGGACCTGGGCCTCCTGCCAACTGTCATATGAGTGAGTCATCCTGGAAATGGATCCTCAGCTCCAGTCTATCCTTCAGAGGACTGCAGATCAGGCTGACCAGGCCCGCTTCATGAGAGACCCCAAGCCGGAGCCACTAAGCTAAGCTGCTCCCAGATTCCTGACCCACAGAAACTGGGTGAGATAATAACTGCTTATAATGCTTTAAACTGCTAAATTTAGAGATAATTTGTTACACAGCAATGAATAACTAATACAATCAATAAGTCTTTATTAAGCACTTACTGTGTATCAATTCTGTGGGAAATGCAAGAGAAAAAGACATCATCCTGCCCTCAGGGGAGCAGGCCATGTACACATTCATCCTTCAACAAACATTTATTGAGCACTTACTATATACCTGGCCCTGTGTGGAATGCTGACTCATAGAATGTTGGCAATTAAAATATACTGTAGGACAAAGGGAAACTTTCAGGATTGATGGCAATCTATTTTAACAGGGTTGAAGTTACATGGATGTATATCCATTTGCAAAAATTCAGCAAATGAACACTTAACCTTATTCACTTTGTTGTATGTAAATTTTACATTAAATTTTGTAAGCAAAATGTATGCCGAAGTAATTTACTTTGAAATACATTTCAAAGATGAATTGATGTACAGCTAGATGGACAGACGTGATGAAGCAATAGAATGTTAATGGTAGAATGAAGGTGGTGAGTATAGGGGTTTTGTTGTAAAAGTCTTTCAATTTTGCTGTATGTTTGGGAAGTTTCATAATAAAACGTTTGGGGAAAAAGACCCTCCATAACCCTATATTCCAATCTTCTCATTTATTATTATCATTTTAATTACACAGATAAAAACAAATACACTCTAGTTTAAAAAAAATAGAAGAAAGTTCACCTCTTTCTCCCTGATCCCAATGTTCCTTTCTTCTTTCAATGACAATCTCTGTTCTTGTCGGCTGTGTAGTTTCCAGACCTTTCTCTACACATCTACATACGTATATAGGTAAATACAAAACCATGGTTGGTTTGTTGGGGTTTTTGTTTGTTTTTTAATGAATGTACTCTATACTATTCTGAAAGCTATCTTGGGACTCTCTCCATATTCATTCATACACATCGCCTCAGTTTTAAATTGCTGGATAGGACGTGCCCTCTCATTCAAGATGTGAGTCTCAGAGAGGAGGTCCTGTACAGAAAGAGACAGTGTGTTAGGACTGCTGGGATGCGAACTCGCTCTCCCAGCTCCAGGCCTGGGCCCACCCTGCAGGACCTCGGCCACCGAGGAAAGGGGGCGGGACTAGGCCAGACCTTTTTATTCTGCTGAAAGCATGTGGGCGGAGAGGTCCTTCTGTGCCCCGCCCCTCCCCCCGCCCTTCCGAAAGACCCGCCTGGGCTCAAAAGCACCGGGACCCAGGAGGAAGTCCACGTAGCGCTTCCTCTTTTCTTGGCCTCCGGAGACACTGGGGGAAGGGAGGGGGGTTGTGAAAGCGAACAGTCCCGTACCCCCCCGCCCCAGGGGGACCCATCAGCTGGAGGTGGCCACGCAGCTGGGGGCAGAAAAACAACTTCATTGACACCCCCCACCATCCCCATCCCGGTTCAGCCCTGCCACACCCCTGAGCAAGAGGTCGGCTGCCTCTAGGATGGTACCCGGGGTAGGTAAGCTTCCAAGACACGCATAGCCCAGTCTCCCTGGTCACCCTCATGAGAAAGCCCCAGCTCCTTATCCGCTGCTGCTGCTGTCATCTCCAGCCTCATGGTCTGCCTTCTCTTGCCTCGGGCTTCAGGCACCAACAAAACAGAAGTTTGTGGTTCCTCAAACAGGCCAGGCTTTCCTCCCTCAAGTCTTTGTCAGGCTGTACCTTCTGTCTGGAAAATCCTTTGCCATGACCTTCCACTATCATCCTTTAAGCCTCAATGGATCACCTCCTTCAAGAAGTCCTCCTTGATGCACCCCAGGCTGGGCCAATGTCCCTCCTACTTGGTTCTACAATATCATGTGCCTCTCTACCACAGAATTTTCCACTTCTGTATCTAAGTTATTGGTCTAAGTTTTTGTCTACCTAATTGAATTGGACGTTGCTTGAGGACCAAGACTATCTTGTCCATTTTTGTCCTCCCAGCTCGTGGCAGCATTCTGAGAGGTTAAAGTTCCTGGGCCCCAGCCTCACTCACATTCAGTGGTGAATTAACATGGAGAGAGCCCCAAGACATGCTTGTACAATAGTACAGAGAGTACATTCATTTTTTTTAAAATAACATGGTTTTGTATTTACCTATATATGTATGTAAACGTGTAGAGAAAAGTCTGGAAACTACACATAGTAAACCCTTAATAAATATTAATAGAATTAATCAAATGAAGGGTTTTGATCCCGGCACTGTTATTCACTAAACCTTCCTTCATTTGGTTCCTTCCTTCAGTTTCTTTCATTCATTCAGTTTCCTTCATTCATTCAGTTTCTCCATCTGTAAAAACGTACACATGAATAGTACCTGCGTGAACCTGCAAAAAAAAAAAAAGTAGAAGAGATAGACAACAAACAGTTTAACATATAAATATGTATTAAAGTGCCTGGTGGTGACAAGTTCTCCAGAGAAAAATAAGCCAGGGCAGGGGTGGAGGTGGGCATGGGGGGCTAGAGATGATGGAGGCTGGAGGAGTTTTGTGTGTTTTTTTTGTATGTTTGTTTGTTTTTGCGGTACGCGGGCCTCTCACTATTGTGGCCTCTCTCATTGAGGAGCGCAGGCTCCGGATGCGCAGGCTCAGCGGCCATGGCTCACGGGCCCAGCCGCTCCGCGGCATGTGAGATCTTCCCGGACTGGGGCACGAACCCGTGTCCCCTGCATCGGCAGGCGGACTCTCAACCACTGCGCCACCAGGGAAGCCCCTGGAGGAGTTTTTTAAGAAGAGTGGTCAAGGACCTGCTGGGGGCTGTTGTGAGGTTCTCAAGGGCTAGTCTTCTCAGGTTTTTGTTTGCCTCTCTTGGAAAATAAGGACAGCAATGACCTCCTGCCTGAGAGGGTGTACACTGGCTACTTTGCAAGTAAAAGGGGAAATATCTGGGCTTTGAAATAATCATTTGTGGCTCTCTTCCCCATCCCCCATCCTGTTTTGAATGTAGAACAATCAGCAGTTCCCAAAGAATTTGAAATAAAATGCAAATGCTCCTGGAAATAGGAAAATATACTTTTGAAGGAGCTAACCTCTGACCCCCTGTAAAGTGAAGACTGCATTGTTCCCTAGCTCCTGCCCTCCCTCCAGGACTGAGCCCTGCATCATGTCCTCCCATCAGCATCTCTCTCTCTCTACTCCTTAATCTCCGGGGCACACTTATTAGGTTTGTCTAGTCGTTACAAGCACAGCCTTTGGAGGCACACTGGAGGCTCACAGACCTGGATTCGAATTTGTTGCTGGCTGTGTGACCTTGGGCAACTGTCTTTACCTCTCTGAGCCATCCACTTATAATCATCCCCATTTCAAAGAGATTAAATGAGATGATATAAGTGAGGGCACAGTAATGAGCTTGATATGCAATGATTCAATGACCTGGTGAGGTAAGCACTCTTATCATTCCACTTTGCAGATGAGGAAGCAGGGACAGAGAGGAGTTGAGTAACTTGACCAAACTCAGAGCTAGTGAGAGGCAGTCAGTCCAGTCTCAATGCCTTTGCTTCCATCATTCTTACACCACTGGCCCCAGTGTGAAGTGCACACCCAGAACCTTTTTGGACTCTTCATCCTCTAAAAATCCTACCCAGCCCCAATTCTATCTTGTCCATGAAGTCTCTGATTTTTTAAATGACTTTATTTTTGAATAGTTAATATATTCAGGTCGTTCAAAATTCAAGAGTACAAAGGGTATACTAGGACCAATAAGTCTCTCTCCCTCCTCTGTCACCCAGCTACACAGTTCCCTTCCCTGGAAGAAACCACTGGGGCTGTTTCCTCTGTGCGCCCTTCCTGACCCCGCCGAGGCATGTGCTGGTAAATTCCCGTATCCTTGTTCTCCTGTTCTACACAAATAGTAAAATACAATAGAAACTGTTGTGCACCTTGCTCCCCCCTCCCCTTACCCACATGTTCCCTATTAGTACATAACAACTTTCTTCATTAAAAAAATTTTTTTATTGAATTATAATTCACTTATTCATCCATTTAAATGTACACTCTAGTAATTTTTAGTATGTTCACAGAATTGTGCAGCCATTAGTACAATCAATTTTAGTGCATTTTCATTACCCACCCCCCACAAAAACCCCGAACCCACTGGCAGTCACCCCTTATTTCTCCCCAACCCCCAGCCCTAGACAACCACTAATCTACTTTCTGTTTCTGTAGATTTGCCTATTCTGGACACTTCATGTAAATGGAATTACACAATATGTGAACTTTTGTGACCGGCTTCTTTCATTTAACAAATTTTCAAAGTTCACCCATGTTGTAGCATGTATCAGTACTTCATACTGTTTTATTGCCAAATAATATTCCATTGAATGGATATAGCACGTTTTATTTATCCATTGATGGACATCAGAGTTGTTCCACTTGTTGGCTATTATGAATAATGTTGCTATGAAAATTTCACATACAAATGTTTGTGTAGACATATTTTCAATTCTCTTGGGCAGACACGTAGGAGTGGGATTGCTGGGTCATATGGTAACTCCATGTTTAACGTTTTGAGGAACTGCCACACCGTTTTCCAAAGGGGCTGCACCATTTTATGTTCCCACCACAATATATGAAGGTTCTAATTTCTTCATAGTCTCATCAACAGTTGCTATTATCCGTCTTTTTTGTTATTAGCCATTCTAATGGATGTGAAGTGGCATCTCACTGGGCTTAATTTGTATTTCCCTGATGACTAATGATAGTAAGCATCTTTTTATGTGCTTATTAGCTATTTGTATTGCTTCTTCGGAGGAATATCTATTCAGATCTTTTGCCCACTTTTCAATTATGTTGTCTTTTTATTATTGAGTTGTAAGTGTTATTTAAACATTTAGGATACCAGTACCTTATCAGATGTATGATTTGCAAATATTTTCTCCCACTCTGTGGGTTGTCTTTTCTTTTTCTTTTTTTTTTTCAGGCCACGCCATGCGGCATGCGGATTCTTAGTTCCCTGACCAGGGATCTAACGCAGGCCCCCTGCACTGGAAGTGCGGAGTCTTAACCACTGGACCACCAGGGAAGTCCCTCATTTTGAGACATCTGGGGTTTTGATAGGGATTTGGTTGGTCACTTCGGGGAGTATCATCACCTTAACAATATTAAGTCTTCCAGTCCACAGAGGGATGTCTTTTCCATGAGATGTCTTTTCCATCCCTGAGATGACTTTACTTAGGTCTTCTTAAGCTTCTTTCAAGAATGTTTCTTAGGGGACTTCCCTGGTGGTCCAGTGATTAAGACTCCATGCTCCCAATGCAGGGGACCTAGGTTCGATACCTGGTCAGGGAACTAAGTCCCTCATGCCACAACTGAAAAAATATCCCGCATGCGCAATGAAGATCCCACGTGCTGTAGCTAAGACCGGGCATAGCCAAATAAATAAATAAATATTTTTAAAAATGTTTCTTAGTTTTCCAAGTATCTTGCATTTCTTTTGTTAAATTGATTCCCAGAATTTTATTCTTTTCATTGACATTGTAAGTGAAATTGTTTTCTTAGCTTTATTTTCAGATTGTTCTTTGCTAGTGCATAGAAATATGATTAGTTTTTAAACATCATTATTCTTTTGACAACTGCTTGGTACTCCATTACTGTATTATCATTTTTTTCCAGTCCCCAAATGATGGGCATCTAGGTTATTTCCAGTTCTTCCCTAGTAAAAGTGGTGCTGCAATGACTCTCCTTGTGAATACCCGTAAAGTTTCAAGCATTCTGTTCCTTTCTTTGAGCTCCTACAATTGTCATTTGCCACCACCCCGGCGCATGCCACCATCATCTTGCCTTTGGGGAACTGCCTCAGCCTGCTCACTGGGTTCCCTGCTTCCCCTGGCCCATCTAATGCATTCTCCACCCAGCAGCCAAAGAGATCCCATTAAAACACAAGCCATTTGTGGCCTACTTCTCTGCTCAGAACCCTCCAATGGCTCCCATCTTGTGTCAATTAAAGTTTAATATCAGTACCAGGAGGTTCATGGCCTCACAGTCTGACAGCACAACTTCTCCAACATCATCTCCATCATTCTCTCCTGTGCCCACTCTGTTCCAGGTACGCTGGCCTCCTTGTGTTCCTTCAACACATCAAGTGCAGTTGCACCTCAGGACCTTAGCCATTACTATTCCTTCTGCTTGGAACACACTTCCCCCAAACCATCCCATGACTCACTCCCCCAATTCAGCAGGTCTCTGCTCACATGCTCCTTCTTCCGAGAGGCCTTCCCCGCCTCTCTGTCTCAAGTCACACCATCACCCCTCCCCCACCGCTGCTACCTCTCCCCTCGCTTTGCTTTATTTTCCTTTTAATCCTTATCACCCTCAGACATAAGATGTTAGTTGACTCTCACAATGACTCACCTATTATTATTCCCACTTGAGAGATAAGGAAACTGAGGCTCAGAGAAGTGACTTGATATGAGCAAGATCACTCAGTTGATAAATGGCAGTGCCAGGGTTTGAACTCTAGTCTGACTCCAAAGATGCAGTATTTAGCACCACTGCTTGTGGCCAGCTATACTCCCCATGACAATGAATGAACGAATGCATGAGTAGACAAAATGTTTGCCACCCCAAATACTAGTAAGCCAGTGCTTTAGCATAAAATTGTATCAATGTTCTTTGATGCTAATATGAGTTAGATGGAAAATATTTTTTTAATTACAAAGAATGACAGTACAAAATTGACAAGGATGTGACAAAACTGGAAACCATACATCACTGGTAGGAATGCAAAATGGTATAATTACTTTGAAAACCAACTTAGCATTGTATTATAAAGTTAAACATACACTTACTATATGACCCAGCAATTCCAGTCCAAAGTATTTAACCAATAGAAATGAAAACATGTCCACACAAAGACTTGTACATGAATGTTCATAACAGCTTTATTCTTGTAACAAAAGGAACCCAAATGTCCACCAACAAGTAAATGGATAAACAAATAGCGATACATCGGTACTATGGAATACTTCTCAGCAGTGAAAAGGAACAAAATACTAGAATATGAAACAACATGGAAACCCCTAAAAGCAATACGTGAATAAAAAGACAGATGAAAAAGAAGCATACTGTATGATTGCATTTATGTAAAATCCCAGGAAAGACAAAGCTAATCTATAATGACAAAAATCCAATCAGTTGTTACCTTAGGAAATGAGTGGGAGAAGTTGAGTGCAACAGGGTATAAGGGAACTTTTGGGAGGGATAGAAATGTTCTAGATCTTGATTAGTGTGGTGGTTACACAGATGTATACAGTTGTCCAAACTCATCAAGCTGAGTATTTTATGTGTTGTTTTTTTGTGTGTGTGTGGTACGCGGGCCTCTCACTGTTGTGGCCTCTTTCGTTGCGGAGCACAGGCTCCGGACACGCAGACTCAGTGGCCATGGCTCACGGGCCCAGCCGCTCCGCGGCATGTGGGATCTTCCCGGACCGGGGCACGAACCCGTGTCCCCGGCATCGGCAGGCGGACTGTCAACCACTGTGCCACCAGGGAAGCCCGAGCTGAGTATTTTAAATGGTGCATTTTATTTATAAGATTATGCCGCAGTAAAGTTGATAGGGGCTTTGGGAACACATACAAGAATTTTTATTGCAGCATCACTTGAATACCAAAAGAATTGGGGAAATTGGCTGTTAGCAGGAGAATGTTTCAGCTATCAGTGGTCCTTTGCCATCAGAATGGCAGACTTTTGGAAGAAGATGTAGCTGATGCTGACAATGACCCTCTAATGTCCCGGGAACCTGCATCTCTCTTCCTAGAGGCTCTCTCTGGTGACTGGAGCATGCATGGGGCAGACCAGAAATGCTGAAGGATTAATATCCGCCGGGGAGCAGCCCTCATCCAATGCCTGGCAGGCGTTGGTGTATAAATACCCCAGCTCCCTCAAGCCTCAGGTGGGATAACTCTGAAGTGGGTTCGCTTCCCAGCAGGATTGAGCTCCAGGAGCCCACAATTGGAGCTTGCTTGATAATGCTCTTATTCTTTTTTTTTGGCGGTACGCGGGCCTCTCACTGTTGTGGCCTCTCCCGTTGCGGAGCACAGGCTCCGGACGCGCAGGCTCAGCGGCCATGGCTCACGGGCCCAGCCTCTCCGCGGCATGTGGGATCCTCCCGGATCGGGGCACGAACCCATGTCCCCCTGCATTGGCAGGCGGACTCTCAACAACTGCGCCACCAGGGAAGCCCGATAATGCTCTCTTCATTGGCTTTCTTCCCTTGCCTGTCTCATTCACCCACTCCTTTACCAGTGTTTTCTGCATCTTCCAAATAACTTTCACTTGAATCCATGTCTAGGGTCTGCTTCTGGGGAACTCAAATTAAGACCAGCAGAGGATACCAAGGGACAAGATACGGGGAAATGGCAGGAGAGGAATCCAGGCAGCAGCCACTGTGCAAGAATCTGTCATTCTTGGCAAAGCAAGTCTTTATAAAATTCTCACATGGGTTCATAAGGGGACACATATCAGGATGTCCACAGTGGCATGAAGTTGTGTGCAATTTGGGTGTCCATGACTAGGGGAATGGATAAATAGACTATGGAGGATGTAGACAATGACCTTCAGCAACATGGCTAGATATTAATAGTATCTAGTGATGGAGTGGAAAAAAAGGGACAAAACTGAATAAGTACCATCCAAGTAACTTAAACACACAATTAAAACATTATCTAGGGGCTTCCCTGGTGGCACAGTGGTTAAGAATCCACCTGCCAACGCAGGGGACAATGGTTTGATCCCTGGTCTGGGAAGACCCCACATGCCACGGAGCAACTAAGCCCGGGCGCCACAATTACTGAGCCTGCACTCTCCAGCTGGTGAGCCACAACTACTGAAACCCATGCACCTAGAGCCCGGGCACCGCAACAAGAGAAGCCGCTGAAATGGGAAGCCCGCGCACCCAGTGAAAAGTAGCCCCTGCTCGCTGCAACTAGAGACAGCCCATACGCAGCAAAGAAGACCCAACGCAGCCAAAAATAAAATTAAAAAAAAATATATATATATATATAAACCCATTATCCACTTTTTTTTTTTTTGGCTGCGTTGGGTCTTCATTGCTGCGTGCCGGCATTCTCTAGTTGCAGTGAGAAGGGGCCACACTTGTTTGCGGTGCGCGGGCTTCTCACTGTGGCGCACGGGCTTCAGTAGTTGTGGTGCCGGGGCTTATCTGCGGCATGTTGGACCTTCCCGGACCAGGGATTGAACCTGTGTCCCCTGCACTGGCAGGCAGATTCTTAATCACTGCACCACCAGGGAAGTCCCCCGTTTTCTACTTTTTAAAAGTGCATACATGTATTTAAGTACATAAACAAAATACATAAGAGCAGAGTCATTATCTTTCTCATCCATGGTCTGTCCCCCTCCCCCCCAGGACGTTTGGTCATGTCTGGAAACACTTGGGCTGTCACAACTGGGGAAGGGGGTTGTTACTGGCATCTAGTGGATTAAATCCAGAAATGCTGTTCAACGTTCTACTATGCACAAAACAGACCCCACAACAAAGAACTTCAGGACCTAGATGTCAATAGTGCTGAGGCCAAGAAGCCAGCCCTGTGTAGCCCAGCGCCCAGCACAATCTTGCTGAATGAATGAATGGAGAGATGATGGTGGCCTGAACTGGCTGGTAGCAGTGGGACTACAGAGACACAGTAGGATTCCCGTACATTTTGGAGGTGTGTCCAGCAGAATTTAAGGCGACAGTCCCTCTCTTTCCAGGAGGAGATGTGCTCTGCCCTTGCCTGGCCCTGGGCACATCTCGCTCATCTGCGGCCTCCAGCTGTGCCCTCCAGCCCCACTTGCCGCCCCCTCAACTTTCGAACTCCTCTGAGCTGCCAGGAAGCCTGCAAGGAGTAAGGCAGTCTGGTTCCTGCAGGCAAAGAACTTTGCTTGGCGTTTGACTCGCCAGGGGCCTGCGGAGCGGAAACCGCAGACCACAGAAGGGCCGGGAAGGCTTGGGACGCGGTGTGGGGAGGGGCCCGGGCTAGGAGGTGGCGATTGGAAGGGTGGGGAATGCTTGCGGGAGGAGGAGTGGATTTAGAATCCTGTGAGAATGATGAGGGTGGGATTAGGATCCTCCTGAAAAGGTTTAGAATCCTTTGATAGGTGCCATCAGAAACCCTGGAAGGCAGGGATGGAATATTTGGATGCGTCGGATTAGAACCCTGAGGGGCGGATTAAAATCTTATGGGAACAGGGTGGGATCGCTCAGGAGAGAGATTAGAATCCCTAGGAGTAGGGTAATAAATCCTGAGGGCTGGGTTAGAATCTTTTCAAGAAAAGGGTTAGGGGCTTTCCTGGTGGCGCGGTGGTTGAGAGTCCGCCTGCCGATGCAGGGGACACAGGTTCGTGTCCCGGTCCGGGAAGATCCCACATGCCGCGGAGCGGCTGGGCCCGTGAGCCATGGCCGCTGAGCCTGCGCGTCCGGAGCCTGTGCTCCGCAACGGGAGAGGCCACAGCAGTGAGAGGCCCGCGTACCGGGAGAAAAGAAAAAAAGAAAAAAGGAAAGGGTTAGTATCCTTCCGTTGGCAGGATTAAAATCCTGGGGGCAGAATTAGAAACCTCCGGTAGGCGAGGTTAAAATTCCTTCAGATGTGAGATTCAAAATCCTTTGGGGCAGAATTAAGATCTCAGGAGGAGGAGATGAGGTGTTGGGGTTCTCGGAAGGGTGGGGTTTAGAATCCTTTAGGGTAGGATTAGGGCGATGGGAGGCAACGTTAGAATACATTGGGGGAGGTGTTAGGTTATTTGGGGGTTAGGACCTTTGAAGGACCGGTTAAAATTCTTGGGGGCGGGGTTATTATCCCTCAGGGACAAGGTTAGGATTCTTGGGGGCAGGGTTAGAAACCTTGGATGGGCGGTGTTTAAAAAAATCCTTAGGCGACGGGATTAGGATTTTAGGAGGTGGGGACAGAGATTAGAGTCCCTGGGGTGGGGTTAGAATCTTCGGGGGCGGGTTTAAGACACTTGGGGGCGGGGTTAGCATCACCCTGGGCGCGGCTAAGGAGCCCAGATGGCCTGTGGGCGACACCGCGTCCCTGGTTCCACCCCGGGCGCACCGCCGGGAACTAGAAGCAAGTGGGAGGGACGCGGACAGTCCAGCACGAGAGGGGCCCCATAAGACGCGCGGCCCCGAAGCCCCTCTGAGCGCAGCCCCAGCCTCTTCTCGAAAGTCAGTCCATTTTCCCTAGGGCACGAGTGCCCGGGACGCCGGGGGCTGCCGAGCTGGGGGGGCGCTCGAGCTGCGAGGATCCGGGCTGCCCACGGGACGAGGAGCGGGCGCCCAGGTGAGTGCAGCGCACACGGGTTCGGGGACAGCGGCCCGTGACCCTCGGCCTGAGGGTCTTCGGGCTGCGGAGGGAACCCAGGGTGGTGAGCCGCGTAGGTTGGGTTGCCCGGGAAAGGGACCTTCGTGGGAGCGGCGGACAGGAGGTGGGATGGGGGGGCCGACCCGCGGGGGAGGGTGCCCAGATGAACAGCGGAATTGCCTGGCGGCGAGCCTGGGAAAGCTGTAGGGTGACTTTGTGCCTGAGCCGCCACTTCTCTGGGCACTCCAGGTTCCCCTTTTGCAAAAGGAAAAAAAAAAAAAAAAAGGCTTCACGGAGCCCGGGAGGGGAAGGCCCTTACGGTTCCTGGTGGGGGTGGGTGACCGTCACGGTCACGGCGGGTTGGCAGCCATAGTGGGGAAGGGGACAGCTGGCCGTAGGCGTGACGGTGCGAGCCCAGGCAGGGCTGCAGCTGGGTCAGCTCGCTGAGCTCCCTCCTCCTCCCAGCTAGGCCCTGATCCCCAGGGGGTCTAGGTCAAACCCCAAAACCTCCTGGACAGACAACAGGATGTGTGGCCCCTGACTTTCCTCCTTGTGAGACCTTGGACAAGTCACTCTCCCTCCCTAAATTCCAATTTCCTAATCTGCCAAAGAGGGCTACTAAGTCTTTCTTCCAAGGCTGCAGTGAGCTAGAATATGTTAGAGGTCATGCAAGTGACAGTTTAGTGTAGTGGTTAGGTAAAGGGTTTCTGGGAGCAACCTGCCTGTTGGACCTTGGGCAGCGGATTTAGCCTTTCTGTGCCTCCATTTCCACAACTGTAGAATGTGGATAATTAAAATATGGCTCCTTCATAGGGTTGTTCTGAAGATTAGATTGAGTTGCTGAAGGAACGCTCTTAGAGAACTGACAGGTCTAATTGCTTAATACGGGTTAACTATTGTCATAGCTATTACAGTCTAGCCCGGTGATTCTCATATTTTAACAGAACAACAGAATCATCTAGAAGGCTTGTTAAAACACAAATTTCTGGGTCTTGACCCCAGAGTTCATGACTCCGTAAGTCTGGCACAGGACCCCAAGAATTTGCATCCCCAGGTGATACTGATGCTGCCTGTCCCGGGGACACACTTTGAGGACCACTTTGGCCATAACAGAGAAAGCCCTCAATAGATACTGGTTCTCTTCACTGCTTTATTTTCACTATCCTTTTTTTTTGAGGGGGGTGAGGTTAAAATACAGAAAAGTGAAGAGAATAATATACTAAATATCCCAGGAACCCACCACCCAGAATTAACAAATGTTCACATTTTGTCCTGTTTGCTTCAGTTTTTTAAAAAATAATATTACTAAAAGTAACAGTTAAAATTGAAGCCTCCCCACCTTGTATCCCTCTCAGTTCTGTTTCTCTTCCTCCCCAGAGGCAACCTCTGTCATGAATTACAGTGCTTCCTGTCTGTGCCTTTAAAAAATGTATTACATATATGTGGGTACATAAACAATATATAAAATTGTTTTTCGTGTTTTAAGGATCTACATAAATGCTATCTAACTGTGCGATTCTTCTGCAGTTTCATTTTCCCTTGCCTTCTTATCATTAAGTTGTCAGGGTCTAGCCAGGATAAGAAACAGAGCTCTAGTTTATTCCTTCTAAGTGGAGGATCCCAGCAGGGGACCATCCTGCCTTACTTCTCATTCCCCTGGTGATGAACATACAGGTTATTCCATGGGTTCACGACAACACACAATACTGCTGGGGCCAGCCTGGATGTGTGGTCTTGGGTGCATGTACAGGTGTTTCTAGGGGGAAACACCAAGAGGCTGGATGGCTCTCCCGAGGGGCAGCTTTTGCGTATGAGGAGGACTGAGGCATGAAAGGGTCACCCAGGGAGTCTGGGGCAGAGAATAGAGAAGAAAGAATCTGGCTCTGCTGACCTTCCAGCTCTTTCTAGACCCAGGGCCACTGTCGCCTGTTCTCTGCTGCAGGAAGGCAAAAATCTTCATTTGTCTCGTTCACTATGACTGACGCTTAGTAGATGCTGAAGCAGTGGAAGCATGAAACTTTTGCTGTTGTTTGTTTTTTGTTTGTTTTTTTGACCGCACTTCGCAGCTTGTGGGATCTCAGTTCTCCGACCAGGGATTGAACCCCGGCCACAGCAGTGAAAGCACTGAGTCAGGGAATTCGGGGAGTCAGGGACGGTCCACTGGACCATCAGGGAATTCCTGGAACATGAATCTTTTAAAAAAATTTTGGATAACAAACATTTTAGCTTATTTTTATAGTCTTCTTTTTTGTGCACATTTTATTTAACATAATTAGTAAAATGCTGCATATACCATTTTTATCCCACTTGTTTACTTAGTATTACATTGTAAGCATTTTTCCATGTCATTAAAACATCCTTGAATTCTGAATGGCTGAATAATATTCCACTGTTTGGAGGCACCATAATTTGTTTAACCATCCTAGCAAAGCACTTTTATGTAGTTTGTAATTTTTAAAACTATTTTTAGATGAACTTCGCATAACATTATAAAATTAACCATCTTAAAGTGAGCAATGCAGTGGCATTTAGCACGTTCACAGTGTTGTGCAATCAGCACCTCTGTGTAGTTCCAAAACACCTTCGTCATCCCAGAAGGAAACGCCATACGTTGAGCAGTTACTCTGTTCCTCCTTCCTCTCAGCCCTTGGCAGCCACCAACCTGCTTTTTTGTATCGCTGGATTAATTTATTCTGGATATTTCATGTAAACGGAATCACACAAAGTCACACCTTTTGTGACCGGCTCCTTTCACTTAACGTAATGTTTTCAAGGTTCATCCAGTTAAATACTGACACATTTAATTCCTTTTATGGCTGAATAGTATTTCATTGTATGTATGCGTTACAATTTGTTTATCCATTCATCTGTAGATGGAAATTCAGGTTGTTTCCACGTTTTGACTATTGTGAATGGTGCTGCCATGAGCATGCATGTACATATATTTGAGCACCTGTTTTCAGTTCCCTTGGGTATATACTTAGGAGTTGAATTTCTGGGTCATATGGTAATTCCATGTTTAACTTTTGAGGAATCGCCAGACTGTATTCCACTACTTTATATTCCCAGCAGCAATGTACAAGAGTTCCAATTTTTCCACATTGTGGCCAACACTTGCTATTTTCCTTTTAAAAAAATTATTATTAGAGGGCTCCCCTGGTGGCGCAGTGGTTGAGAGTCCGCCTGCCGATGCAGGGGACACGGGTTCGTGCTCCGGTTCGGGAATATCCCGCATGCCGCGGAGCGGCTGGGCCCGTGAGCCATGGCCGCTGAGCCTGTGCATCCGGAGCCTGTTGCTCCGCAACGGGAGAGGCCACAACAGTGAGAGGCCCGCGTACCGCAAAAAAAATATATATATATATTATTAGAGCCATCCTAATGGGCGTGGGAAGCATGAATCTTAATCTCACCCCAATCAGGATGCTCTGTGGGGCCCCTTACCCCAGAGGGTGAGGAAAAAGTTGTCTGCATTCAGAGGACTGGTCAGGGCTTGGACTTTAAGCTATTTTAGAAGTTAAGTCCCATGAGGGCACAGACATGTCTGTCTCCTAAACTACTGTATCTCTAACACCTGGCACCTGGCACATAGTAGGGCCACTCAAAAATACGGAATTGAGGGACGTTGAACAGTCCCTCCCTCCCTTGCCTAGGAGGTATTTCAGCAAGTAGGTGTATTTCAATTGACCCCACAAAGTGATTCTTTTTAAATTAGTTGCTAACATTTAAAGTCAAGAGAGCTCACATAAATCTGGATTTCTGTCTTCTCTTGAAAAACTGGAGGAGCTGACAGCCCTGGGACTAGAACCCCAAGGTTCTAGGCCAATCTCCTGTACTCCCCTGCTATTGACTCATGGTAGCGTTGGTGATGCTGAATGGGGCTGCCCTGTAGACTGCCCCTGAGCTGTCCGGTTTGCGGCACCCTTGCCCGGACCACCTTCCTCATGTGGATGGCCCTGTGGGCCCCTATAGCCACTTGAGTTTTCAAGCCCAGCCCTCCAATCATGACAAGGCCTCCCTTTAAATAGAAAAGAAATGTCAGGCCCAGAGAGGGTAAGTAACTTTCCCAAAGTTACACACAAAGTTAGTAGTACAATCTCTCTTAGCCTCTGTCTTTCTAAGCAAACCCTCACAGCACATTTTTTTTTAAGTCTTTATTGAATTTGTTACAATCTTTGCTTCTGTTTTCATGTTTCCGTTTTTTCGCCACGAGGCATGTGGGATCTTAGCTCCCCAACCAGGGATCGAACCCGCACCCCCTGCATTGGAAGGCAAAGTCTTAACCACTGGACCGCCAGGGAAGTCCCCCCTCACAGCATTTTGATCCCCATCCCATTTCTCCGGTTCCCTCCACCCCAGGACTGGGAGTTTTAGTGTACTTTCAGAGGCACGGGTAATGATACAGAAGAAACTCTTGCTTGAATGTAAAACGTGCCCCGTTCTTGGCAGTGGCTGTGGCCACACATGCTGCACCCTCTGGATGGCACTGCACAGGGGCTTGCATTCCTAATCCTGCCCTATGACACCTGCCCGAGCTCCCACCATCACCATGAAATCCTTTGGTCCAGGAGACTTAGGTGCAACCAAGAGAACAGGTTGCTCTGCCAGAGCAGTGAAGCACAGGAGACGGAGCACAGGAGACCTGAGTCTGAGCGCTGACATTGCCTCATACAAGTCGATGCATCAGGCAAATTCCTTCCCTCTCTGAGCCTCCATTTCCTCATCTAAAAAATGGGAATAAGAATACTGCCTCATGATGCGTGCAGAACAGTATTCCTTTGATGTGAACACACACAAAAGATACTCCATATTTTCTATAGGCGTATATGTCTCAGATTGAGTTGGCCCAGAAGCAGACCATAGAAAAGATTTCAAATGCATTTACTATTTAGTTTATTTGGGAGCAGATCCCAGAAAACCCTGGTAGGAGAGTGGGGAAGCAAAACAAGGAGAGAAGGCAGCCAATCAAGGTGTGTTATCAAGCCAGTCCCGCTGTGGGCACCTGGAGCTCATTTCCACTGGGAGCTGATGACCGCGCTTGAGAAGCAAAGGAACTGGGGTATTTAACTGCCTGCTCCTGTCAGCCACTGGTCGAGGGCTGCTCCTGAGGGATGGTGATTCTCTAGCACTTCCACTTGCCAAGCTCAAGGGCAGAGCAGGCACCAAGGGCCACAGAGAAATCTCTTAGGCAAAGAGATGCAAGTGCTAGCAGTTGGACGTCCGGCGAGTGTTCGGAAATGGTGAAGTGCTGAGCTATGGGGCAGAGCGCCGACAGCATCTTCTCTGATATAGTACACGTATGCAGACGCACGTGCAGAGGCTACCTGGAGGGGGGAGGGGTGGCCGTGGAGAGCCTGTAAAGGGTACCTTACAAGCCTTACTCCAAGGGTGCCTTAGATTTCGCTGTATTGTTTTCAATTTTTCTTTTTTTAAATTTTTTGGCCACCCCACGAAGGCATGCAGGATCTCAGTTCCCCCACCAGGGATCAAACCTGGGTCCACTGCAGTGGAAGTGTGAAGTCTTAACCACTGGACCACCAGGGAAGTCCTTGTTTTCATTTTTAACAAAGACGGTGTATTGTTTTACTAGGTGATGAAAGGTAATTTTAAAAACAAAAACACATACCCACCAAAACAGAAAAGAATAGGCTTTGTCAACTATAAAAGAATAAGTGTAAAAGGGTCAGAGGATGTGTTTCTTTGGCTTTGAAGTTTCCATTTACTGAGGACAGATTTGGGGGCAGCTGACCTCGGAGCACGTTGGGAGGTTGAAGTGAAAAGTTGTCCCTGGGGCGAACTGACCACCATGTCCTTTCTGAAGGGGGCCACCTCCACTCAGCTTCAATCGAGGAAAGACTTTGTTCCTCTCCAAGCAGAGATAAACAAACATGGAGAGTCCTTCTCAGTTTAAACACACATTTGTAACTATTGTTTAAATGGGGAAATCTAGGGCACCCTGGCAGCTAAAGGGCACTTTGTTCAATTAGTCAAGAATTTATTGAGCACCTACTGTGTCTTAGTTTTGCACACTAGTATATAGCCATGTACCAAACAATCATTACCCTCATGTATCTTACTTTCTATGGGAGGACAGATGATACAACCACAGGTAACAATAGGTGTGTTAGTTCAGGTCCTTTGAGAAGCAGACTCTCAGAGAGATTAAATGTGCAAGAAATTGATTAGAGGGAATGCCTGTGGGAGAAGCTAGGAGAGGCTAGGAGAGCCATCAGATAGCAGGCACGTCTGACTCCAAATGAAGGAAGGAGGGAGGAAGGAAGAGAACAAGCAAGGAAGGGAAGGTGAAAGTGTCTTAGACTGCAGGGCAGTTCTAAGGAAGGTTGGCAAGGCTGTCAAAGAACCCTTAGCCAAAGTCTCCTATCAGAGGTCCCCCTGGCACGGGCCTGCCTCAGTATCCCCGCCACACTCAGTCCCTGGCTGGGAGCAGCCCATGGCAACAGTGATGGTCTTCAAAGCACAGCAGCTGGGGCCATTTGTCAATTCTGCTCTCAGTAGAATTGCCACGTTAGGTGGTGGTTAAAGCCATGAAGAATAGAGCTGGGAAGGGGCCAGAAAGTGTTGGGAGTTGGGGGCGGAGTTCCTATCTTAGCCAGGGTGATGAGGGAAGACCCCTCTGAGAAAGTGAGATCTGCAAAGAGATCTACATGAAGAGAAAGAGGCTTTCTGGGTGACGAACATTCCAGAAAGCAGCATGTGCAATGGTCCTGAGGTGGACACATGGTTGGTGAGTTGAAGAGTAGCAAGAGGCTAGTGTGGCTGAAATGGAAAAATCAAGGGCGGGCTGGAGGAGACAGGACTGTGAGGTTGAGGGGATTCCAGGTCATGGAGCCTTGCCAACCATAGAGGGGAGTTGGGCTTTTACTCCAAGTGAGATGGCAGCCCCAGGAGGTTCTGAGCAGAGGAGCGACATGACTTGACTTATATTTTTAAAAGGCTCACTTCTGTAAGAGGCAGAATGGGGATTCAAACCCAGCTCTTTCTGGCTTCAAATCCCATCCTATGTTTTCCAAACTTCCCTGCCCCCTGCCTACCTTAAAGATAGTATTATTCTAAGGAGGCTCGCAAGTGCCCTTGAGTTCTGGAGTTGACCAGGTAACATTGAGTTCTGGAGTTGACCCAGAGGTAACATTGAACATGCTAAAAACTTACTACATGTTTGGAACAAGTGGTTGGAACACATGCATCTCAGAGCCAACCCTCTGGCCAAGTGAGGCAAATGACCAAAGGCCCGAGTTCCTCTTCAGTGTGTTGCTCTGTCACTTGCTTTTTTGTAAACCAGGGCATGACACCCGCCCTCTCTGGGGCTGCTGCTTCCATCTGTAAAACAAAGGTCTCTCCAGTCCCTTCCTGTTTGCAAAGTCAAAGTTTTGAGCTCTTGATCAGAAAGAAGCTGAGGGTCAGAAAAGGGAAGAGATGGGGAGACAGGGGTGACCCCTAAATGTCCATTATGGATAACAGTCACTTGGAGGTTTGGCTGGTTGATTCAGAAGACAGTCAGGGAACTCGAGAAGAGGGAGCTGTAGGGCTCTGCACTCCTGAAAACTCTTCAGGGACTTGGTCCCTCATAGCGAAATGCTTTCTCCCCCACCCCCATGGCTGAGCTATTCAGAGAAGGGAAGTTTCCTCTAACTGGACAGTCTTGAGCCCTGGGCCTCTGGCGGTCTGCCTTCCTAAGCTTCCTGTTTGTGTTAACTCATCCCCCCTCCCCTTTCCCCACTGCAGCTTCTGAGGCTGACCCAGTGAAGTATGAGAGGCAGGAGAGCTGAGTTCTTGTTGTACTTGCCACTGATCACCTGGGGATGCTCTCTGCCATGGGCCTCCATTTCCCCATCTGACAGGTGGGTTCATAATTCTGGTCCTGCTGACTTCAGCCAAGTATGGTCAGGCCTAGAGAGGGTTGAACACAATATATTCATTCCACAAATATATATGGAAGCCCTTTCTAAGCATGGCTTCAGTGCCGTCATCTTCATGGGGTCCATACTTCACACACCCTCACCTACTCTAATGGGTCTAGTACTCTCTTTACTTTCTTCCATCAAACTTCCTATCAAGGCAGTCTTTTCCCTAAGCCATTAACACTTGAGTATGAATTGCAATCCCTTGTAAGAATTTCCTTTGCACTGGGCAGGACCCTTTGAGGTTTAAGGGAGCAGAAATTTAACTCAAACTGGCTCAAACAGAAGAAGGGGGTTATTGGAAAGTCCACGAGCACATCAACTTCAGGTAGGGCTGGAGAATCTGTATTTCTTCATTTCTTGGCTCTGTTTGCAACTACAAGCCTCTTTTCCAGCCAAACGGATGATGCTCACGGGCCAGGATTGAGTCACATGCCCATCTCTACTTCTATTACTGATTGGCCAGACTTGGTCACAGACCCACCCCTACATCCAGAGGTTGAAGTCAGCTTTACCGCAATCCATGGGTTGAGAATGGGGGAAGGGTGGTTCCCAAAGAAAACTGGGGAGCTCTTGTCAAAAGAAGGAGTAGATGCTACTCAGGAAAGAACTATAGCTGTTCCCTTCAGAGAACTTATCATCCAACATCTCACTTCATATTTGGGGAAACTGAGGCCCAGAGAGAGGCTGGGACTTGCCTGAGGTCACACAGTGAGTCTGTGGCAGAGGTGGGACCAAACTCCAGGGCTCCTCTCCCCCAGCCCTCACAAGCCTCTGCTTGAGCCTAAAAGCTCCTAGAAAACCATCTCCCGCCCAATCCACAGGATGCACAGGCAGGACCTGGGCTTGGCTCTGAGAGTTCAGGAGGCGGCTCTGAGGCCTCCACAGCCAGCACGGTGACCATGGGAGGCAGCCAGGCCAAGCAAGCTGGACTTTCTCATTTCCCTTCCATGCAGCACCTGCAGAAGCTGAGGGGACGAGGAGCCGGTTTCAGGTCCCAGGAGTTCAGCAGTGACCTGAGCAAGTGTCTTTGTCAGGGATCAGCTGTTCTAAGTTAGTCTGGGGCCAGGCAGGCCACTTCTGCTCTCAGAGCCTGGTTTCGAATCAGATTAGACAAGAAACATGTGTTTTCAGAAATTTTAAAAAGCCTTTCACATCTCTGTCCCACAAGCTTGAGAAGCAAGTGCCTTCTATCATACAGGGAAGAAAATGAGGCTCAGAGAGGGGAAGTGACTTACTCAAGGTTACACAGCCAGTCAGTGGCAGAACTGGGATCCAAACCCAAGTATTCAGACCCCAAGTTTGACCTTCATTCCACTACATTGGTTGGTCTCAAATTTTAGTGTGATAAGAATCTCCTAAAGAATTGTTAGAAATGCAGATTCCAGGCCTACATCCCCAGAAACTCTAGTTCATTCAATCCAGAGTGTGGCCCAGGAATATGCAAGAATCAGTGAGGACTCTTTGGGTACAAGTGGCAGAAATCCAACTCAAACCGGCTTAGGCAGAATTGAGAATTTACTTGCTCATGAATTACAAAAATTCTGAGGTTGGAAAGTTTTAGGCATAGCTGGATCCAGGTGTTCAAACATGTCTTCAGGAATCACATTGTCTCCATTGTTCAGCTCTGCTGTCCTTTGTGATGGCTTCACTCAAAGGCAGTCCCTCCCTTCATGATGTCAGGATGGCTCCCAAGAGCTCCAGTTTTCTACATCCCTATCTACATCTATACCCACATCTATACCTGCATCCACATCCACAGCTACATCCACATCCACATCTATAGCTACATCCACATCTATAACTACATCTACATCCACATCCACATCTCCATCTACATCTATACCTACATCCACATCCACATTCATATCTACATCGACGTCCACATCTATACCTACATCTACATTCACATCCACATCAACGCTTATGGAAAGAGAGTGCCTTTTCCCTAATTTTTCCAGCAAAACCTCAGGGCAGACTCTGCCTCGGCTAGGATCACGTACATACCTATAACTGAACCAAGCACCATTGGTTGTCGTGGAACATGGAATTCTCGAATGGGCTGGGCCTGTATCAAGTTGTCAATCCCTGAAGGCAAGGGTGGGGTAGCCCCCTGAAAGCCCATTGAGTGGGAGAAGCTGGTTGCCCAAGGAATATCCAGGCACTGTTATCAGAAAAGGGATGGATGCTGAGGAAGCAAGAGCAAAAAATGTTCATCTGCCCGGTTCTCAATTAGAATGATCACGGGAATCACCTGAGCCTCGTTAAAACGCACATTCCGATTTGGGAGGTGGGGCCCGAGATTGCATTTCTAACGCCTCCGGTAGGAAGATGCTGCTGGTCTTCATGCTGGCCACACTCTGAGTAGCCAGGCACTCTTACATTTCTCACTCAGTTCAAGCAACTGTGCAGCCCCCACTCTGCAGAGAAGCCCTGGGATATATAAACCTCTTCCCTCGCCCTCTCCCCACCCCCATCCCATGGTTTCCAAACCCACCCAAACATCAGCATCATGTATTTGGGGACTACTTGTCAACATACAGCAGACTTTGCTGCCAAATCAGTTCATTGTGTTCTCCAGTGACCTTTATAGGATGATTCACATAATAAATTCTCTTTTGAATTTAGCGCTCAAAAAATATTTGTTTCTCTCAGTAAATTGCCATGCTTCCTGGGATTTTACGTTAACAATGTACAAATTGCCATTTTTATCTTGGCTGCTAGGAAACTCAGAGATAGATCTACTACTCAATGGCAGTAGCAGTAGCACCCTAGGCTTCTGGTTCAATAATCTTTCCTTTCTAAATGGTGTAGCATAACCCTTTTTGAGTCTTGAAGTGCTCTGTATATGGTTTAATATTATAAGCTCCCTCAAATCCTTTTTGAAAGTCAGTGCTTCTTTGGAACATTCTTGAGTTTCCCCCAATCTTTATTGAAATCCTTCCCATTCTTCAAAACCCAACTCATTATCCTGCTGCTCAATTATTATAAACAGGTTGTTTTTCCTATGAACAAACTAACATACACATGTTAGTGGCAGAACCCGGATGTATATTCATTTTACAAAATGGCTTGATATTATATATGTTTTGCAGTTTGCTTTTCTCACTCAGTAAGTATTGTAGCAGTCTTTGCATGGCTCTGACTGTCCTTGCCAATGCCTAACAGCTTCTTGGGAATGTAGTTCTGTATGTTCAGTCTTCCCATCCCAACTGGAGCAGGAACCAGGTCCTGATGCTTTTACTTTGGCCTGACCACATAAAGCGTGGGCTCTGGGCATGTATTTACTCACTAACGGCGCATTATGCTCCTACCGTGTGCCAGGGAGGCACTGAGCTAAGCGCTGAGGGACACAGACGTGAACAAGACCAGCCTCTGCTGTGCTGCAGAGATGGAAACCTTCTGTATCTGCACTGCTGAGTACAGTAGCTTGAGCCACAGACAGGTCTTGAGCACGTGAAACACAGCAAGTCCTAGCTGAGATGTGCTGTACGTGTAAAACACACCCTGGGATGTGAAGACTCAGCATGAAAAAATATATATACATAAAGTATCTCAATGATAATTTTATATTGATTCCATGTTAATAATTTTGACATATTGGGAAAAATAAATACATCTTAAAATTAATTCCCTTGTTTCTTTTTACCTTGAAAAAATGTGGCTGTAGAAAATTTTTAATTATATACGTGGCTCACGTTACATGGCTAGGTCTAGTGGTCGTGAAAATAAGCATTTCTGAGGCCGCTCCAGACCAGGCAGTAGAATGGTTCTCTTGACTTAGCGGGAAATCACATTTTATGCAAATTTGACTCCTGCTAGGACGTCACTTTAAAAAAAAAAAAACTTTATTGTGCAAAAATTGAACTAACGGGAATTCCCTATTTTAAAAAGTTAACTTCTAGAGTACTGTGGTATCTCTACACTTGTAGGCCAAAGGACTTGCAAACGGTGCTTGCTTTATGCTCCAGGGCAGTGCCACATCTGCTAGGGAATGGAAATGGTTAAGGTTAACATTTCTGTCGCACTTATTGTGTGGCAGACACCTTTACACTCCTCAACTCATCTGTGATTGCAGCCACCCCGGGAGGTAGAACCCCACCATCCATGGATCATGCATGTTCATGCCTGGGGAGACCCATCCCTCAAGACCCTGTGGCCATGCTGAATATGTAACTTGATGACGTAAGGCATACCCAATAGGTACTCAGAGAGGTGGAGGGAGCGGCTGTACTTCACATAGCTATGCTCTTCCCAGAACACCCTTAAGTTAATCAAAATATATGAAACATAATATAATTTTGTCATACAAAACCACACAATATGCTGTTTTATTTCCCACAAGTGTAAACCATATTTATCACAAGTCAGAGAGGTATTGGTTTTTGTTTTCGATGCATACAAGTACATTATAAAGCACTGATTCATTGCAATCATTTTTCAAAATAATGATCTAGCGCTCCAGGAGTCTGGATTAGTTCCTTACTTTATTCGCAAAAGGCGAATGAAGCAAAAACCGCTCAAGTCTTGATGTGGTAAACTGTTCCCAGTTCCCACCAGGACAGACAGAAAACATCCTTGTAAATAAAAAGAATCTTAAAAAAATAACTCTCGTTAACCTAGGAATTCGGGGTTATTTCTTAAGCCACAAACACATGTTTATTTTAACAAGATAAGTATAACTGAGTTCTAACTGCTTTAGAAGAAAATTGTGACTGTGTAGAGATGAGGAAGACAGTTACTTCCTTATGTGGCGGCTCACAGCCTATCTTCTCAGCAAATACATGTGCACATTTTGAGAAAAGAAAGAAAAAGTTTCTGCCACTTTAACAATTAAGTTTTGACTCTGATCAGGTAAAAGTGTTTTCTTTAAGTGTCTTTAAATTTGATTAATCCACCAGCAAAGTCTGTCAGCTCTACCTCCAAAATGTCCCCCGAATCTGTCCACTTCTTACGCCCTCCTCAGTAGCCACCACCCCGGGCCAGGCCACCATCATCTCAAGCCTGGACTCCTGCAGTGGACAGGGCTCCCTGCCCTGCTCACTAAAGTCCACACTCCACCGAGCAGCCAGTGGGATTATTTAAAGTACACACTGAACCCTGTCATCCTTCTGCTTGAAACTTTCCATGGTTTCCCATCATCCTTAGAATCAAATCCAAACTCCTCACAACATGGGGCATCCTTGTCACATGCTATCCTCTCTCTGCTGCCTGCGGTCTCCAGTCACACTGGCCTCCTTTCAGTGCCTGATTCTCTTCAATCACATTCCTTTGCACTTGCTGTTCCCTCTGCCTGGAACACTGTTCCCTCAGAGTGTTACATAACTGGCTCCTTTGTGTCAGTCAGGCCCCAGGTCCAATATCACCTCCTGAGAGAGGCCTTCCCCAACCGCCCTGTGTAAAGGGGCTCCACATAGTTGTTCCTGATCACATCCTCTTTTATCATCCTCACACTTTTCACTAACTGAATTTATCTTGTTATTTATTTGTTACCTGTTTATCGTCTGTGTCTCCCATCCACCTCCAGAGTGAGCTCCGTAAGGGCATGAACTTGCTTGTCTTAATCATGGTTTAGAAGAGTGCTCAGTAAATGTTTGCTGAGTAAATGAATGGTTGAATGACCAAATAAATCCATGAGAGAAAGAAGGGAAGGAAGAAAAAAAGAAAAAGGGGTGGGGGGGAGGGAGGGAAGAAGGAAGGAAGCTGTTAGAAGGCAACTAGAAAATGATGTGAGGAATATGATGACCTTGATTGTTTGAGCCACATTATGTGACCTGATCCTTATCAGTTTATATAAAATGTTGACGTTATATAATGAGAGTATAGTTTTACTTCACCATTTGCTCTGAGCCTGACTCTGTGTTGAGTATTTCCCCACCCACGTGCTTTCTCGTCCTCCCAACGCCCGGCAAGTAGGTCGTATTATTATCCCCACTTTGCTGATGAGGAACTGAGACTGGGGAGCAGGGGGCATGGTAAGTGAGCTGCTAGCTGGGGAGGGAGGGGTCAAGCGTCAGCTCAGGCTTTCTGACCCCAGAGCTGGCAGCTCCCACACCCCCTCCCCCCACTCTGGTCTGAGGCTCCGCCTGTTGAATTTCAATGATCATCACGATTTATTCTCTGAATAAACTCCCCATCGCAGGGGTCCTTGGTAGCATGACTACAACAGCTTGTCAGCTCTGTGTGGGTGCGGGCCAGACGTGGTGTGGGGAAGCCCAGAGATGACAAGGGCAGAGTGAGCTCCACGTGGCCAGGGTGGGGTGAGGGGGGCAGAGAGGGGGAGGGGAGACAGGGAAGGTGACAGGGTGCCAGCCTGGGAACACGGGGTCTAGAGCCCAGCATCAAAGACTCCCCCGTGTGGGGCTCAGAGCAAGCGGGGCTCATCTCCCTTCTCTCTACCACAGGATGGGGTGTGTGAAGTCCAAGTTCCTCCGGGATGGAGGCAAGGTCTCAAAAACGGAGCCCAACACCAGCCCACACAGCGCTTTGTATGTGCCGGATCCCACGTCCTTGGGCAAGCGGGTGAGTTGGGGAAGAAAGGGGAGACCGACGGCAGCCCGGGGGCTGCCCCAACCTGCCCTCACCGCTTCCTGTTTTCCCAAGGGCGAGCAGGGTGAGCCTGGGGTGAAATGGAGCTTACAGGTCGCCAGCAGCTCCCTGACTCCCCAGGATACACCTGCACCAAGCACCCAGGACGGGGATGTCACTGCCCCTTGTCCCACTGCCCAGGCCTTGGCCCATCAGCCTGGGTGACCAGGTCCCAGGGGGCATGGCCGGCCTCACACCTAGGAAGTACCATAAGCAGTACTGAGAGTCATGAGTGAGCAGGTTAGTGACAACAGCAGTTGAAGTAATGACAGGAATGATGACAGTATCAGCATCATGGCAGTAACTGTAATAACAATGGTAGCAATAACAGAAACAACAATACTAGTGGGAATACAACAGCAATAGCAGTAGGAACAAAAGCAGAAAGAGTAAATGAGAGAAGTGGTAATACTAGCAGAGGTTATTTGCTTACTTCTCTTACACTTCTACAGAGCTTACGATGAACCAAGCCCTACCTTAAGTGCATTACTGTTACTAACACCTTTAATCCTCACAACAGTGCTCTTGTAGGTCACAATTTATATTATACCCATTTTACAGATGAGACACAGAGAGATTAAATAACTTGCTGAAGACCACCTGGTTGTAAGGATTGAACTTGGGCAGTGCAGGTTCCAATGTCCCAGGGGTAGGAACAAGAGTAACAGAGCCAAATGCTAGTGACAGGAACAGTAGTCGTGGTGGCAATAGTGGGGGTCCTGGGAGCAGTAGTTGCCATAGAAGTAGCCCCACTAGTAATGGTAGTTGTGATAGTCAGAAGATCCGTAGCAGTAGCAATAGTAGTGATTACAATAATCGTACTAGTAAAGGGACAACAGTACTAAGAGCAGCAATAACAGTTGTAATAACCATTACTGTTCTTTGAAAACCTACTATGTTCCGGGCACTGGAGTGAGGTATTTCTGTTCATTAATCCTCACCAAAAACTGAGGCTGGAGTTACTTTACTTTACAGCCAGGCTGACTGAGGCTCAAAGAGGTTAAATGGCTCCCCTGGGCTCATACCGCTGGGAAGCAGCAGAGCTGGGTCTTCCTAAACTCAAGGCTAGGTTCTCTCTCCTATAGGATCCTTTCGTCCATCCCCTTACCTGAGGCTGTCCAGGAAGGACAGCCTCTGCTCGCTGCCTGCAGAGGCAGGGGTGCACTCTTTTCTGGTGCCCCTTAGAAGGTTCTTCCTTGTATTGAAGGCAGGCATATTACCCCATAACCCTTACTCCTGGATCACACACCTGCCCCTTAGTCCTGCCCCAAACACATGGAAATGGGAGAAGACTGGAATATTCACCTCCCTCCTTCTGACACTTGACATCTACTAATACAGCCTGAGGTTACACGAGATCCTGAGCTGACATCCTAAACCCTAAGTCGCTCCCAGGTCTGCTTCTCACCTGGCCTGCATGTCCCGGGGCCCTTTCTGTGGCCAGGGCTCCAGGTTCTCAGGTTCTCTGAGGCCTTCTGCCTTGTCAGCAGTGGGAAGCAGAGGATTTTCTCCCACCAGTTTCTGGCTGTTCTCTCTGAGCATCGGGTTTAAGGGACGCTATTATCAGCCATTCACTGTTCCCCTCATTCAGAGCACTGGTTCAGCAGTAAGTTAGTAACTGAGAAAGGGTTCCCAGGTCATATCAGTTTGCAAAACACTGGGCCAAACACTCCTTCCCTGTAGGACTCAGAGCCTTTATAAATCTTTGTAATGGGCTTTGTGACTCTCCCCAAAAAGGATATACTTCTTAGTGTTTCCCAAACCTATTTCTTTAAATTAATGTTTACTTACGTGTGTAACACACAAATTCATTCTCCTTGAAAATAAAAATCACAGATTTCAGTGAAAGCTACAGTCTCTGCTGACCAATGCCCCACACCCTACCTCAGAGGTATCAGCTGTTGTCAGTTTGGCATGGAACCTTGCAAACCTTTTTCCATGAATTTACACTCACATGTGTACAGCATGTGTCCACAGAAAGTGTTTAGGATGTTTGAGTATGTGTTTTATACCAATGTATCATATTTACCATTCTGAACTAGCTTTGTTTACTCAACAATATATCTTTGAGGTCTCATTGTGTCAGGAAGGAAGCGGCCTCCCTTTTAAAAGGGCTGCTTAGAGCACCACAGTGTAGGAACCAATTCCCCTTTGGACAGACACTTATGTTGTTTCACATACATAGTGGAGCCTTTATTCATGGGCCACGTTGGTAGACCCAGGGTTTCTTCAAACATAGCTTGGAAAACACTGATCTGGACCAAGCCCCTCACTGTATGTTGAGGGGAAGGCACAAGTACGTCCCCCAGTATGTCCAAGGCTGAAAGCAGAGCCTACAACCCAAGAGACCTGCATCCTTGTGCTGCCTGTGCCCCTAATGTGCTGTGTTACCTTGGGTACTTCCCAGCCCTCTCTGGGCCTCCTCCCATGACTCACGGGGCTGGGATATCCTTTTTGACACAGACCTTCCGTGGCTACACACACACTATTGGATTCATCCCCTTCTCCCATTTCTTCCCCACAGTGGCCTGACAGTAGCAACGGCAACCCACCAGGGTCCACAGAGGGTAAGTAGCTGGCAAGCACGTGTACTGGAGTCATGTTATGTAGCGGATTAGGTTAGGTTCTCAGTCAGAGCTTGAGGCAAAAATCCCAAACAGTCAAAACCACTCTTGAAAATCCCATAAATTTCCCCCAAAGTACTTAGTACAAGCTATTGTTTTTCTATAATGTTGTTTCATAACATGAACAAAACTCCGTTAGCTTTAAACTCAAGAATCACAGCTGGCATGGCAAGATGCTTACTTATATCACAAGACAGACACATCAAGGGGTCCAGGGCTGGGTGCCAGGTGTTGGGGTGGGAAACACCCAGGACTGTGGGTGTGCTCAGATAAAGCCTCACCATCCCACATGTCTCTCTTCCCAGCAGGTTCTGAGGAGATCATTGTGGTTGCCTTGTATGATTACGAGGCCATTCACCATGAAGACCTCAGTTTCCAGAAGGGGGACGAGATGGTAGTCCTGGAAGAGTGAGTCCCCATTCCACTCCCCTCTAAGACATACCTATCTCCAATACTCAGTTTTGCTCTCTTGTGCTTCAGTAAAGGACCTGATAAACTATATTACACTAGGGTGTAAATGACTGATGAGAACCTGATCGTAATAAAGGAAGAAGAGTTTGCTGTTAACCTGGCTTACAGCCACAGTAAAGGGGCTTGCATACTTGCTAATGGCTCATCCAGGCAAGGATGGACAGTAGAAAGTGCTTTCTCAGGGAAGCCTTTCTTGGACTCCTATGATTAAGCTGCAGCCTTACCTATGGACCAGACCCTGCTGAGGTGACTTTGCATTCAGAAATCCATGGATCTCTGAGCTTGCTACCTCCACTCTCCTACCATCTTCACCATCAGTGGATGTAGTGTCTAGTATGTCCTGGGGCCCAAGGATGGGAGTGGTTATGCTTGGTCAGACTCCTGAGCCCACTCCTTCTGGCTCTCAGCCCCAACGAGCCACTGTGAGTCTGCCATGGGCATAGGGCCCCACCTTACATATGGCTAATAAGGCCAAGGCCACAAGTCCAGGGAATAAGAGTGAGGCCACAAACCTAGGACTCTGAATGCAGGTACAGGGCTTGATTCTAGCCCTGGGCGGACCTTCAGAGGCACAGTGGGGATTGTTGTAAAGGTATTTACCTTAACGGGGTGAAGGCTGGGAGCGGAGACAGTAGTGGCCCTGCCCTTCACCCTACCGGCTTCCTGGTGTTGGGGGTATTCCAGGCCAACGCTGGGGGGCCCAAGAGGACGAGGAGTGGTCCTCCTGCCCTCTGACCCCTTTGCTTCCTCCTGTCCCTCAGATCTGGGGAGTGGTGGAGAGCACGATCCCTGGCTACCCGGAAAGAGGGCTACATCCCAAGCAACTACGTTGCCCGAGTCAACTCTCTGGAGACAGAAGAGTGAGTATTCTATTTCCCCGCCCTCCAGAAGGAAGCATGAACAGAGCCAGCCTTGCTCCTGCCTCAGGGCCTTTGCACTCACTGTCTCCCCTGCCTGGCACGCTCTTCCTAGGGCTCTTTGCCTGGCTGGCTCCTTCTCATCTTTCCAGTCTCAGAGAGGCCTTCCCGGTCTCAATCAGGTCCCCTCTGAGATTCTCTCTCTCTCATGGAAACCCATTTTACTTCCTTCTAGACACTTCTCACTAGCAAAAATGATCGTGTTTCCTTGGTTGTTCACGGGTTCGCTGTCTGCCTCCCGCACCTTGAGAACCACTGACCTAAATACCTATGTGAGTCTTACACTCCTGGGTTCTTGTGTCTGCATCAAGAAACTGCTCACAGAGGCTGCTTCTGGGGAGGGCAGCTGGGGCACTGGAATCAGCGTGGGATGAGATCTTATTTCCTCATCTGCCTTGAAATAGGCAATATTTTCAAATGTTTCAAAATGCAAATGGTGCAGAAGGACCTAGGATAAAGAGTGAAAAGTGTTCCTCCCACCCTATCCCCACCCAGCTACTTCCCTTCCAGAAGCAACCAGTTTCTTGTACGTCCTCCCAAATGCTTTATACTTGATTAAGAAAATACATATATCTCCCTCCATTTTACACAAGTGGCAGATTGAACGCACACTGTTCTACTCCTTTTGTTCAGCTCTTCCGTGCAGCACCTACAGTATCCTCCTTTTCACAGCTGCAGTGTCTGTCACGTAGATGCCCCACCATCCCCTGCCAGCGGTCACTTAAGCTGCTTCCAGTCTTGTGCTGCGGTGAATCTCCTTGCGTATATGTCACTTCCTCCTGTGCAAGATCGGTGGGATAACTTCCTAGGGATGGAATTGCCAGGGAGATAGCGGGATAAGTTCCTAGGGATGGAATTGCCAGGGAGATATCTCTTACTCTGTACCCTTTAACATTGCTTGAACATTTTACCATGGCATGAATTACTTTATCAAATGAGAGCAAAGAAGGCAAGTGGGGGGTGTAGAATGGTGACTAAGACCTTGGGCTCTGGAGTTAGACTGCCTGGCTTTGAATCCTGCCCCCACCACTTCCTAGCTCTATGACGCCAGGCAAGTTACTTGCTTTCTCTGTTCCTCAGTTTCCTCATCTATAAAGTGGGGATAATAAAGGCAATGATTCCACAGAGTTGTTGGGTGGGTAACAAGAACTTGAGGAATGTCAGCTGTCTGTCTCCCCAGTTGATAGCAGAGGAAACAGGAGTCCAGAGAGGGAAAACGACGTGATCAAAATCACACAGCAGATTTGTGGCAGGGTCAAGGCCAGCTGACCTCTGGTCTGAGGTTTTTCCATCACAGCCCATGAACTACTCCTCAGGGAACGGGTTTGTTTGCTGCTGCTTGAATTTTTCCACCCAAGATCCCAAACATCCAGGGAGTATGAAGAAAAGGTCCAAGGATATGGTCCCAAGTAGAAAATCATTTGAAATCTCACCTTTTATCTTAGAAACGCATGCCGACTTTATATTCACTCTGTATCCACAGAGGAGGATGAACTGTGGCAGTAACAGAGCTCAGCCCTCACTCACGTGGGCCTCCAAGACCCTGAAAAGATGGTCAAATGTTCTTGTGAAATTTGGAGAAGTAAGATTTTTGACCGCAGTTGGTTAAGACCGCTGTATTTTTCCACCCAATCTTTCTGTTCATCACCTTATCCCTCCCGTTGGGTGGTGCTGGAACGACCACGAGCATTTTGTATTTGTAACGCTGTGTTACTTTTCTTGAAGAAAGCTCCCCAAATTGCATAAGTTTCAGCCTCAGCAAACTGGATTCACCAGTTTGGTAAAATGTCTGTTTTAATGTTAAAATATTAAAAGAATGGTTGTTTTCCCCAAAAGAATCTGAGTAAAATTGATCCCGCAGGAAGCCTGGCCCTCAGAATCCTGGTGCCGGGCAAGAGCACTGAGAGCCCGCCAGGACTGTCCGCCACGGGTTCACACGCTGCACCCCCCTCCCCTCCAGGTGGTTCTTCAAGGGCATCAGCCGGAAGGATGCAGAGCGCCAACTCCTGGCCCCTGGCAATGTGCTGGGCTCCTTCATGATGCGGGACAGCGAGACCACCAAAGGTGATGCGGGCCCTCCCAGCCCTGTGTCCCTGCCCACCCACCCCTACCCCACGGGGAATGCCCCGGGGGATGGGGGCCTGAACAACTCACCAGCCCACCGCGGCTTCCAAGCTTCCTCCGGCCCTTTGCTCAAGCCTAGTTTGGGCCTTCTCAGCCCCCAGAGCTGCCGGCTTAGGCCAATGGAAGTAGGAGGCAGTGACCGCCCCTAAAAACAACATCCTGCTTGTATTCTTTTAAATATCCATCAAAATATATCTTGTCCCTAGACCTGACTCTTCCCTCTCTCCATACGAAAATGGGTGGCCTCCTCCCAAAGGAGGGCCTTCGCTAGGACCCTGCTTAAAATAGCTCCTTAGAGGTATTTGGAAGTTTTGATGTTGGAGGGCTGCTTCCTGAAATTTCTGTGCTGTGAGGGTGGCTTTGTGCCGGGTCATCGCACAGGAGGCAAGAGCAGTGCCCCAAAACAGTGCGTAACTCAAACTGACATCAACTGAGGCCAGTTTTCCCAAAGGAATGAATGTAAGTAGGAGTCTCGTGATTTCGGATTTCACACACAGAGTGGACCTTTACTACGGTGTTTAGTCTCAAGACTGCCTGGTTCAAAGAAATCAGTAAATTGCGTGAAGTGCGACCTCACAGTACCCTGGGCAGTTTTGGGGCCAACACTCGAAGGCATCTGTGTGACCTTCTACTCACTCCCTAGGTATCTGAACTGGGGAAGCCTGAATGTGGCTAGAACACCACTCAAAATCAGTGTTTTGGGTCAGTGAATATTTAGGCTTTATTTCCTCCCACCCAACAAGCCCCTTTTCAGCCCCCAGAGGAAAAGAAATGGACAAAAAGGTAAAGCCGTACACAGCCCTCGGCTTCTCTTCTCCCGCTGGGCCATCCTGCACACAGGGGCAGACCTACGGGGCAGGAAGGTGAGCTTGGGCCACTGTCACAGCCCTCAGAGGTGGGGGCATAGGCGGGTTCGCCGAGTTAATAAAACTTGCAGCACAAGTGCCCCAAATCCTATCCTGCCTCTTCTTGGATTCTGCTTCTCCCCACCCAGCATCGGCCAAACCAGCCTCACCTTGACTGGGCAGAGCGGCTAAGAGTGGGGGTCCCAGAGCCTGCTGCCTGGGTTTGACTCCCAGCTCTGCTACTTACAAGCTGTGTGACTGTGGGTGAGTTACTTCACCTCCCTGGACCTCAGTCTCCTCATCTATAAAATTGTGGTGATGAAGAACCTCTACCTTGTGGGGTTATTCATTCACTATAGTGAATAATATCATTTATCATAATACATATAACTATAATTCATTATAATGAATATTATTCCTATTCATTCATTTTTTCTTTCATTCATTTTTTATTCAGACAAGGTTCTTAGTGGCTAGCATGTATGATCAACTGTTATTCATGCAACAGTTTAAACCTCCCCCAAATCCTAAGACATGGTGCTACTGTGGTAGAGAAAACTGAGAGACAGAGAGGCTGATAACTTGCCCAAGGACACTCAGCTCACAAATGGCAGAACCATGGCCGTGGACTGAAAGACGTGTGTGTTTCTGGTCTATGTGATGCCATGTGTATTAGGTTCCTATTGCTGTTGTAACAAATTACCACAAGCTTAGTGGCTTAAAGCGAGATAAATTTATGATGTTACAGTTCTGGGGCTCAGAATTCTGAAATCAGTCTCACTGGGCTCAAGTTAAAGTGTCCGCAGGACTGGTCCCTTCTGGAGGCTTCACAAAAGAATCTGTTTCTTTGCCTTTTTCAGCTTCTAGAGGTCACCAGCATCCCTTGCCTCATAGCCCCTTTCTCACATCTCTCCAACCTCAACTTTCCATCTTCATATATCCTACTTTGACCTTCTTACTTCCTCTTATAAAGACCCTTGTGATTACACTGGGCCTACCTGGATAATCCAGGATGATTTCCCTATCTCCAGATCCTTAACTGAATCACATCTGTAAAACCCCTTTTACCATGTAAGGTAATCACAGGTGTCAGGGATTAGAACGCGGACATCTTGGGAGCTGTTACTCAGCCTGCCACAGCATTTAATGTTTACACTTACATTTCAATGTTTATACTGTAATAATTGAACTGGATATTTTTGTGTTTGTTTTATCTTTTTGCTTGTTTGTTTCTAAATAGCATTTCTACCAAACTGGTGTGGTATCTTGGCTTTTGTGATTGATAGATAGATAGATAGATAGATGATAGGAAGAAAAAGAGATAATAATGAAGATGATGACAGCCAACATTTAATGAGTGTTTACATCCTGAGTACAAGCATTACTTCTTTTAACCATCAGGCAATGGGATGGGGGTGAGGAGGTATGACCAATCCCATTTTACAGATGAGAAAACTGAGGCCCAGAGAAGTGACGCGGTCACTTGTCCAAGGTCTCACAGCTGGACATGGAGCAGCCTGAGAAGCACCCAGGAAGCCTGACTCCACAGCCCACTCCTACCCTGTACTCCACTGAGCAGGTGCCAGGACGGTGCCAGTAGTGGCCTTACAGAGTGTCAGGTTGCTGACACAAGGTGGCAGGCCTCCGAGAGTCCACTCCTGAGGGGTTTCTCTCTGGCCCACGCAGGGAGCTACTCTTTGTCCGTGCGAGACTACGACCCCCAGCACGGGGACACAGTGAAACATTATAAGATCCGGACGCTGGACAATGGGGGCTTCTACATCTCCCCCCGGAGCACCTTCGGCAGCCTGCAGGAGCTGGTGGCCCACTACAAGAGTGAGTCCTGGGGGTTCCCTGGCGATCCAGTGGTTAAGACTCCGCCCTTTTAATACACGGGGTGCAGGTTCAATCCCTGATCAGGAAACTAAGATCCCACATGCTGTGGGACACAGCCAAACAAACAAAAAAGAGTAAGTCCTACTGTGGCTGCCTTCCAACCGGGGGCCCAAGTGGGTGGGCCTGTCTCCCAGGAATCCTGGTCAAGTGTGCACTGCAGCCTCTGAGGCCTGATGATGCTTCCTCCCCAGACAAATAGTTGCTTCGGAGTCTCCTGAAGGCCTTTTGAGCAGGAGGACAGAGGTGACATCTCGTCATGCTCTGTTCTCTTGGGGATGTCCCTGATAGGGCGACCCTTTGGAACACGGGCCAGATACAGTGGACCAGGTGGGGCAGCCCCCAAGGGGAAGCCTGTGGCTGGCCTGGAGCTGGCTGCCCTCAGCTGATCAGGGATTCTATTCCAGAGGGGAGCGACGGACTCTGCCAGAAGCTGACAGTGCCCTGCATGTCCTCCAAACCCCAGAAGCCTTGGGAGAAAGATGCCTGGGAGATCCCCCGGGAGTCCCTCAGGCTGGAGAAGAAACTTGGAGCTGGGCAGTTTGGGGAAGTCTGGATGGGTAAGGA
This sequence comes from Pseudorca crassidens, assembly GCF_039906515.1. NCBI lineage: Eukaryota > Metazoa > Chordata > Mammalia > Artiodactyla > Delphinidae > Pseudorca > Pseudorca crassidens. Next base: position 62,976,705 of record NC_090310.1, read on the forward strand.
CCCAGGGCCAGAGTGGGGAGGGGAAGGAGGGGAGAGGGAGGTCCTTGCTTTCAGGAACAGCCTGAGGCAAAGTGGGAATGCCACCCAGGGCAGAGGGGAGATTTGAATAATAACCATAAAGGAGCAATTCTTCAGGTCCTCTCTGATAGCAAACCAAATTGTCCTGCCATGCAAACACTGATTTGCCTTTGAGGCCAGGCCTGTTGGGGTCAAACACTTTCTTCTGGGAAGTAGGAGTCCTAGATGAGGAATCTGCTCCCTCATATGGAGCTGGGACAGTCTCTTAGTAGGGTGTTGACATAACCTGAACATCTCTTAGGATGATGAAAATTAAGAATGGGAAAGAATATAGGACTTCCCTGGTGGTCCAGTGGTTAAGACTCTGTGCTTCCAATGCAGGGGGTACGGGTTTCGATCCCCGGTTAGGGAACTAAGATCCCACATGCCATGCAGCATGGCAAAAAAAAAAAAAAGAAAGAAAGGGTAAGTATTACTGGAGATTTCCAGGTGAGTTCAGTGTTGGCAGCCGACGAACAAGCTGTTCTGAGCACCGGCCGTGTGCCCAGCGCCATGCTAGGGCATTGTGGAGCACCAAAAAGTCATATTCCACCCCTGCTGTCCTGCCTCTAATAACCTAAGAATAGCAAAGCCTGCTTTGCAGGACTGTGGGTTAGACACGATGCCTGGCCCAGTGCCTGGCGCCCCCCATTGTGTTTATACTCCACCACATTCCAAATGGGAGTGAAGACAACTTACAGATATGCAAACAATTCAGCCAGAAAAAAATAAGATTAAAATCCACCTATGTTAACTATATTTATTGAGAGCCTACTATGTGCCAGGCACTGAATAAGAGAATGTGGCAGAGAGAATATGGAGAGGAAGGTAAGACAGATTGGGCTGATGAGGTTGGAAAACAAAAAATATTATATGAGGCCTTAGACTCTTACTACAGGAAGACCTCAACTCTGGATTAGAGCTTCCTGGCAGCCAAGGCACACGTGGAAACACAAGCAACAACGAGATTTACAAGATCAACAAGATGAAGCAGGGAAGGAGTAGGGTGAGGTGAGGGAACAGCATGTGCAAAGTCCCTGTGGTGGGAAGGGGAGTTGGCTGCTTGGGGGACTGAAGGATACGCAGGCTGATTGGTGCACAAAAGGTAAGGAGGTGTTGGTGGATGATGAGGCGAGGTGGGCAAGGCCAGATCATGCAGGGCCTTATGGACCATGATGAAACTGGTATTTATTTTGAGAGCAGTGTTAAGATTAAATAAACCATTTTAAGCAAAGATAGTATGTGTATGAATGTCTGACAAAACAAAGGTAGGTGTGTGAGTGAGTGACATAATCTGAGTGATGTTTTAAGGTTATTCTTTAATCCCTGAAAGAGCCTTTGCAGATGAGGAAACCACAGTTCAAAGAGGTTGAGTGACTTGCCCAAGGGCACACAGCTAGGAAGTGGTAAACCGGCCCTTCAACCCACATCTGTCTAAGGCCAAAGCCCATGTCTCCCCTTCTCTCTCTAAGGGCTGAGATGGGCAGGGAAGGCGTCCTGGAGGAGGCAGGTCTGCACCCGGGTCTTCCAGAACTGTGGGCAGTGGGTCCTGACCACCTTTCCTGCTCCTTGTTCCACTCCAGCCACCTACAACAAGCACACCAAGGTGGCCGTGAAGACGATGAAGCCCGGGAGCATGTCTGTGGACGCGTTCCTGGCAGAAGCCAACCTGATGAAAACTCTGCAGCACGACAAGCTGGTGAAGCTGCATGCCGTGGTCACAGAGGAGCCCATCTACATCATCACAGAGTTCATGGCCAAAGGTGCCACATGCTGGGAGCTGGGGATGCAGGCTGTGGCTCCTCCGGGTCAATTGCAGAGTCAACGGTGACCCTGTCACGGTTCTTGCCTTCAAGATTTCCCCAGTCTGACCAGGAGCTCTTCTGACACGAGCTCACTGATCATCCTCATATCCACCTACCCCACCCTCCTGTTTGAGGGGGTGAAATCATGTTAGGGGGATGCCAGGAGAAGGGGAGCACATGGGCCCCTGGGAGAGCGGGTGGGGCCAGAATCCCTCTGGGTGATAAGAGGAGAGGCTTCTAGGGGTTCACTGTGAGCCCTAGAGCCTGGAGTGACTCCCTAAACCACCCCCCCACCCCCTACCATCAGCCACCTTCCCTAGCTGGACCAATGCTCCAGAAAAGAGAGTCAAAGCATTAAGACCTTTGTCAACCTTAAGAGTTGACAAAGCATCCGTTCCAGGCTGCCCCCACCCTGCCTACACACAATTCAGGACAGTCTCAGGGATCTTTTTTTAGACCACCATTTACCAATCATTTTCAATCCCTGCCCATTTCTCTATATACAGAAACATCTCACATGACCTCCATTTAGAGTGATTCAACATCTCAAAGCTTTTATCATTTTCTAAACACACAATTATGCCTGCCTTATAAAACCACGCCCCCAGTCATCCAGGCTCAGAAAGCCGTCTCAGTCAAGGGACCAGTCTGGCAATCACAAAGTCGTTTTCCAAACGCCCCAATTCTGTTTCTCAAACACTAGGAGCGGTAAATACTTTTATTTAGATCCATTACTAGGAAAGATCTTAAGCACACGCTGAAGTCCTGAGAGTAGTAAATGTTGCTTCACCCTCCCCGACACAGGCAGCCTGCTGGACTTCCTGAAGAGTGAAGAAGGCAGTAAGCAGCCGTTGCCAAGACTCATCGACTTCTCAGCCCAGGTGCGAGTCTAATGGGGAAGTCTGGGGAGGGCGACAGGAAGGCAATTATCTCTTCAACAAATGTTTATTGATCACATACTATAGTAGTAACAGTAATGATAGCTAACATTTATTGAGTGCTCAGGATTAAAGTATGCTTTTTCTATGTGCCTTCTATGTACTAACTCACGTAGTCCTCACATCAACCTTCTAGGGTGAGATTTTTGTTATCTATTCCTTTGTGATCAACCACTCCAAAGCTTAGTAGCCTGAAACAGCAACGTACTATTTCCCATGATTCTGTGGAGTTGACTGGGGTCGGCTGGGTGGTTTTTCTGCTCCACGTGGTGAAACCGAGGTTCCTCTTGTGGATGCATTCTTCTGAGAGCTTGCCTGGGGCTAGAATGTCCGAGACGGTGGCTCATCCTCCAAGTCTCTCTCCAGTGGCCCCACGTCACTCAATAGGCCAAGCAGAGCTCCTTTACATCCTGGCAGCGAGGTTCCAAGAGGGAATCTTCTAAGGGACCAAGCCGTAAATGAGCAAGCTCTGCTTGCATCACGCTTACTAACGTCCCCGTGGCCAAAGCAAGTCACATGCCCAGCCCTCAGTCAGTGTGGGAAGGACTACACCATGAGTCCCAGGAGGCATGGTTCACTGGAAGCCGCTGATGTAATAGTCCGGCCACAGATAGGTAATTGTCACTCCATTTTACAGCACAGGAAATTGAGGCACAGAGATGAAGTGAAGTACCGATGAGGAAACTAAGGCCCAGTGAGGTGGAGTAGCTTGTCTAAATTACTATGTTACTTTTAGGGGATACAGCAGTGAACAAAATGGAAAGTATTGCTGTCCTCCCAGGGTTTACACTTACGAAACAACTGAATCTCTTAGAGAGCCAGGACCCAAGTGGTCCTGGCTCAGTGCCAAAAGAATGCAGTATCCAGCAAAATTTAAAATGTCTGTAAATCACACAAACGCTTCTTAAACCCCATTTTCTTTCTCATCTTCCCTTCACTTTCTACAGCTCTTCTCACCCCCAGCCTGAGTGCTTTTTACTTCTAGCCTCTCATTCTGTCCTATCTGTGGGAAAACAGGGGAGGAAAAGTCTGCTATGGGAGTACACGGCCGGAGCACTTAGCCCAGTCCAGGAGCAATCTGAGAAGGCTTCTCAGAGGAAGCGGTCTCTAGGCTGAGCCCTGAAGGATGAGTAGAAGTTAGGCAGATGAAGAGGAGAGGGAAGGGTATTCTAGGCAGAAGAAGCAGCCTGTGCCAAAGCCCAAAGGGCAAAACAGGAGCTCAGCCTGGTCAGTTGGAGGCTGGGCCTGGCAAAAATGAAGGGGGTGTGGCTCGCAGCCTGGAAGGTGTTAAGGGAGACGGGGGCGCCTGGGCCTAGGGCTGGGCCTTCTGGAGATGCCTGAGGCAGAGTTCACTTGAGTAGGCAAATCCTGGGGGGGTGGGCAGAGGTATAATAAAAGAGTTTACCTTTCAGAGCCTGGAATGCCAGAGGCCTATGGAAATCAAGACCTGGCATTTTCCCTTCAGTGGGCGCTGCCCCGGGGAAACAATAGTCTGGCCTGTTACTAAATTATAACCATCAAACTGGCAGAAACCTTGCCGGGTGGAGGTTCACGGACTGGGGCAAGAACCACTCTCCTCATGGCACAGACAGGAAAATAGAAACCACAGGAGGGAAAGAGGTTCCAGGCCCTTGTGCATCAAGGAGCAGAGGTACCCCCAGAGCCCAGGGACGGGAAGGAGTCAACCTGGTGGCCTGATCTTCACTTCCAGTCTAGAGAGGCAGGTGGGCGCAGTCAGTGGAGGCTGCCCAGCCCTGTCACCAACTGGCTGTGGAGCCTGAGATCCACTCTGGGTCTTGGTCTCTCTATTTGTCAAGTGAGGGAATTGGACCATCTCTGTGGTTTTCAAGTTTGAAAGCTTTTTCTTTTTTTTTTTTTTAAGCCATAACTCGGTTAGTCAAATGAATCTTATAGAGCAGCTGAATACTTTAAAATAGATCAAAACAGAGCTGCTCTGATTGAAGCAGGTGGCCTTTATTTTCTCCCTCCAACCCCAAGATGACCTTGAGGTATCAATTGGGTTCAGTTTGAAGAGCCCTGAGCTGGGATATCCCTACAGGCCCTTCCAGCTGGTTCTGTGATTCCCTGATACTCTGAGAAGCAAACCCAGTAATAACGCCTGACATCATGGCAGCCCACTTGGTGGGCATGAAATCTCACCACCTCATTAACCCCCAATTCGTAGACCAACCCTGAACCCAGTCAACCTATCCACTATTTGTTCAGTTGACAAACCCTGGAGAAGAACCACTATATGCACATGGGCTTAGAAATCACGTAGAGTTTTGCTATTGACCCCAGCTCTGCCTGTGTAGCTTTGAGCAAATTGCTTAACCTTTCTGAGGGCCACTTTCCTCAACAGGGACCATTATAGCCACTGTTGAAGTGAATAATTATATGCCAGACTCTGTTCTAAGCCCTGATGTAGACTTAGAGTATTAATCCTCACACGACCCCTTGGAAGAAGGTTCTATTGTCCCCATTTTACAGAGAAGAAAAGTGAGGCACAGAGGGTTAAAATAGTTTGCTTGGAGGTCACAGAGATATGGGGCTCAAATTGAGCTGGTCCAACCCCAGAGTCACCTAAGCATTCTCATCTGCTGTCTCCTGAGTGGGGTTAGTCCCACCTGCCCCACTGAGCTCATGTGCTCATGTGCAAATCCATAACATGAGAGTCTGTCCCTGGGTACTGAAAAATGGTAACGACCAGCATTAGTGCCTGCTCTGTGCCAAACATTCAGGTAGAGTAATGGACACAGGGCTGCCACAGCAGGGCTGTCAGATTTCCAGTCCTGGTCTCCACTTGGGCCAGTTAAGTATTTCTCTAGGATTCAGTTTTCTCACCTGTAAAATAGTGCTGATATCAATAGTACCTCCCCCAAAGCAGAGAGTAAATGCTATTTAAGTTTGTTAAGTATTATCTTATGATTAATGAATAAGCTACAACATCCGCCGTTAATGTTACAGCTGTTGTTAACTGTTTGGTCGAGGAACTCCTTATAAATTTTCCACACCCCCTGGTCAAGACTCCGCCTTACCACAAACAAAATCAGAAAGTCTCACGTCTTTGTTGGAAAGACTGGAGCCTCAGACCTCAGTTCCAATGGCCACAGGTGCTCCCTGCTGGCCATTTTCCACAAGTGCACCATCCACTTGCCTCAGACTTTGAACAGGCTTGTGTCTCGGTTTGGTCTGGTCAGAAGTCCCACCTCCCCAAATAATCTCACCAGATTGCACCCAGCTGCAGTTCTCCAGAGCACTGGGGTTCTGAGTAACTAGAGGCAGCTTGGGGTATGGGGAGTGGAAATCCACAGACAGGTTTGAATCAGAATCTCCCTGGTGGTGTGATCTAGAAAATGTGTCCCTCCCCTGTACAACAGAAATGGTGATAATGCCTGCCTCAAGGACATTGAAGGCCAGTTTATGAACTATAAATGCTATTTTCTGAGTTTCTGAGGGTTAGTCATAAGCCTGTTTCTGAGGGTTAATGCACAAACCCTTGTAAGTGGAAAACGTCTCTAAGGAAAAATCCCACATCTTTCTGTCAGGCTTCCAAGGTCCCATTGTGAATAAGAATCCTCCACACAAGGTTGGGATTGACATATATACATTAATATGTATAAAATGGATAACTAATAAGAACCTTCTGTATAAAAAATAAATAAAATAAAATTCAAAACAAAAAAAAGAATCCTCCACACAGTCCATTATGCACTCAGCAGCCATGATGACATTAAAATATATATCAGACCATGTCACTCTCCTGCTCTAAGACTTCTTTCTTCCCTTTATGCTTAGACTACAACCCAACTGCCTCTCCTAACCTACAAGGTTCTTCCCAATCAGCAGCCTCCCTAACAACCTCAACTCCCCCAACTTCCCCTCTGGCAACTTCTGCTCAGCCACCTGTTCTATGAATACCCAAGCTCACTCCTACTTCCGGACCTTTGCTCATGGTGATGCTCTTATTTGACACATTTTTATCATCACTCAGATCTTTCCTAAAGTTTCACCTCATCAAAGCAGCCTTCCCTGACCATCTAATCCAAAACAGCCCTCTACACTTCGTGTCCTATTACCTGCTTCATCCTTTCTTTATGGTACTTATTACCACCTGCAGGGACCTTGCCTGGCTCCCCACCTGTTCAAGCAATATGTCTGGCACCCATGAGACACTCAGTAGATATTTGTTGAATGAATAAAGGAATTTTCCCTACCCAGGCTTCGGGGTGAAGGAGGCATAAGAGATACAGCAGAATGTTATGTGAGCCTAGGTTGTTCCCAGAAGTGGGGTTGAGGATGAAAGCCCGTCGAAGTATATTGGTTTGTGTGTGTGTAGGTCCCTGGAGAAATAACACTTTTTCCTCAAAGCGTTCTTGGGAGGTCTTGGAGCTCTAGAGAAGCCCCAAACTGGCCCAGGCCCTGAGGATCCCCCCAGTCTGGCTGGGTAGACAGAGAAATGCCAACCTGAGCCCAGGACCCTCCCACAAAAAAAGAGGGAGCTGGCGCACGTATTTTCCAGCCTTCTCACACTTGGACATTTCTCTTCTGCTTTTGGATGAGACCCATCTTGGGCTGGGCCAGATCCGAGGGTAAGCGTGTCTCTCTTTTGGGTGGAGATTGCAGAAGGCATGGCCTTCATCGAGCAGAGGAACTACATCCACCGAGACCTCCGAGCCGCCAACATCTTGGTGTCTGCGTCCCTGGTGTGCAAGATTGCTGACTTCGGCCTGGCGCGGATCATAGAGGACAACGAGTACACAGCTCGGGAAGGTAGGGGATGCTGCCGAGGGCCCCGTGAAGCCCACTCGGGTGGGTCGTGACTGTTGAGAGTTAAGACCCGTGAAAGTGATTGGTGAAAATGCAAAGGTCTGTCCCAGTATCAGCTGTGAGTTATTAAGCTGGACGGACTCCTGGACATAGTGTCTTGGTCTGCAGAGTCTCCCCCAGTGACTGTGATCAGTTGTAGATTGGGTTAGTCAAGTCATGTTGAAATTAAGGGTAAGAGCAACGTTATGTGTAGTCGACAAAAATTGGGAAGCATCTGGGCTTCCCTGGTGGCGCAGTGGTTGAGAATCCGCCTGCCGATGCAGGGGACGCAGGTTCGTGCCCCAGTCCGGGAAGATCCCACATGCCGCGGAGCAGCTGGGCCCGTGAGCCATGGCCGCTGAGCCTGCGCGTCCGGAGCCTGTGCTCCGCAACGGGAGAGGCCACAACAGTGAGAGGCCCGCGTACCGCAAAAAAAAAAAAACAAAAAAAAACTGGGAAGCATCTAAATGTCCACAAATAGTAGAATGATCTTTAAATTGGGGTCTATTCACAGAATATGATATTATGGAACGATGAGAACTTACGAACCAGTGACACATGCAAAGAAGTAGATGACTATCACGGCATAATATCGAAATAAAAGAAATCAGACAAAAAAGTAGATGCTGGATAGTTGCATCTATATAAAATTCAGAAACAGGCAAACACATATGTGAAGGTTGACAGCAGCAATATTCTTAAGAGCCCAAAAGTGGAAGCAACCCAAATGTCCATCAACTGATACACAAAATGGGATATAGACATACAATGGAATATCATTTGGCCATAAGAAAAGGCACGAAGTACTAATATACCCTAAACATGGATAAACTTTGAAAACATCATGTTAAGTGAAAGAAGCCAGGCACGAAGACCTATATTATATGATTCCATTTATATGAAATGCCCAGAACAAGCAAATCTACAGACAGAAAGTAGATTAACTCCAGCCTAGGGCTGGTGTGGGGACCTGGCAAGAAATGAGTAGTGACTGCTGTGGTTTTGGGGGGTATGATGAAAATATTTTAAAACACAACTTTGTGAATATACTAAGAACCATTGTACTGTATACTTTAGGTGGGTGAATTATATGGTCTGTGAATGTATCTCAAACAAAAAAAACAGGCAAAACTCATTTATGATGTTAGAGATCAGAGTAATAGCTACCTGGATTGGGGGGGGGTATTGACAGAGAGGGGGCCGGAGGGAACACTTCTGAGAAAGTGTTCTATATCTTGATCTGAGTGGTGATTACAAAGGGATATACATATATAAAATGCATCAAGTTGTGTATGAAAGATTTGTACATTCTATTTCATGTTTATTATGACACAATTAAAAGAATCTAAACTTAGGGCAACCACTAAAAGAATAGAGTGTAGGGCTTCCCTGGTGGCACAGTGGTTGAGAGTCCACCTGCTGATGCAGGGGACACGGGTTCGTGCCCTGGTCCGGGACAATCGCACGTGCCGTGGAGCAGCTGGGCCTGTGAGCCATGGCCGCTGAGCCTGTGTGTCCGGAGCCTGTGCTCTGCAACGGGAGAGGCCACAACAGTGAGAGGCCCACATACCACAAAAAAAAAAAAAGAATAGAGTGTATAATTTCTAAACCAAGAGAGGATAAGCAGGAATAAAAAAAACTCTCTCAATCCCAAGGAAGGAAGGGATTGGGGAAAAACAGAAAAAACATAGAGCATTTTCAGAACTTGACTATGTACTAAATCATAAAGCAGGTCTCAACAAACTCCAAAGAACATGTATCCTTTACACCACATTCCCCAACCACAGTGGAATTATGATAGAAATCACTCACCAAAGGTTAACTAAACCCATCCCAGACCAGAGGCAAGGAGGGGAGGACTAGAAGGGGAGACACCCAGTGACGGGGGAAACCTCAGAGGCCAAGAGCCAAAATCTTCCCTTTCCCCATTGCAGGGGGTTAGGGGGCGGAGGCATCAGATGTGACCTGGTCTCAAAGTCCCTTGAAGTTCTGCTGTCCCCAAAGATCCTGTGACCTCTAGGACTCCACTCTTCAGGAGTTGCAGTTCACCAGGACATCAGCTGAATCAATGAGGTGGCCCCAGAGAGTGAGTTCCCAGACACATCCCAGGCACCTCGGCCCACTCCTCCCCACTTTAGCCATCTGTCCTCAGGATGGATGTTCCTTGCTTCCACGGAGGCCAGATTGAGGGAAGTCACAGTTCTGCAGGGGGCAGACGTTGGCAGCTGTACCGCTGTCCTGTTCCCTTGCATTAGCAGAGACCCAGCCCTGACTGCTCCCCAGACTCAGCCTGACTCTGCTCTGTCCAAACCACAGGGGCCAAGTTCCCCATCAAGTGGACAGCTCCTGAAGCCATCAACTTTGGCTCCTTCACCATCAAGTCAGACGTCTGGTCCTTTGGTATCCTGCTGATGGAGATCGTCACCTACGGCCGGATCCCTTACCCAGGTAGGAGAGAGAACATCAGCTTGGGGCTGCTTCCAGGGCCCAGCCTGGCTCTCTTCTCTTATCAATGCGGCCATTCGGACCGAGTTTTTGTTTGTTTGTTTGTTATTTTGTTTATTTATTGTTATCAATTTTTTTTTTTTTTTGGCTGCATCGGGTCTTCTTTGAGGCACGTGGGATCATTCATTGCAGTGTGCGAGCTCTTCGTTGTGGTGCGCGGGCTTCTCTCTAATTGTGGCTTGCGGGTTTTCCCTCTCTAGTTGTGACACGCGGGCTCCAGAGCGCGTGGGCTCTGTAGTTTGCGGCACGGGGGCTCTCTAGTTGAGGCACATGAGCTCAGTAGTTGTGGCACACAGGCTTAGTTGCCCCACTGCATGTGAGATCTTAGTTCCCTGACCAGGTATCAAACCCACGTCCCCTCCCTTGGAAGGTAGATTCTTTACCACTGGACCACCAGGGAAGTCCCGATTTTTATCAATATTTTTACTGAAGTATAGTTGATTTGCAATGTGTTAATTTCTGCTGTACAGCAAAGTGATTCAGTTATATACATTCTTTTTTTTAATATTCTTTTCCATTATGTTTTATCATAGGATATTGAATATAGTTCTCTGTGCTGTACAGTAGAACCTTGTTGTTTATCCATTCTATATATAAAAGCGTCCATCTGCTAACCCCAACCTCCCACTCCATCCCTCCCCCAACCCCTTCCCCCCTGGCAACCACCAGTCTGTTCTCTATGTCGGACTGAGTTCCTGGCCCTCACCCCCAACTTCCCCTCGCCTGCCCCATCTCAGTTAAAGCCTCCATTATCCATCCAGTTTCTTAAGCCTGAAATCTGGGAGCCTGCTTGGCCCTTCCTCTTCTCTCATCCGTTTCCACATCCAAGAAGTCACAGGGTTCTGGCCATTTGACTCCAAAACACCCCAAGTCGGCCCACTTCTAACTCCACAGCCTCCACCAACACCAGGCCAACATCCTCCCTCACCTCGCTGGTGCAGTGGCCTCCTAATCAGTCTCCCATCTCTCTAACAGGCCTTTCTCCACCTGAGACCAGAGGGATTTTTCTAAAACTGTGAACCAGATCTTTTCCCTTCTCCACCTCTAACTTTTTAATGGCCTCCCAGCATAATTAGGACAGAATCCCAACTCCTAATTGTGGCCTGCAGGTCCTTCATGATCCAGCCCCTGCCTACTTCTCCCGCTTCATTTCATGCTGTACCCCACAGCCCAGTCATCTAAAGCAGCAACCTTTTTGGCACCAGGGACTGGTTTCACGGAAGACAGTTCTCCCACGGATGGAGGTGGGAGGGTGTTTCAGGCGGTAACGCGAGGGATGGGGAGCGATGGGGGACAGCAGATGAAGCTTCGCCTGCTCACCCGCCGCTCACCTCCTGCTGTGCGGCCCAGTTCCTGTACTGGTCCACGCCCCGGTGGTTGGCGACCTCTGATCTAAAGTACCATACATGTCCCTGTGATTCTCATTCACAATACCCTATACTGTTTCATTCACAGCATTCATCACCACTGATAACTATATATTCATTTGATATTTTCTCCATCAGACTCTGAGCTCTGTGAGGCCAGAAATCATTTCTGTATTCCTCACTGGTGCATCTGCACTGCCTACATTTGTGCTTGGCTCATAATGGGTGTCTAGTAACTATTCGTCAAATGGATGAATTTATCCCCATGCCTATGGGCAGCACCCTACACTGAGTAGACCATAGGGTATACAAAGATATACCCGACATGTAGATTGCCGGGGACTCAGTAAATAAAGTTGTTCGCTGTTCCTTTTCAGTTGGGATGTATCCTAGGGTATCTGTAGCCAGAACACTGGGGAGAAGAGGCAAGGTGGATATAAAGAGTCCCTGACTTTTTTTTTTTTTTTTTCACGGTACGCGGGCCTCTCACTGCTGTGGCCTCTCCCGTTGCGGAGCACAGGCTCCGGACGCGCAGGCTCAGCGGCCATGGCTCACGGGCCCAGCTGCTCCGCGGCACGTGGGATCTTCCCGGACCGGGGCATGAACCCGTGTCCCCTGCATCGGCAGGCGGACTCTCAACCACTGCGCCACCAGGGAAGCCCGTGTAATAGTAAATAGTTCTGAGTTTTAATCCTGTCCCCATCAACTATTACACTTTGGGAAATCCACTTGACTTCTACCCTAGTTCTTCATCTGTAAAAATTATAGGTAATGATGTCAACTACCTTGCAGAAGTGGTTTTGAAGATTAGAAATAAAAGGTGTAGACACTTGGTTCACTCATCAGTATTTATCAAATTCCTACTGTGTGTTAGGCATGAAGAAGGATACAGCGCATGAAGGATACAGTAAGAGACAAGGTCCCTGCTCAGCAGGAGCTCACGTTCTAGCCTGGAGGAACACACACTAAACAGACACACACTCTCAGTGGAGATCACTGCAGAGAAGAAAATGAAGCAGGGGCTCGGGAGAGGGGGTGACATGGGCCTCCTGCGGACAGGGAGCACTGTCAGAGCAGGTCATATTTGAGCGGAAAGCCAGCCGAGTGAAGATCTGGGGGAAGGATTCCAGGTAGAAGGTACTGCCAGCTCTTAGGGCCTGCGGTGTGCCTGAAGAATAGCAAGGAAGCCAGGTAGCTGGAGACAAGGAATGAGAGCAGACGGTACATGAGGGGGTTGGCAGGGGCCCAGTCAGGCAGGATCCGTAGTCATGGTGAAGCTTATAGGTGTTAGTCTAAGTGTACAGAAGCTATTGGAGGATTCTAGGCAGGGAAGTGGCATCATCTGATTTCCACATTTAAGCGATGCTTTGGTTTAGTGTGGAGAGTGCATCGGGGCTGGGGAGATGGTGGGAGCTGCAGCAACGGCACAGGCAGTGGTGACAGTCGTAACAGATATAAGTTGATGAGTTGGTGCTGTGTTTTATAAGAAGAAAGGGTGTGACTTACTGATGTGGAAGGTGAGGGAGAGAGAAGAATCAAGGATGAGTCTCCTTGTTTTGATTGAGCAACTGGGTGCATGATGGTCTGGGAATAGAAATTCAAGAATTCCATTTCAGCCCTGTTAAATTTGAGGTGACTTGTAGACATCTAAGTAAAGATGTTCAAGGAAGCACTTGGATCTATGAATATGTTTGGTGTTCAAGACTGGTAATATAAAATTGGGGATCATAGATGTTTAAAGTGTTGTTCTTGAGGATAACTAACATAAACTTTAATTGAACAAAGAAATGTTCCCAGGGCTTCACTGGTGGCACAGTGGTTGAGAATCTGCCTGCTAATGCAGGGGACACGGGTTCGAGCCCTTGTCTGGGAGGATCCCACATGCTGTGGAGCAACTGGGCCCGTGAGCCACAACTACTGAGCCTGCGCGTCTGGAGCCTGTGCTGCGCAACAAGAGAGGCCACGATAGTGAGAGGCCTGTGCACTGCGATGAAGAGTGGCCCCCACTTGCCACAACTAGAGAAAGCCCTCGCACAGAAACGAAGACCCAACACAGCAAAAATAAATTAATTAATTAATAAACTCCTACCCCCAACATCTTCTAAAAAAAAAAAAAGAAATGTTCCCACTCATAGGGTGACACTGAGTCTAGCTACCTGTTTTAACTTGAGGGTACACCAATAAAAACCAGGCAATGGGTTATGGAATGCTGTATCCATTAGGATGCATTAGGCTGCAAGTAACAAATTATCAGGCTAAGAGTGGTGGAAAAAATAGGTAAGTTATTTTTCCCCAGAGCAAGGAATCTGGCACTGGTGACTGGTCAGTTCAGTTGCTCAAATGCTCTCAGGACTCTGGGTTGGTTCCTCTGTGACTGTCTTCCCCATGTGGTCAGATGGCTGCTGCAGCTCCAAAGATCACATTGTGTCAGTATCCAAAGGAAGCAGGAAGGGTGTGTCCTCCAAAGCCTCTTTTCTCATAAGGGAGAAAAACCTTGCCTGAAAGTTTCCTGGGAGTCTCCCCATCAGCTCCATTGGCCCAAACTGTGCACCAGGCCCCTGCCCTCGCTGCAGGGGTGGCTGGAGAAGGGATACCTGGCTTTCACAGTGGGAGGAGCTCAGTTCCCATGGGGAGGTGGGGAGTGATGGTTATTGGGGAGGCAACGGTGTCTGCCACCCCAACCCCAATCCCTCCCTTTTCAATTCCATGGCTCCTTCTCAGGGATGTCAAACCCCGAGGTGATCCGGGCACTGGAGCGGGGGTACCGGATGCCTCGACCAGAGCACTGCCCCGAGGAGCTCTACAACATCATGACTCGCTGCTGGAAGAACCACCCCGAGGAACGGCCCACCTTTGAATACATCCAGAGTGTGCTGGATGACTTCTACACGGCCACCGAGGGCCAGTACCAACAGCAGCCATGACGGGGGGCGGCCAGGCAGGGCCAGGCACTGAGGCCATGCCTGCGCAGGGGCTCCAGCACCATCTGCCCAGCACCCGCTCACCTTTCCCACTCCCAGACACCCACCCTCTCTCCAGCCACAATTCCTCATCTGTCAAGTGGGTGGGTTGGACCGGACAATCTCTTTTTGACTCTAGCAACCCACAATCTGCCAATCTCAGGACACCCCCAGTTGATATTTCTATTGCCTGGGACAGCTGGATTCCAGTTACAGCTGTGGTTTGGATGGAGAACTTTAAAAATAATGAAATAAATATTTAAATAAAAGATCTGAATGCTAAAGGTTTTACTAACAGGTTGACTTGTCTTGTCCTGCCAATTTCTGAACATTTGCCTTTTGCTGGATGTCAAGTCAAAGGGGGAAGGACTGGCAAAGAGAAGTGGGGTTCAGTGCTCACAGTTTTCTAACTGCCCCCAAATACTTGCTAGCTGTGTTAGTTTCCTATGGCTTCTGTAACAAATTAGCACAAACTTGATGGCTTAAAACAAAGCAAATTTATTGTCTTGCAGTTCCATAGGTCAGAGTCTGAGATGGGTTGGCAGGGTTCTGGGGGACAATTGTGTACTTGCCTTTTCCAGCTTCTAGAAGCTGTCCACATTCCTGGTTCCCTTCTGTTCATCACTCCAAATTCTGCTTCCGTTATCATATCTCCTTCTCTGACTCTGAGGCTCCTGCCTCCCTCTGTTACTTGTAAGAACCCCTGTAATTACATTGGACCCACCTGGATAATCCAGACTAATTTTTCCATCTTCAGTTCCTTAATCATATTTGTAGTCCCATTTGCCACATAAGGTAACATCTTCACAAGTTCCAGGAATTAGGACGTGGACATCTTTTTTTTTTTTTTTTTTTTTTTTTTTTTTTCAGGGGGAGCATTATTCACCTATCACAGTGGATGGTTTTTTGTCTCCCAGAAGCTGGGTCGGCCAGGATGACAGGAATGATTTTTCACGATCTGGGACACTGACTCTCCTGTCAAGCCACTTTGCTATGCATGTTGGTGGGTCTGGATCTCCCACAGGATAGGGGGCTGCCTGTAGCCCCTGCATTTCTCATGGCCAAGCAGCCACCATGGTTGTTAAGATGGTATCCACCATTGCAGGAGCCCTGGCAGCTGGGCTATCGCTGCTGAGAGGTATCTGGTACCCTGCGTTGGAAGCTCTCAGTGGAGGGTAGGGGGGTGGGGGCAGATGTGGGAAGGAGGCAGAGAAGATGAGGCAGTGGGGCCTTCCTGCATGTTGTCTCAGTTGAAAGTCACTGTTGGTTAGCTTTGTGGTAGGGGGAGCGATGAGAAGAGGTGGACAGTGGGGTGGGGAGCAAATAACACCTTTCTGTATTCTTGTATCTCCTGAAGGATCTATCTCCTTCTGTGAAGCACCCGCCAGAGTCCCATGGAACGCTATACTGACTTGATTCTGTAGCCTTGAGTAGCACAGGGTCTAACCTTAGGCACTGGGTATAAGAACAGTGGAAAATAAAGCTAGCAGTGTTTCAACTGACTTAGTTTATAACTGAATTTCTCTCTTGCTTTCTTGTTTGGGAATGTGTCTTTGGATATCTGAAAGCAGAGCCCAGGGTCCTGTGATAGGAATCTGCATATATGATTTGTGGCATATTAGATTGCTGTTCAGTTATCCATAGGAGGAGTGTACTTCCTGCCCCACTGATGTTGAGCTCGGCCACGGACTTGCTTTCACCAATGGAATGTTAGCAGATATGATGTAAGCAAAGACTAGAAATGTGCTTGTGTGGCTGGGCTTGCCCTCCAGTCTTTTGACCTGAAAAGAACAAGGTCCAAGGAAGATAAGTGACATGTGAAACAGATCTGGACCCAACCTGCAGCTTGGATTTAAACCCAGCTGAGCACAGCCTTGATCAACTGAAATCCAGCCAACCCATGGACATGTGAGAGAGAAGTAAATGCTTATTATGATAAGCCCTTGAGTTCTGGGGGTGTTTTGTTGTGTAGCATTATTATAGAAATAGATGACTGAGAAATAATCTCAAAAGGTGGAGCCTATATGGACAAGATCAAAGGGTCAATTCCTGCCCTCCTGCTCTCTCAGTTTACACTGCCCTCTGAACCCCATCAGCCTACACCCTGATTTATCCCTTTGGTCACAGGAAAGACTGATGAATACTGGGGACAGGTACAACATCAAAAGTATGATCTGTGAAAGAAAAAATTGATAAATTGGACTTTTTTAAAATTAAAACTCTGCTCTAAGACATTTAAGAAAATGAAAATACAAGCTCCAATCTGGGAGAAAATACTTGCAAAACATGTATCTGACAAAGGACTGATATCCCAAATACACAAAGTCTTAAAACTCAACAATAAGAAAGCAATTCACTTTAAAAAATGGGCAAAACTGGGCTGCCCTGGTGGCGCAGTGGTTGAGAGTCCGCCTGCCGATGCAGGGGACACGGCTTCGTGCCCCGGTCTGGGAAGGTCCCATGTGCCACGGAGAGGCTGGGCCCATGAGCCATGGCCGCTGAGCCTGCGCGTCCGGAGCCTGTGCTCCGCAACAGGAGAAGCCACAACCGTGAGAGGCCCGCGTACCGCAAAAAAAAAAAAAAAAAGGGCAAAACACATGGACACCTCAAAAAGAAGATATGCAGATGGAAAATAAGTATATGGAAAGATGCTCAACATCATGTGTCATTAGAAAAATGCAAATTAAAATAACAGTGCAATACCACTGCACTCCTATCAGAATGGTTAAAATTCAGAACACTGATACAACCAAAAGCTGACAAGGATGTGGATCAACAGGGACTCTCACTCGTTGCTGGTGGGAATGCAAAATAGTGCAGGCACTTTAGATGCCATTTGGCTCTTTCTTACAAAACAAGCATACTCTTATCATACAGTCCAGCAGTTGCACTCCCTGAATGAGCTGAAAACTTATGTCCACACGAAAATCTGCACAGATGTTTGTAGCAGCTTTATTTATAATTGTCAAAACTTGGAAGAAACCAAGATATCCTTCAATAGGTGAATGATAAACAAACTGTGATACATCCATATAATGGAATATTGTTCAGTGCTAAAAAGAAATGAGCTATCAAGACATGAAAGAACCTTAAATGCACTAAATGAAAGAAGCCAATCTAAAAAGGCTACATACTGTATGATTCCAACTATACGACACTGTAGAAAAGGTAAAACTATAGAGACAGTGAAAAGCTCAGTGGTTGCCAGGGGTTTGTTGGGGAGGGAGGGAGGGATGAAGAGGTGGAGCACAGGCGATTTTCAGGGCAGTGAACCTATTCCATGTGATTCTCTTAATGGTGGATACATATCACTATAAATATGCCGAAACTCATAGAATGTACAACACAAAGAGTGAACCCTAATGTAAAATATGGACTTTGGTTAATAATAGTGTATCATTATTGTCTCATCAATGCTAACATATGTACCACACTGAGGCAAGATATTAATCATAGGGGAAACTGGGGGCTGGATGAGGGAGTATACGGGAACTCTGTACTTCACACTCATTTTTCTGTAAACATGAAACTGCTTTAAAAAATAAAGTCTATTAAATAAATATGGGGATAGATTTGTGCCACCCATTTTATGGGAAAACGGCACGCACTCCTCCCCAGAAGATGGCAAAGAAGGCAAAGAAGGCAAAGAAGGTGCCCATTCTAAGATGTTAATGACTTGTTTCAATCTTTTCTCTAGTTATAGCTTTGAGTTTAAATATAGGGAAAGCACTTGTTTCACTCTCTTCCCTGTGACTTGTAAAACTTTCTCCTCATTACCCCCCTGGGCCCTCAATTTTGTCACGTGTCTGTCCTTGTCACAATATGTTCTGACATAAGGCTATAACAGTTTGCATTCTGTTTGCATCCCTTCCCTTTGGGGGGTTGGCAGTGACTGCTGGTTGTCCCCATATCTATGTTCCCCCTTCTTCTAGAAGTAGAATTCTGAGAAACAGAATTTTTATTAGGGACACATAACTCCCTGGAATGAAGACTACATTTCCCACTCTTGCAGCAAAGTGTGGCCACGTGATTAAGTCCTGATCAATGGGTTGTAAGTGGAAGTGTGGTGTAGCATCTTCCAAATTCCTTTCTTAAAAGACAACAGATGTGGTCTCTTTGCCTCTTATTTTTCATCTCTTCCTCTATCTTTCTGCCTAGAATGTACATGTGAAGGCTAGAGCTTTAGCTGGAAGCTTGGACCCTGAGGAAAATAAATTAATTCTAGGGATGACAAAGCTGGATGAAGCTTGATTCCCTGAAGATATTTGAGGCACAGCTGCCATATCAGCTAAGACAGTCCTCCCCAGACTTTTAACTTTACAGGGTGTGACAGGCACTGTTGGTATCCCTTAAAGTGGACTGGATTTTTAGCTGTCATCTGCATCACTGTGCCTGAGAGCTCTTTTTCTAAAACTGCAAAAAGCTTCAGCTACCAGTGTTCCCAGAAGGCCAAAAGTTCTAAGGAATTAACACCCTGTGGGATCAGTCCTCAACTAATGACTTTTGGGAGGTGGTGTATAAATCCCCCAGCTCCCTTGCCCCTTGGGTAGGATAACTGAGGTGAGTGTTTTGCATTGTTTCCCAGAGTTTCCCCACAGAATTAAGCTTCAGTTAACCACGATGGTAACTTGCTTGACAACATATGCTTTCCAAGTATAGTTCCAACACGAATGTGGGTTGATAGTTTCATGTATATTCACGAATCAGGTGAAAATGAAATAATGAAGGCGTACATCAGAACTTCACTTGTTATTCAATGATATGAGCAACTTCTTTGCTGAATAAAGTAAGAGTTTCAAATGCTATCACATTTTTGTGCTAATCACAATGTAACAGCTACAGACATGATATTCTGAAAGTTTAGTCTGCATAACTGACACTTTCTCCATCACTTTAAGTCTAAGCTGGGGTTTGGCAAACTACATTTTATTGGAACACAGCATGCTCATTATTTACTGTTTGTAGCAGCTTTTGTACTACAAGGCGGGGTTGAGTAGTTGTGACACAATCACATGGTCTGCAAAGCCTAAAATATCTACCATCTGTCCCTTTACAGAAAATTTTTGCTAACAAAGCAAAAATTCAAGTCCTGATTTGTAGCATTTGCTGATTTTTGTGGTGTAAATATCCCCACCATGGCCAATTTTAAGCTACCATCCAGAACTGTATTGTGGCTTTCATGGGGCTTAGGCAGTTTTGCCTTTGTAGGACACTTCCTTCATAAAATATACATTTTATAAATATCAATATAAATATTTTTATTTATAAACATAAATTGTATTGAATATAAATTGCAGTCAACCGCTGCATTGATATAAAAATGAATACACTGGGAATTCCCTGGCAGTCCAGTGATTAGGACTTGGCGCTTTCACAGCTGGGGCCTGGGTTCAATCCCTGGTCAGGGAACTAAGATCCCATAAACTGCGCAGCGTGGCCAATAAATAAATACATACATAAATAAGTAAATAAGCTCTTTTTAAAAAATATGCTAATATTACATATGAAAACTTTTACTTCAACACCAAAGTTCATTTTTGCCTTCTGATTTTATTTTATTTTATTTTGTGCGGTATGCGGGCCTCTCACTGTTGTGGCCTCTCCCGTTGCGGAGCACAGGCTCCGGACGCGCAGGCTCAGCGGCCATGGCTCACGGGCCCAGCCGCTCCGTGGCATGTGGGATCTTCCCAGACCGGGGCACGAACCCGTGTCTCCTGCATCGGCAGGCGGACTCTCAACCACTGCGCCACCAGGGAAGCCCTTGCCTTCTGATTTTAAAAGGAATTAATTTCTTTTAAACATTTTGTGGACCCTAAAAGTATGTTGGGCCTTGGGCACTGTACCTACTGTGTTAATGGATAAACTGTCTCTGCTACCAACCCAAAGTCACTGAATACAGAGCTGGGAAGAGATGTGTAGCAGCACATGAAATAACAGTATTTCTGTCATACACATAAAATAGATGTAAATAAAATCAAGAGCTTAGCAAATAATAAAATCTAGTAAAATTATTAGGAAATGAGTTTTGAATATTTCATACTTTTGTTTTTAATACCACTTATTTAATTTTAAATGTATATAATTTAATTTTCAATAATGCCCGTATTCAACAACTGGCTCACAAAATTTCTGAGAATTTAACTATCAGCTCTTACAAACAGTAGAAGCTGGCTTCTGCACACCATTGCCTTCTGGCATCCCTTTACCTCCCAGATAAAGTACTTTTGCTTGAATCCTTGTCTCAGAGTCAGCTTCTGGAGAAAAGCAAACTAAGACAGAGAAAAGTAAGTGTTCATCTTGTTAAGCCACTGTTATTTTCCAGGGGGGCGGTGTGTGTCTTCCTTGCAGCCGGATCTATTCCCAACTGACAGAGTGAGGCCTAAGATTAATTCATAATGCAAGCATTCAACAAATATTTTTTTGAGCACATACTTAATAGGGACACAGTTGGGAACACCATAGACCCAGTGTAGGCTTTCATGGAAGAAGGACAATAAGAAATAACCAAAGTATCTGTGTGTGTGTGTACGTGTGTGTGTTCCCAACTGTGTTGGGGGGGCAGGGAACAGCTCTCTGAGGTGACAGTTGAGCTGAGACCTAATCATGAGAAGGAGCTAATTACACAAAATGTTGAGAGAAGAATATTCCAGAGAGAAGGAATTGCAAGTACAAAGGCCCTGAGATAGAGATGAGCTCGGCAAGCTCCAAGTAGGTCTGTGTGGCTGGAGCCTGGTGAGTAAAGGGGACAGTGTAGGAGTCAAGGCCAGATCATGAAGGCCCTTGCAGGCCATGGTGAGGTCTTGGGATTTTCTGTTACCACAGTGGGAATCATTCGAGAGTTTTAAACAGGGAAGAAGCAGTTGATTCTTGTTTTTTAAAAGATGACTTTGATGGTTAAATAGATATTAGAGGTGACAAGAGTGAGTGTAGAAAAAAATCACCCCAGATGCCCAGGGGAGAGAGGGGAGGGTGGCCTAGGCAAGGATTGCGCCATGGTTTGTGACAAAATGACCCCCAATGAATCATGCCTCCTTGAACCCGTGCCTGTGTGTGATCCCCTCCCACTTTGACTCTGGACTGATCTTGTAACTTGTTTTGACCAACAGATTGTGACAGAGCTGATGCTATGGGATTTCTGAAGCTTAGGCATTAGGAAGAGGCTAGCAGCTTTTGCTCTCACCCTCAGGGACCCCTGAGACCACAATGTGAAGAAGCCTAGGCTGCCCTTGTTGAGGATGAAAGACCATGTGGAGAGAGAGGCCCTTCTGATAGTCAGCACCAACCTCCCAAATATATGAGGCCACCTTGGACCCTCCAGCCCCAGTTAAGCTGTCAGATGAGAGCGTATGAAAGATCCCAGTTGAAACCATCAGAATTTCCCAGATGGCCAACTTACACAATCAAGGGAAATAATAAATCATTGTTGTTTTGAGCCACTAAGTTTTAGGGTAGTGCGTTATGTAGCAATAGATAACTGACACCACTGTGAGAAGGACATAGATTAATACATCCTATCCTTTTCCTTGGAGATATCTAAGGATCGGATTTGCTTCCTCTAAGCCCAGCCCCACCCTCCAGTTTTCCTTGGAGAAGCATTTTTGCAGGTGTCTGGAACTACATGCCTCGATGCTCCTATAAGACCCCTCTAGTTTGGGTTTGGTTTTGTCTGTCTATCTGGATGTACAACGGAGGCATGGACTTGACTCAATGGATTTGAGTCAAGCCTTATCCCCCTTCTGATTTGCTGGGTTACGTTGTCCAAGTTTCTCAACTTATCTTTATCTTAATGTTTCCACCATTCCAGAGATAAAAAGGCAGGCCTACTGACCTCAAAGTAATAACAGCAAACATGTATATAGCACTTACCATGTGACAGGCACTATTCTAATCTTTTGACATATATTAACTTATTCAGCCCACATAACCATCCTACGAGGTAAGGTCTTTTATGATCCATGCTCTACAGATGAGGAAGTTGAGGTTTAGAGAGGTTAAAAAACTTGCCCATCTTCACACCCATTAGCATGGTTATTATTAAATATAACAACAACAACAGAAAATAACAAGTGTTGGTGAGGATGTGGAGAAATTAGAACCCTTGTGCATAACTGATGGGAATGTAAAATGATACAGCTACTGTGGGAAATAGTATACCAGTTCCTCAAAAAGTTAAACATAGAATTACCATATGATTCAGCAATTCCACTTCTGTGTGTACACCTAAAAGAAGTGAAAGCAGGGATTTGAACAGATATTTCATAGCAGCATTATTTACAATAGCCAAAAGGTAGAAACCACCCAAATGTCTTAAGGAATAAAATTCTGATACATGCTACAACATGAATGAAACTTGAAGACATTATGCTAAATGAAATAAGCCAGACACAAAAGGACAAATATTGCATAACTCCATTTATATGAGGTATCTAGAATAGGCAAATTCATAGAGACAGAAAGTAGAATAGTGGTTACCAGGGGCTGAGGGGAAGGTATAATGCAGAGTTAGAGTTTAATGGGTACAGAGTTTCAGTTTGGGATGATGAAAAGTTTCCCGAGATGGAGGGTAGTAATGACTGCCCAAGATTGTGAATGTACTTGATACCACTGAATTGTACACTTAAAAGTGATTAAAATGGTAAATTTTATGTGATGTATATTTTACAATAAAAAAAATTAAGGGAAAAGTGAAATTTGCCCATACCATGGAGCTGGGGGGTGACAGAGATGGGATCTAAACCCAAGCAGTCTTACTCCAAGATTCTGATGTATGTATCTTACTAAAGGAGACTGGGTCATGAAAGCCCTATGGGAAAAACAGAAAGTATGAGGGGAAAAATGGAAATACTGAGGAATATGCCATTCACGGAACTTTGGTCCTTATCAGTCATCCTTCTTCAGGCATCCAGAAATGGTGGGAAACACCCAGGATTCAAGCTCCAGGAGAACTGATTGCAAGTTTGGAACCTATGGCTTACTAGCTATGAAACTCCGGCAAATTTCGCCCCCCCCCCCCCCAGTCTCTCAAACTTCTTCCCCCTTGGGGATTTATCTGTTGTGCTCTTCTTCAGGATAGTTGTGTGGCTCACAAGAGTTAATAAGTGTATGTTTCAATTATCTATTGCTGCATGAGAAACCACTCCAAAATCTAAAACAACCGAGCTCAGCTGGGCAGTTTTTTTCTTCCATGTAGTGTCAGATAAGGTTATGCATGTGGCTGTATTCTGTTGGCAGTTCAGCTAGGGTTAGAATGTCCATGATGACTCCATTTGTATGCCTAGTGCTCAACTAGAATTTCCAGAGTAACTTGAGGAGATGCCTGGGCCTCTCTCCCTCTCCATGTGGCTCTCCAGCTGGGTAGCCACACATCTTTAGACCCAAGATGATGGAAACAGAAGCTGCCAAGTCTCTTAAGGCTTAGACCCAGAACTGGCAGCGTCATCTGTACCACATTCTATTGGCTAAAGCAAATGATGTGGCCAGCCAGATTCAAAAGGAAGAGAACAAGCATCTACCTCTTGGCGGGAGAAACAGTATGCTCACAAAAAGATGGGAAGACTTGTTGGCAGCCTTCTTTGTCTGGCAATCCACCATAGTGGTGCTTGTAGGTGGGCAACAGAGTTCAACTGCCCCCTGCCAAGAGGTAGGATTAGATAAGAGAGTCTTATGAATAGTTTTAGCATAATGCTAAATGCTGCAGCACACAACAAATGTTCAGTAAGTGATTATTATTATTAACCATTGTTATTCTTTTGTCTTTTTAAAATTAATTAATTAATTAATTTTTGGCTGTGTTGGGTCTTTGCTGCTGAGCATGGGCTTTCTCTAGTTGCAGCGAGCAGGGGCTGCTCTTCCTTGCCGTGCGCAGGCTTCTCATGTTGCAGAGCACGGGCTCTAGGCGCGCGGGCTTCAGTAGTTGCCACACGCGGGCTCAGTAGTTGTGACACACGGGTTAAGCTGCTCCGCGGCATGTGGGATCTTCCCGGCCCAGTGCTCGAACCCGTGTTCCCTGCATTGGCAGGTGGATTCTTAACCACTGCGCCACCAGGGAAGTCCCACCATTATTATTTTTTTACAACTTTTCCTAACAGTTGCAGATAGCACTGGTACTGTATCCACCTTACAGTGATACATGGACCAAGAGAACTTTCAGGTCTCTCCCAATTTTAACTCCACAACTCTTTGGGTCTCCTTTTCCAGCTACTGGAAACTGAGGCTTAGGAACGATGAGTGACTTGCCTCGAGTCCCACACTTAGGTAAGTAGCACATGGTTAAGTCCACATTCAAAGATGTTTCCCTCCATTAAAGATGCTGCTTTTCCTTCATTCATTTAATTAGTGTATTGTGTTGGGCACCTAACATATGCCAGAAGGAGTATACATAAGAGTCTAAGGACAATTATTTATTGAATAATAGTATGTAACATTATGTCATTGGATCCTCATCATAAACGTATGATGAAGGTATTATAATCATCCCCTCTGCATTTCACAGATAAGAATGAGGCAGAGCGAGGTTAAATAAAAGGCAGGATCCTACCCACATAGGAATTATATTTTATTGGAGAGGATATAGGATATTCAAGCAAGTAATTAAATATATAATTACAAATTATTCTGCTAATAGAGCCCTGGTACCCATCCCACTCACCCATATCAGGGGCCTCAGGTAACCCTGGCAACGGGTCTTCCTGCCAATAGTAAAAATGGAGTCCACAAAACAAGTGCGTTTACTCACACCTCTATTACCCACAATGCAGTGTCAAGAGTGGGAGGAGCAGGCTCTGCCAGGAGTTAACATGGCTCCCGTAGTTACACCATTCTCTCTTTTCACCTAATCAGCGACCTGACTCCCCAGACCAAGCTACCGATCAGCAGCTAAGTCTTCTTTGCCCCTCCACTCACCGCCACGAAAGGAGCAACTGAAGGCAGGCAGCACCTTGCGGAGTTTAACTCCGTAACCAGGGAAACACTACTTCCGCTGACGTCACTACGACGACACGTGGATCCAAGATGGCGGCTGCGATGGTGAGTGAAGGAGGCTCCGGGAGCCGGAGATGGAGCGGGGCCCTCCGGGAGATCCCAGGACTTTCCGGCGTCCCATGCCTGGCCCGAGCCACCTCAGGGACTCCTAGTGCAGGCCTGAGGGACATCCCTGACAGGACTTGACTCCCCCAAACTCCCCCTCTCCGGCCTTTGCCCCGCACTCAGTCTTGTCAAGGCCCGAAGTTTTGGGGGAGGCACTGGGTCGGAGGAAAGGTCTCAAACACCGCCTCCGTCGGTTCTTATTCTGGCTTTGGTCTCCGCATCCTGTGACTCCCATTTCCCAGTTTTCACTTTCCAGCCCTGATCTCTCTGAAGAGCCCCCAGTTATTCCCACCTTCGCTCCTCCCTCTCACGTCCAGACCCTGCTCTCTCCGCCTCCCCACTGTCTTGACCAGTCCGCGGATGCGTCCTCACCTCTGACCAACCTTCCAGCCCAAATACTGTGTCAGATCTTTTCCAGAGCCCTGTCTTCACCTGTACCCTCAGCTGTTCCCACCGCGCACTTGTCTTGACTGCCGATACCCGGAAGCATGCCTTTGGCCCCCCCCCATCCTCCATCCCCAGATTCTTCCCTAATCATTTCTCCTGTCTTCTCTCAACTCCCTGCCTCTCTCATAGGGAGCTTTTATCCCACTGGTTTTCAAACTTAACTGTGCATAAGACTCGGGGTGTGTGCTTGGAGGTTGTTAAAAATGCAGTTTCCAAAGATTCTAATTCCTTAGGGCTAGATGATGCCCAGGAATCTGCACTTTTATTAGCACTGTAGCGATTATGATCGAGATGGTCTGTAACTACGTTTCGAAAAACACTGTACCAGCCCCGCCTGCCCCCCTCCCCTTCCCGTGCCCCTACAGGATGAAGCCTGTGTGTGAATAAGGGTATGTGGATAAGCTGTGCCTGGAAAGTGGGTCAGAACTTGCTGGCTTCTGGTACAGAACGCTGGAAGTAGATCTATGAAGGACTGGCCCTTTCTTCTTCCAGAAGCTCGGCTCACATTCTGCTTGTCAAGAGACCAGAACCAAAACTAAGTCACTTAGTCCAGAGTGATTGTCTGGGTGTTCCTGTATGTTGCTTCCTCAGCAGATAATTGCATCCTGGGAGTGCACACAAAGGGCATTTGACTTTAGTAAAGAAGATTGTTGTTTAAATTCTTTGGTGTTGATTTTCTCCAAACAAGGGTAGGATATTGGCTGATAACAAATTTCCCTCCTTCTGTTAACCAACTGATAAATTATCCTTTTTGTTTAATAAAGGGATTCCTTGTTTAGAACCTCAGAGGTCAGGTAAAAGTCTTCACAGTCTTGCCTGATAAAAATCCCCAAAGTGGTATGTTGAAACGCATTTTTTTTCTGGGCCACATTCAGAACAAGAATGGCATAAGAACTTAACAGGAAAAGTCACACCCGCTTTTACAAAAGTTCAATAAAATGGCATTTATTGCATTGCACTGGGAAATTCCTGCCCTGTTCTGAGGTTTTTAAGAGGTAATAAGTTAACATATTTCTGGTACACATTTATTTAATCAACAAATATTTGAGGGCCTGCTCTGTGCCAAGACCTAGAGATGTTCTGGTGAATTAGAGGGTCAAGGTCCCTACCTTCGTGGAGCCTTTCTAGTCTGAGGAGACAGGCAGTGAGTAAGTAAACAAATACATGAACAAGGTAGTGTCAGGTAGTAGTAAGTGCTGTGAAGATGGCAAGGTGAAATGGTAGTGATTGGGGGTGACAGGGTGATGCACCTGCTTTGCATTAAGTGGTCAGAGAAGTCTTCTCAGAGAAAGTGACATGAGTTGAGACCTGATTGACAAGAAGGAACTAGCAATGCAAAGAGTGTTCCAGGTAAAGGAAATGGCAAGCGTAAAGGGCCAAGGTGGGAAAGAGTATGTTTGAGGAACATAGAAGGCTGGAGGGACTGAAACATGGTGAGGAGTCAGGGTGTGGTGCAGAGAATGATACAAGAGGAAATGGCAGAGAGGCAGGAAGAGCTGTGTTTCTAGAAGCATGCCTATAATTGTGGTGGGTTGTAGTCTACAGTTTACAGTCTGTGGACTGCATTTTGAAAGACTGTTCTGTTAGGTGCTTCGCCTTCCCATCCTCTCCAGAACGTTACATTAAGGGAGCCGGCTTGTTCTCAGCCTGCAGAGAAACAATGGAAAGGAGTTTGGATTTTATTCTAAGGACAGTGGAAAGCACAGTGATTTCGTGTTTGTTGTGTCACCTGGGAGTGTCGTCCTGTGCTTTCATGAATACTGTAACTGATTTCAAGAAACTGAGGATGTAATGTATACAGTGACCCACAGAGGCCATTTTAAAGAGTGCACGTGAGAAACTTCACGTTTGATGCAATGGTGAAAAGGCATGGAAGCAAGTTTATTACAGGGGGATATGTGTGACAGGCAGAGTGGGCAGATGGACTTGAGCTTGATCTGTATTAAGCACTTTATTACACGCAAGTCAGAACAGTCCCCACACCCTCGTACACATAGGTTGTTGCACAGCTGTTGGGAATGGAAGTGTGTGGATCTGCTTTGGGGTATCTGGGTTTTGAGGCAAGTCATACAAGGAAAGAGGAAGTGAGCTAATAGATTCAGTGACCGTGGGAACATGCTGGGTTTTGGTTTATTCTTTTGTTTTGCAAGTTAGGGTTGTGGACGCAAGTTTCAAGTGGTATTTATGTGTTTCTCCCCCTTCCCCTCCTTAGTGATTGGTTCTTCTTCCCCAGGGGTTGGCTGCCACCTCCCAGGTCTGTGTTAGCACAATGGGGTTTCCTGAACTTCCTGCAGCATAGGAGTAGGTGGCTGGTGTAAACTGAAGCTCTCTAGTTTTCCTGCCTTCCTCCTGCCCTGGATTTAGACGACTCTATAAAGTTACAGGATACTGAGTTGATCTAGCTGGGTCTGAGGTGAGAAGCAGGCTCATGTCTCACTCCTTATGGAACTCTTGATCATATGGAATATGCTTTGGGGAATATTATTTTCATGGAACTTGGGAAATGTCCATTGAATGCATTTGTAGGCATCTCAGGAGTCTAGAAACCTCCATTTGGAGAATAAAACTCTGTGTATTTCTCTCACATAATCATTGTTTATACTGTTTTGGGTTTTATCTTTTTCCCTTTTTATTGGAATATAATTCATATACCATAAAATTCACCCTTTTAAAGTTTACAGTTCAGTGGTTTTTAGTATATTCACAAAGTTGTGTAACCTTCACTGCTATCTACTTCCAGAACATTTTCATCACCCTATAAAGAAACCCATTAGCAGCCACTTCCCACTCCCCCTTTCCCACCAGTCCCTGGCA
The DNA here is from genome assembly GCF_039906515.1 of Pseudorca crassidens. Taxonomy (NCBI): domain Eukaryota; kingdom Metazoa; phylum Chordata; class Mammalia; order Artiodactyla; family Delphinidae; genus Pseudorca; species Pseudorca crassidens. The sequence continues at coordinate 63,005,492 of NC_090310.1, forward strand.
ACCACTAATATACTTTCTGTCTGTATAGATTTTTCTTTTCTGGACATTTCATATAAATGGAATCAAACAATATGTGGTGTTTTGTATCTGACTTTTTTTTTTTACATGGCATAATGTTTTCAAACGTCATCCATGTTGTAGCATGTATCAATATTTCATTCCTTTTTATGGTCAAATAATATTCCATTGTATGGATAGACCTCGTTTTGTTTATCCTTTCATCCGTTGATGGACTTTGGGATCGTTTCCACTTTTTGGCTGTTACGAATAACACTGGTATGAACATTTTGTGTACAAGTTTTTGCGTGAACATAGGTTCTCAGTTTTCTTGGGTATATACCTAGGAGTGGAACTGCTGGGTCAGTTCTCACTGTTTTGAGGTTACTTGGGTTTGATCCAGTCCAGAGGCAGGGGAATGGCCAGAATGACCTCAAGGTTCCTTTGAGCAGATGGAAGCAGTGCTAGCCAGTTCCCCCCCGCCCCCCGTCCCATCCCGCACTGGCCCCCCCAACCCAGTCAGAAGCACAGGAGCCGTTTTTAGTGGTGGAATCTGGATGATAGAGGCCTGGAACAAGAGGCAGGAGGCCTGGACTCTGCTACCAGTCCTGTGTGTGACAAGTTGCTGTCTCCCCTGGGCCTCACATGTGGATGGGCATCAGCCCATTGAGGAAAGAGCACTGGAGCAGGAGTCAGCAGCCGGAGCTTAGTCCCAGCACTGCCACTGATCCACCGTGTAGCCTGGGGCAGATTATTTTGGCTTTTTTGGTTTGTTTCAACACATGTCATATGTGAAATTAAGATTTAGACTTGAGGATTTCTAAAGTCTTGGTTGAAAATTTTGTGGTTTACAGTACTTGTATTTAAGGTGATTTTTGCTAATATGCCTATAAAATCAGATTGATTTTTATTTTTCATGACCATAATCCCTGTGGTCTTCCCAAGCGGCTGTCTGTTGGTTGTGTTGTCTGCTCCCTCGAGTTGCTCCACCTGGCACATGTTCTGCAGGAGTCACTGCGTCTTTGGAGCTGAGGCGCCGACACCAGGCCTTGGTACAAATGTGTTTCTCTGAGGAATCCCTTTAAAGGAGTGCCCTTAATCCCCTCAGGAAGTCCAGAGAAGGCAGAGATGGCATTAAGTTGCCTCTTGGTTTCTCTTTTACAACTTGGACAAAAGTTCCCCTTTGATCTCAGCATTAAAGAAGCAGGTCACAGAATGTTGGAGAAGGTTGAGTTTTGATCTCTGGGCACTGGCAGGAAGGTGGGAAGGACCCAGGATGAACAGGGCCATCTGGCCGTAGACGAATGGTAGGAGCCACCTACCACCCCAAACCTGCTTTGATCCCTGAACCATTTGCTGACACTGGTAGTTCCCAAGTGGGGCACGGCTGGGGACACCGCGACTTCTTGGTTCCGTCTCATTCCTCTTCATTGCTTCCTTCTCTGCCCCCTACCATGATTTCTCACCTATGCCCGAACATTAAACTGACAGACCTCCCAGGGTTGAAGTCTGAAGGTTTTGTATTCAGAGGCTATGCTAAATGCTACTAGCAGTTCTTAAAAAACAAAATCAAATCACAAATTGGAGCTGAATTCGTAAGCCAGTTTGGAAGGGAGTCTGGGTGTCCTGGCAAGTCACTTAACGTCTTTGGGCCTCAGTTTCTAATGAAGTAGATCAGATGCTATAAATAGACAGTTTATGGACCGCATCTTCATATGGATTTGATTGGGGTGGTGGGGGTGGAGGATGGAGATTGGCAGGCACAGGACTTTAAATGTTTTCTAATTAGTTGCCAATATTTAATAATTGGGAGATTTCACATTACAAAAACTCTAAAGTTTCATTTTTTCTTGAAAATTTGGGCCCAAGTCCCTCGTCAGGAGCATTCCCCATGCAGGACCCAGTTTGTCATTTTCTCTTCCACTCCCTCGTGTCCTGTTCCTTCCTTCACCATTTAGGTAACTTGCCTGGCCCCTCTAGGTGGTTGAACTTGCAACCCCTGAATGAGGTGGTCTCTATAACATTTTTCCTATTTTGACATTCTGATTCAAAAGCAATATGAAAAGGTGTGGTAATCCCCTATGTTACCTAACTTTGAAGGGGAGATTTCTGCTCACAAGATACATTTCAGTTGATAAACCATAGGCTCATCCATTATTCCGTCTAATCCTTACAAAAGCCCATTTTACAAATGAAGAAACTAAGGCTTGGTCTAAGGACCTGGGCTAGAATCTGACACTCTGATTGGTTTTATGACTTTGGTAAAACTATTTGCTTCTTTAAACCTGTTACTTTAAAAACATTTTTTTATTGTGGTAAAATAGACATAACATAAAATTTATCATTTTAGCTATTTTAAGTGTACAGTGGCATTAAGTACATTCACATTATTGTGCAACTGTCACCACCATACATCTTTAAAGCTTTTTCATCCGGGCTTCCCTGGTGGCACAGTGGTTGAGAGTCCGCCTGCCGATGCAGGGGACACGGGTTCATGCCCCGGTCCAGGAAGATCCCACATGCTGCGGAGCGGCTAGGCCCGTGAGCCATGGCCGCTGAGCCTGCGCATCTGGGGCCTGTGCTCCGCAACGGGAGAGGCCACAACAGTGAGAGGCCCGTGTACCGCAAAAAAAAAAACTTTTTCATCCGAATCGGTTTCCTTATTTTTACCTTTTTTTTTTGGCTACGTTGGGTCTTCGTTACTGCGCGCGGGCTTTCTCTAGTTGCGGCGAGCGGGGGCTGCTCTTCGTTGCAGTGCGCAGGCTTCTCATTGCAGTGACTTCTCTTGTTGTGGAGCACGGCCTCTAGGTGCGTGGGCTTCAGTAGTTGTGGCACGTGGGCTCAGAAGTTGTGGCTCACAGGCTCTAGGGCACAGGCTCAGTAGTTGGGGCACACGGGCTTAGTTGCTTTGCGGCATGTGGGATCCTCCCGGACCAGGGCTCGAACCCACCTCCCCTGCATTGACAGGCGGATTCTTAACCACTGAGCCACCAGGGAAGCCCGGTTTCCTTATTCTTAAAATGAGGATGATACTCTCCTCAAAGGATTGTTGTGATGATTAAATGAAATATGAGATGAACATGCCTAGCGCAAAGAGAGCTCTCTGTAACTTTCCTACTCCATGGTTTGAAGTCTTTAGGAGACGAACCATCTAAGCCTATTGCTTGGGCTAACTGAGAGTCCTTTTACAAATACCCAGGGGGAGAGGGAAGGTCAGTGCATTTTTTATGTTTTATTTCTGCACTTGCTAGCCTCAAGGTTTGGGTCTGGTTGTCTTTTGCTTGGTGAGGGTAGTTACTAGTTTCACCTGGACTTCCACAGCCTGCTGTGGGTTGTTCCCTACCCCCAAAGAACAGTTTTGAGTCTTTTTGTGTGTCTCTGCTCAACAGCTATTCTGTGTCTTTGGGCTCTGAAATAAAGGCTACATTTTCAGTCTCCTGTGGCTAATTTGGTTCTGGTTTGGTTTTTTTGCTTGTGTGATTGTTTTGGTTCATTTGTTTGTTTGTTTTTCTTCCTGAGGTCTTTAGCTGTCCTTCATGTGTGGTTGAATTCTTAGGGAGCTTTAACTGATTAGGTAACTGATTTCAGTTAACTGTTTGCAAACTGTGCCCCAAAGCCTTTTTCTTTGTTCTTCGCAGCCCTGGGGAGCAGTTACTGAGCAATCTTAAAATGGTGACTGTATCTTTGAAAAGGAAAAAGAAGAATCTAGCTTACTCTTAAGGGAAGGTGCTGCTTTTGCAGCGGGAAAGGCATGGAATAGAAACCAGGAAGGCTGTTCAGATTGGCCAGACTCTATCTCTAGGTGATGCTGTTTATGGGAAAGACGACTGTAAGGCAGAGGGCTCCAGAAAACAAAAGGTTAACTTCTGCCCACAGAGAAATATGAGTGAATGAAATAATTTTCAGTTCTCAGGGGAAACTTCCTATTTTCTTTGGAAGAAGTTAATTGTTCATACCTTTCAAACTGGGTGGTGCAAATTTGGGCGGGGGGTGAGGGGTGATTTTTGGTCCTAGTAGTCCTTCATTGGGCTGTTGTTTCGGAGAAAATTTTCTGCGTGCCCAGCCCCCAAGAATAAAGTAGATAGGGAGGGCAAGACCTTGATTCTTAGGCCTCTCGAGCTTTATAACTTTTCAGGTCACCCATATCTTTGCCAGTGATAGGGTGTTAGATTACAGCACAAGGGCTTCTAGATTGCCATCACCTTGTTCCTTGACATGCTGCCTTTGCAGTCTTGTGACTTGGAAACCAAGTCAAGCAAAATAACGTTGAATGGACTGGTTCACCTCTCCTAGGACTCTGCTCCTTTCATGGCTCTGAACTTGCAGCAGATGTTTCCTAAATACTTAATTGGCTTTTCAAACTGAACCTCATGTGAGAGTTCCTGTGGTGATCAATTAAAAATTAAAGGAAGATATAAAGGAATTTCCCAAGAAGCAGGTACTTTGCTTCTCCCTAATTTCCTTACAGAAATGAAATATGGGTCAAACATCCTCTATGAGGCTATCAGGGCTACAGAGGTAATTAAGTCAGATAATCACAAAAGTTGGAATGGGATCCAGTACAGGGGTCTTTATCAAGGGCCCGTGAACTTCTAGGTCCTTTGATCCTCTTGGAATTATACATCAGATTCTGCATTTCGGAGTGTTTTTTTCTGGGAGCAGCGTCTGTAGCTTTTTAAGATTCTTAGGGGGATTTGCAACACTTTCCCAAGATTAAGAATTACTGATCTGGTCTGGTTACCCACACACCTGGCTTCAGAATCTCCTCTGCATCATTCTTACCTTGTAGCTCCCATTTTCTGCACATCTTTGGGGGAACTTGCCCATGTATTTTCAGAGGCAGCCTTCCCCTTCTTAAAGTGTCAATGTATTTATTTTGAATATAGGTGATCCATATACTTGGGAAAAAGTATGAAAGCTATAAATGAAAAGAAAGTCACTCAGCTACCCCACCATCCATTCATCAGGTGTAGTCTTTGATTTTTAAAAAAATGTTTCTCCAGAACATCTTTATGCACATAAAACGTCTATTTTTAAAAACCTTTTGTTATAAAAATTTTCCAACATACACAAAAGTAGAAGAAATAGTATAAAGAACCTCTGTAACCCATTACCCAACTTCAGCAATTGCTATTATATTGCCAAACTTGTTTTGTCTATACCTCCCCCTAGTTGATTTTTTTTTCTTCAGGTTTTTGAAGGTATCATTTAACACCATAAAATTACCCATTTTAAGTGTACAGTTCAATAATTTTTCATATAGACTTATACAACCATCTTCATAATGACACAAAGTTTTAGACATTTCTGTCACCCCAACAAATTCCCTTACAGTCAAGGGATTGACACTTGCAGCCAATAACACTGTTCCCACAGCCAGCCAACCACTGATCTGCTTTCTGTCTCTATAGATTTGCCTTTTCTGGGCATTTCATGTAAGTGAAATCATGTAGTACATAGACTTTCACATCTGGCTTCTACCTAGCATAATATTTTTGAGGTTCATCCATGTTGTAACATGAATTGGTAGTTTTTATTGCTGAATAGTATTCCATTGTACAGCTATACTACATTTTGTTTATCCATTCACCAATTGATGGGTGTTTGGGTTGTTTCCAATTTTGGACTGTTGTGATCAAAGCTGTTAGGAACGTTCATGTGCAAGTCATTGTATGGACATGTATTTCCTTTTCTTTTGGGTAAATGCCTAGGATTGGAATTACTGGATAGTATGGTAAGTTTATGTTTAACTCTTTAAAGATACTGCCAAACTTTATATATTCTGGATGCAAGTCCCCTATCAGATATGTGATTTACAAAGGTTTTTCTCCTAGTCTGTGGCCTGTTTTTCATTTTCATTTCTTTTTGTTTGTTTGTTTTGCGGTACGCGGGCCTCTCACTGTTGTGGCCTCTCCTGTTGCGGAGCACAGGCTCCGGACACGCAGGCTCAGCGGCCATGGCTCACGGGCCCAGCCGCTCTGCGGCATGTGGGATCTTCCCGGACCAGGGCACGAACCCGTGTCCCCTGCATCGGCAGGTGGACTCTCAACCACTGCACCACCAGGGAAGCCTTTTTTTTTTTTAAATAAATTTATTTTTTATTTATTTATTTTTGGCTGCATTGGGTCTTTGTTGCTGCACGCAGGCTTTCTCTAATTGTGGCGAGCAGGGGCTACTCTTCGTTGTGGTGCGCGGGTTTCTCATTGCGGTGGCTTCTCTTGTTGCAGAGCACAGGCTCTAGGCGCACAGGCTTCAGTAGTTGTGGCACGTGGGCTCAGTAGTTGTGGCTTGTGGGCTCTAGAGCGCAGGCTCAGTAGCTGTGACGCATGGGCTTAGTTGCTCCACGGCATGTGGGATCTTCCTGGACCAGGGCTCGAACCCGTGTCCCCTGCATTGGCAGGTGGTTTCTTAACCACTGCACCACCAGGGAAGTCCTCATTTTCTTAATGATATCTTTGAAGTATAAAAGTTTTAAATTTTGATGAAATTCAATTTATCAGTTTTTTAAAATATAGGTTGTGCTTTTGTATCTAAGACATCTTTGCCTAACCCAGGGGCACAGACTTTCTCCTAGAAGTTTTATCATTTTAGCTTTTATGTTTAGGTCTATGATCTATTTTTAGTTAATTTTTGTATGTGATGTGAGGTTCCTTTTGCACGTGGTTACCCAATTGTCCAAGTACCATTTGTTGAAAAGGCTATCCTTTCCCTATTGAATTGCTTTGGCAACTTTGTTGAGAGTCAATTTACTGTAAATGCAAAAATTTATCTCTAGACTTTTAATTTTGTTCCATTGGGGTTTTTTTGTTTTGTTTTTTAAAATTATTTAGGGCTTCCCTGGTAGTGCAGTGGTTGAGAGTCCGCCTGCCGATGCAGGGGACACGGGTTTGTGCCCTGGTTCGGGAAGATCCCACATGCCGCGGAGCGGCTGCACCTGTGAGCCATGGCCGCTGAGCCTGCGCGTCCGGAGCCTGTGCTCCGCAACGGGAGAGGCCACAACAGTGAGAGGCCCGCGTACCGCAAAACAAAACCAAAACCAAAACAAAACAAAAAAAATTACTTAATTAATTTATTTTATTTTTGGCTGTGTTGGGTATTCGTCGCTGCGCACAGGCTTTCTCTAGTTGCGGGGAGCAGGGGCTACTCTGTTGCGGTGCACGGGCTTCTCATTGCGGTAGCTTCTCGTTGTGGAGCACAGGCTCCAGGCGCGTGGGCTTCAGTAGTTGTGGCACTCAGGCTTAGTAGTTGTGGCTCGCGGGCTCTAGAGCACAGGCTCAGTAGTTGTGGCACACGGGCTTAGTGTATTACACGCCATGTGGGATCTTCCCAGACCAGGGCTCAAACCCATGTCCTCTGCATTGGCAGGCGGATTCTTAACCACTGCACCACCAAGGAAGTCCACGTTCCAGTGGGTTTTATGCTTATCCTTACCACACTGTCTTGATTACTGTAGCTTTATAATTGCTTAGAAATTGGTAGTGTAAATCCTCTAGTTTTGTTCTTTTTTGAAGTTGTTTTGGATATTCTAGGTCCTTTGTGCTTCCAGGTAAATTTCAGGGTCAACTTGTCAGTTTCAACAAAAAAGCCTACTGGGATTTTGATAGGGATTGCACTGAATCTATAGATTAGTCCGGGGAAAATTGCCATCCTAACAATATTGTCTTCCAATCCAGTGTGGAATGTCTCTCCAATTGTTTAGATCTTCTTTTGTTTTTCTTAGCAATGTTTTGTAATTTTCAGTGTACAAGTCCTTTTTGAAAACTTATTTCTAAATATTTTATTCTTTTTGAAGTACTGTGGATGGAGCTATTTTCTTTTCTTTTTTTTTCTTTTTTTGGTCACACCGTGCAGCAAGTGGGATCTTAGACTCCTAACCAGGGATCAAACCTGGTCCAGTAGTTAAGACTGCCAGGGAAGTCCCTGCAATATTTTCTTAATTTTATTTTTGGATTGTTTGTTGTTAGTGTGTAAAAATACAATTAATTTTTATATATTGATCTTGTAGTCTGTGACCTGGCTCAACTTGTTTATTAGTTCTAGTTGTTGTTTTGTGGATTTCTTAGGATTTTCTAGATACAAGATATGTGATCTGCAGATAAAAGCACTTTTACTTTTTCCTTTTAATCTGGATGACTTTAATTATTAGCTTTAGTGCACATTATTTGCATTTATAGAACCGTGTTGAATAGGAATGGGAAAAGTGGACATCCTTGCCTTGTTCCTCTTCTTAGGGGGAAGCATTCAGTCTTTCATCAAGTATGATGTTGGCCATGGGTTTTTCAAAGCTACCATTTATCTGATTGAGGAAGTTCTTTTTTATTCCTAGTTTGTTGAGAGTTTTTATCATGAATGTGTGTTGGATTTTGTCAAGTGCATTTTCTGCATCAGTTGTGATGATTGTATAGTTTTTGTCCTTTATTCTATTTATATGGTGTATTACATTATTTGATTTTCAGATATTAAGCCAACCTTGCATTCCTGGGCTAAACCCCACTTGGCCATGATGTGTAAACCTTTTTATATGTTGCTGGATTCAATTTGCTAATATTTTGTGAAGGATTTTTCTGTCTGTGTTCCTGAGGAATATTTGTAGTTTCCTTTTCTTGTGATGTCTTTGGCTTTGGTACATTCTTTTAACGAATTTATTTAGACAAATGATATTATGCTATACATACACTGCTGTGCATCTTTTTTTTTCAACTTAATATCTTATGTTGGCAGTATTTCATAATAATTCTACCTTCCATTTAAGTATATATTGTGCTAAATTGCCCTCCCCAAATTTACCTATATCTAGTGTATTCAGATTTTCTTTAAACTTTGACTCTGAAAGGTGAAAAAGATGTCATTATTTTCATTTACAGTTTTTAGATTATGAATGATGTTGAGCATCTTTTTGTGTCTGACCATTTGAACTTTTAAACTGCCCATTCTTTTTTTTTTTTTTTAATACTTCTTATTTATTTATTTATTTTTGGCTGTGTTGGGTCTTCATTGCTGCGTGTGGGCTTTCTCTAGTTGTGACGAACGGGGGCTACTCTTCTCTGTGGTGTGTGGGCCTCTCACCGTGGTGGCCTCTCTTGTTTCGGAGCATGGGCTCTAGGCGCGCGGGCTTCAGTAGTTGTGGCTCACGAGCTCTAGAGCACAGGCTCAGTAGTTGTGGTGCACAGGCCTAGTTGCTCCGCGGCATGTGGGATCTTCCCAGACCAGGGCTCGAGCCCATGTCCGCTGCACTGGCAGGCGGATTCCTAACCACTGCGCCACCAGGGAAGCCCTTAACTGCCCATTCTTATCCTTATGGGTTATTTGTCCTTTATTGGTTTGTAAGAGCTCTTGGTGTATTGAAGAAATTAGCCCTTTGTCAGGTGTGTGGGAAATATTTTTATTCAAATTGTCTTTTTCTTTTTCTATGGTGATTTTTTTTTCATTTTCTTCCTTCTTCCTTTATATTCTTTTTCTTAATAGCTTCTGGATTTTGTTTTCTTCTTAGAAAACTTTCCATGTCAAGATTGTTTAAAAGTATAGCTATATTTTCTTCTGATACTGCTCTTATTTCAGTTTCTACATTGAAGTCTTTTCTGTCTTCTCCAATACCAGTTTGGATAGCTCTGTATTTTAATATTTAGTAGAACTAGTATGCCTTCATTATTTTTCTTTTCAAAATAATCCTGAAGTAAAGGATAAGTGTGAAACTGACTAGAGTGATTTGTTTGTTGGTAGTAAAGCATTGAATTGGGGGAGGGGCAAGGAAGACAAAGTATTGGAGAGGAAAAGAATTAGAGAGGGAGGGTAAAGGGAGACAAAAAGCAATTAATCTGTGCCATCAGGTTCTTCTTTGGATACCTCTAATCATGAGGTATCCAAATTATCTCCCAGCTTGGCTCCCACAGTGGGGACAAACTTCTGATCACTCAGCTCTGCCAGGTTTGGTACAGCTGGACTTCCTTTACTCTGCAGATAATTTGCTGTGTGAACACGTCACTTCCCCTCTCTGGCCTCCTGGATTACTTGACTCTGAGGTTCTTCAAAAGGTGTCTTTTTTTAAAATTTATTTATTTATTTTTGGCTGCGTTGGGTCTTCATTGCTGTACGGGCTTTCTCTAGTTGTGGTGAGCGGGGGCTACTCTTCGTGGTGGTGCATGGACTTCTCATTGCGGTGGTTTCTCTTGTTGCGGAGCACGGGCTCTAGGCGCGCAGGCTTCAGTGATTGTGGCACGTGGGCTCAGTCGTTGTGGCTCGCGGGCTCTAGAGCGCAGGCTCAGTAGTTGTGGCGCACGGGCTTAGTTGCTCTGCGGCATGTGGGGTCCTCCCGGACCAGGGCTTGAACCCATGTCTCCTCCATTGGCAGGCAGATTCTTAACCACTGCGCCACCAGGGAAGTTCCAAAAGATGTCTTTATGGAACCCAACTCTGGGTGGAACTTTGCCTTGTTTTGTTCAACCTTTAGGTTGCTTGGGTTGATGGAATGTCCCATATTTTCAAGGGAATCATGAATTTCTTGAGTTTTATGGGAGGTAATGAGGCTTCTGGTTCACTCTCCTCACTAGGGTAGGGATATCCCCTTTCACCTCCTTCCTTGGTCACCTCCTTCTCTCTGATTTGCTCATGGTTATGGCCTTTTCCTTAGCTAGATAACTCTCTTGTTGGAAGTTTCCTTAGATTGAGCATATATCTCCCTCCTTGCAGTGCACTCATTGCTCCTGCCTTCCGATGCAACCCAGAGCAAAGCCACTCTGCCTTATCAAGCACACACTCTGTGTACTTTACTTAATCCTTACCAGCATCATCACTCAACCGCCCTGCCATGAGTTTAGTATTACTATTTTCTTATTACAAATAAGAAACCAGAGACTCAAAGAGTTTAAAAAACGTGCCCAAAGCCACACAGCTAGGAAGTGGTGGATCAGGGCTTTGAATTCATATCTGTATGGCCCCCAAAGCCTGTGCTTTTTCCACTACACCAGTGGTTCTCAGAGTGTTATCCCAAGACAAGACCAGCAGTACCAGCATCTCCTGCGGACTTGTTTGAAGTGCAGATTCCCAGACCCTGCTCCAGAGCTACTGAAAGAGACATTCTGGGGGTTAGACCCAGGAATCTGTTTTAATAATCCCTCCTGGTGATTTCCTTGCCTGTTCAAGTTTCAGAACCACTGCCTCCCATTCTGCTTCCCCACCTGGCTGCTGCTTCTGTTCACATCTGACCAAGAATTTATAGGTAATTTCTCTAGGGCTGGACATTACTATGTCTCTGGAGCAGAAACGTGCTGCACACACACACCTTTCCCCCGAACACATACGCACGCGGACTTGGTAACCAGAGTCATTTTTAAAACTGCAGATATGATGTATCTCTTTCCTACTTAAAGTTCTTCAGTGTCTCCCCAATGCACTAAGGAGAAAGCCCAAACTCAGTGTGGCTTTTGTGTGATGTATCCCTTACCCGTTTTCCAGTCTCCTGTCTACACAGACCTAGTCATGCTTGCTACTCACGTGAACTAGAAATGTTGTCATCACCTGGGAGCTTGTTAGAAATACAGAATCTCAGGCCCCACCCCAGACCTGCGGAATCAGACTCTGCATTTTAATAAGCCCTCCAGGTGATCTATATGCACAGTAAAGTTTGAGAAGCACCAGCCTACACCTCACCTGCCATAAACCCCTTATGGTTGCCCCAGGCCTTCGTGCCTGTGTTTTGCTCTTTCTGGAACACTTCTCTCTTCCCTCTCCTTTCCCTTCAGGCCCTGGGTAGGCTTGAGTTCTTAGATCTGCACCCCATCCCTCTAAGACTGGGCTTGTTGCTGGTCCTGTGTACTTCTTAGCCTCTTAACTGATAGGACAAGAGACTAGGCCCTCCATAGCATCTGCATCTGGGACCTAGTATTGCCATTGGCTGATGACTTGTCTCTGTCCGCCAGCTGGCTGAAAGCTCCTCGTGGGTGTGCATTCTGTGAGGCTGGCACAGTGCCTGACATATAGTAGGTGTTCAATGTAGTGAGCTGATTTCTGTACTGGTTAGAGCATGGGCCTTGGAGTCAGACTGCTTGGGTATAAATCCTGACCCAACTAGTGTTATACCGCCTCTCTGAGCCTCAATTTCCTCATCTCTGAAATGAGAATAGTAAGAGTCTCTATCTCATAGGATTGTTGTCAAGATTAATTGATTAACTGGGTTATTGCATGAAAAGAACCTAGAAGTGTGCCTGGCACATAATCGGTATCCAGTAAATGTTAGCTGCCATTGTTATCATCTTTTAATGCAACTCACCTGCCTGAAAAGAGCATACCTGTTCCTGTACATTCTGATCTTGGGCAAGTTATATAATCTCAGGGTCTCAGGTTAATTGGCAATCATCTGGGAAATGGTGATAGAAATCCCCAGGTAGTTAGTTATAGTTGCCAGAATCGTGCAAGTCAGTGTTCGTAAAGTGCTTAGCACAAAGCAGGGACTTGGTAAATGGAAGGAAGGGACTGTTTGTGCCACAGTGCCTTGTACCTACTTTTAGGTGCTCAGTGACTCTGTGGCTTCTTGTTACTTTTTAATGTTGTTTTCCGCTAGGGTGAGTATTTTCTTTGTTGTTATGTCTTTTTGTTTGTTTGTTTTTTGTGTCTACTTGCTCCATTGGTTTGAGACTTTGGAACAAAAGGGTATTGAAGTCTTTCAGGATTTGCTTTTCATTCCTCTGCAACCTGAGCTCTCATGGAGCCCTTGAGTTCCCCAGGGCAGTGTCTCTCTGCTAAGATTGGAGGATTCTGTTTCAAAAGAACTGGAGTAACTTCTTAGATTTAATTGGCTTGATAACCATAAGAGATTGTAATCCTCTGCCCTGGCTTCACATCACATATCAGATAAGGCAAAAAGTCTGGACTCTGGCTTCCTAGGAAGGGAAATTTAGAACACATATATATTTAAAAAAATTTTATTGACGTATAGTTGATTTACAATGTTGTGTTAATTTCTGCTGTACAGCAAAGTGATTCAGTTATACATATATATATATATATTCTTTTTCATATTCTTTTCCATTATGGTTTAACACAGGATATTGAATATAGTTTTCTGTGCTATACAATAGGACCTTGTTGTTTATTCATCATATGTATAATACTTTGCACCTGCTAATCCCAACCTCCCAATCCTTCCCTCCCCCACCCTGCCTCCCCCTTGGCAACCACAAGTCTGTTCTCTATATCTGTGAGGAGTCTGTTTCTGTTTTGTAGATATGTTCATTTGTGTTGTATTTTAGATTCCACATATAAGTGATATCATACAGTATATGTCTTTCTCTTTTTGACTTACTTCGCTTAGTATGATAATCTCTAGATCCATCCATGTTGCTGCAAATGGCATTATTTCATTCTTTTTTATGGCTGGGTAATATTCCATTTTGTGTATATATGTGTGTGTGTGTGTGTGTGTGTGTGTGTGTGTATACACAGATACACACACACACACACACACATGTATGTATTTGCCACATCTTCTTTATCCATTCATCAGTCGATGGACATTTAGGTTGTTTCCATGTCTTGGCTGTTGTAAATAGTGCTGCTATGAACATAGGGGTGCATGGATCTTTTCAAATTATAGTTTTGTCTGGATATATGCGCAGGAGTGGGATTGATGGGTCATATGGCAACTCTATTTTTAGTTTCTTGAGGAACCTCCATACTGTTCTCCATAGTGGCTGCACCAGTTTTCATTCCCACCAGCAGCATAGGAGGTAGAGCACATATATTTTTGATTAGCAAGAAATAATGATGTTAACTGTGGGCTTTTCATTCGTGGCCTTTATTGCATTGAGGTAAGTTCCTTTTATACTTTTTTTTTGAGAATTTAAATCATGAATGGATTTTTTTTTTTTTTTTTTTTTTTTTGCCTGCATTGGGTCTTCGTTGTGCGCAGGCTTTCTCTAGTTGTGGCGGGCAGGGGATACTCTGCACTGCAGTGTGCGGGCTTCTCATAGCAGCTGCTTCTCTTGTTGTGGAGCACGGGCTTTAGGAGTGCAGGCTTCAGTAGTCGTGGAGCGTGGGCTCAGTAGTTGTGGCTCGTGGGCTATAGAACACAGGCTCAGGAGTTGTGGCACACGGGCTTAGTTGCTCCGTGGCATGTGGGATCTTCCTGGACCAGGGCTCAAACCCGTGTTCCCTGCATTGGCAGGTGGATTCTTAATCACTGCTCCACCAGGGAAGTCCATGAATGGATGTTGAACTTTGTTAAATGTTCTTTCTGTGTCTATTGAAAAGATTATGTGATTTTTTCTTTCGTTTTGTTAATGTAGTTTATCACATTGATTGATTTGCATTTGTTGAACCATCCTTGTATCCCAGGGATAAATCCCACTTGATCTTGGTGTATGCTCCTTTTAGCAAGATGTTAAATTCAATTTGCTGGTATTTTATTGGGGATTTTTGCATCTGTGTTCATCAGGGATATTAGCCTATAGTTTTCTTTTCTTGTGGTATCTTTGTCTGATTTTGGTATCAGGTGATGCTGGCCTCATAAAATGAGTTTGGAAGTGTCCCCTCTTGTATTTCTGGAAGAGTTTAAGGATTGGTATTAACTCTTCTTTGAATGTTTGTTAGAATTTACCTTTAAAGCCATCTAGTCCTAGACTTTTCTTTGTTGGGAGGTTTTTGATTACTGATTCAGTCTCTTTTATTCAATTTGTTGACCTATAATTGTTCACAATAGACCCTTATGATCCTTTTTGTTTCTTAGGCATCTGTTGTAATGTCTCCTCTTTTATTTCTCATTTTATTTATTTGAGTCTTTTTCTCCTTAGTGTTGCTAAGGGCTTGTCAGTATTTTCAAAAAACCAACACAGTTCTGGGTTTTTTTTTCCTATTTTTTCACATTCTCTTTTCAATTTATTTCTGCTCTAATCTTATTATTTCCTTACTTCTCCTAACTTGGGCTTAGTTTGTTCTTTTTCTGGTCCCTTGAGATGTAAAGTTGGGTTGTTTGTTTGAGGGTTTGTTTTTTTTTTAATGTAGGCATTTATCACTCTAAACTTCCTTCTTAGTACTGCTTTTGTTGCATTTCGTAAATTTTGGCATTTTTTTTTCTTTTGTTTAAGGTACCTTTAAAATTCTTGTTCAACTTCCTCTTTGATCTAAGAGGGTGTTGTTTAGTTTTCACCTATTTGCAGGTTTTCCCATTTTCTGCTGTCATTGAGTTCTAGTTTCATTCCTTTGTGGTCAGAAAATATACAGGGAATGATTTCACTCTTTTCAAATTTGTTAAGACTTGTTTTGTGACCTAACATGTGGTCTGTCCTGGGGAATGTTTCATGTGCACCTGAGTAGATGTGCATTCTTCTGCTGTTGGGTGGAAGGTTCTATATATGTCTATATATATAGGTCCATTTGGTCTGTAGTGTTGTTCAAGTCAGCTGTTTAACAGTTTTCTATCTGGATGTTCTATCCAGTATTGTAATTGGGATATTAAAGTCCCCTAGTATTATTGCATTGCTGTCAATTTCTCCCTTCAGATCTGTCAATATTTGCTTTATATATTTAGGTGCTCTGATGTTGGGTGCATATATATTTATAATTATTTTATCTTCCTATTGAATTGACCCTTTTGTCATCATATAATGACCTTCTTTGTCTCTAGGCACAGCTTTTTTTTTTTTTTTGGCGGTACACAGGGCTCTCACTGTTGTGGCCTCTCCCCTTGCGGAGCACAGGCTCCGGACGCGCAGGCTCAGCAGCCATGGCTCACGGGCCCAGCCGCTCCGCGGCATGTGGGATCTTCCCGGACCAGGGCGTGAACCCGTGTCCCCTGCCTCGGCAGGCAGACTCTCAACCACTGCGCCACCAGGGAAGCTCTCTAGGCACAGCTTTTGACTGAAAGTCTATTTTGTCTGATATAAGTATAGCTACTCCTGCTTTCTTCTGGTTATTGTTTACATGGAACATCTTTTTCTATCCTTTCAATTTCATTGTGTGTGTCTTTAGATGTGTCTCTCGCAGGTGGCATATCACTGGATTTTGTTTTTTTATCAATTCAGCCACTCTATGTCTTTTGATTGGGAATTTAATCCATTTACTCCCCAAGTTATTCTAATGTGCATCAGGGTTGAGAACCAGTATCCTAGATGTACAGATAGGGTATAGAGGTAATAGATGTCTCAGGGATTCTCACAGTAGGTCCTTGGACAGCTGGAAAGGTGGGAGGTGTCAAGAACTCCTTAAATTTGAGGATTTGAAGAAAATCAGCTATCAAGTGGATATAGCAAAGATTAAGAACCATAGTATTCAACCTGTATGCGAATGTATGATTTTACATTTTTATAGATCAGAGGTTAGTTGATGCTTATTGTTAGCCTGTTCGATAAGGATTTGTTGAGTACTCACATCACCAAAGCCAGACAAGTGATTAGTGCAGGTGGAGAGATGGCAGCTACTTAAACCATAATACAACATGAAAAGTGCTATAGTAGGGCCTTAAACAAGTACAGATTTAAATACTTGTCAGATAACTTAAGCAGCAGTCTTTGAACATGTATAGATGTGAAAGTTCATTTGGGTGTTGGGTAGTTTCAAATTTCTTGCCTCTAGTGTCATCATAGAGATATTTGCCAACTGCCTTGAAAAATAAAGAAGAAAGAGGATAATTCCTCCTGTGGGGGTCTGAGGGGTTCTTGAAGGAAGCAACATTTCAACTGGACCTCCAAGTGTAGGTAGGACTTGAATTAGGTAAGGGCAAGTGTCAGAAACAGCCTGAGCAAAGGCCTTGAAGGCAGCCTCACCTGGGCAAGTCTGCTTGCCAAGGGCAGAGACAAACTTGGGGTCTTCCTGAAGGCTTAGAAAGAAAAGGTGGGAGGTGCTGATGGAAAGGCATCTTGGGGCCAGCAGGTAGAGTTCATTCCATACCAAGCTAGAATTGCTCTAACCTAGGCATTCAGAACAGTGATGTTTTCTTTTGCCTAATTTATTTTATTATTTTTCTTAAGTGGTATAAATACGTATAATCCCCAAAGAAAAACTGGAAAATACAGATATGCAAAAAAGGAAAACATCACCTCATTTTCTCAAACATAACTTTAAAAAAGAGGGGCATACCTTGCGGAGCAGGGTTCTATCCCCTGCTTTTTCTACATAAATCTAAAGCTTGAATACTCCTACTCAAGAAGTATATCATCATGTTTAATGACTACATAAAAGGATAAGTGGTTACACCATAATTTAACCCATTCCACTAATATTGGACATTTTACTATTGTAAGTTGTGAACTATTTCACTATTTTAAATAACCCTGTGGTGAACATCCTTTTATGTACATCTTGGCATATTTGTCATATTTTTCTTAACATGTCTAGAAGTAGAATTGCAGGGTCAAAGAGTATGCACTTCTGGGGGACTTTTTTGGGGGGAGGATTTTGATAGCGTCAAATTGCCCTCCAGAAATGTTTCAGTTTATAATCCCTCCAGCCATATGAAAATATCGAAACAGTGACATTTTAATATCTAAAACTAACAGTATCATCTTGGTATAGTCATTAATTCTAAACTGAACTTCTGAATTGCTTTTGGTTGCCAACTTATATTATTCAAAAATTCTAGCATGTTGTGGAAATAATTCTTTGCCATTTTTCATCTGTTGATCCTTCCTGTAAGATAAATTGATTTGTGATTTGTTGATAGTATCTATGTGTGAGGATTGTCTGTTTTCTGTATCATTTTTCAAAAATTTAGAGTTGGGTTATTATTTTTAAATGACTTTTGGCTGACATTTGACGTCAGTAGTACAGGGTTTGTCTTCCTTGCATTTAGTTAACTGGAATTCAGGTTCAAAGAGGAATTTGAGGAAAACAAAGGACAGGATTTATTTCTCTCACACAAAGCACTCAATCTAAGGACTGCCCAGTGAGGCCTAGCGAAGAGAGAGGGCTAGAATCTTCTGATGACTGGTCAAGTGGAGGAAATCCTCCACTTGATGGAGAGGAAATCAGAAGCTGTAACCAGCCCACAGTCAGTAGGCTTTCTCTCACAGAAAGAAAGAATAAAACTCTGTTTGTTGTTGCTGTATCAAGGCAAACCCATGCTACTAAAGGCTTCTCTTTGTATGTGCATGGAACATCTCCAGAGGGATTTTCAAGGAACTGGTGCTAGCAGTTGTCTGTGGGGAGCTGAAGAGGGAGGAAGATTTATTTTTCATGGTTATACCCATTTGTACTGTTTGAGTTACTGGATTGGCCAAAAAGTTTGTTCGGGTTTTCCCATAGTCTTCGCAAATATTTACTGTATATGTTTTGCTTTTTCAAAACTTTTTTAACCTAGTTATTTTTTTAAAAGCCTCTCTTACGCATGGTTATGTAATATGTTAACATTAGAGGAAAGTGGGTGAAGAGTATATGGGAACTCTCATAGTATATTCTGTAAATCTAAATTTATTTAAAAATAAAAAGTTTAAAAAAATGACAGAGGCGGGGAGCATACTGACTTCCTATACAGAATCCTACCCCATGAGACATTTTTCCACCTTTTTGTCTTGTCACTTCTTTTAAAGATCTTGCTTTCACCCCTAATTCTGCTGACTTGGTGATTACCAGATTCAATAAAACTGTCTTAGCCATTTTTCACTGTTTTTGTTGGGGTCAGACTATTATTTCATATTTCATAATGCACATCAGCTGACAGATACTTATAAACATCACAGCAGATCAGAGGAAAGCACTCTATGAATATATTGCTTTTAAGAGTTTGACCAGGCTTTGTATCTAAACTAGTGCACAACCTCAGAACCTTAAACTTTGAAAGCCAGTTTTCCTCAACTTGTGCTCCTGGTAAAAACACAGATGAGTCTACATTTTTGGCAAGCCCCCTGAGTGATTCCGATTCCCTGTAACACTGAGTTCCAGAAAGAATCGTCTGAGAGAGAGAGAGAGAGAGAGAGAGAGAGAGAGAGAGTGTGTGTGTGTATGGTGGTGATGGTGACTTGAAGGATGCGGGGACAGGGTAATCAGGGGGCTGTGGCCAGTGTCCGATGGGAGTAAATGAGGGTCTGAAATGCCACAGCGGTAAAAGGGGTGGAGAGAGAAGGCAGATGCAGCCGCGCAATTGAGTTCGTGATCCAGGTGTGTGGACGACAAAGTTCCTTGTTCAAGACAGGCAGAGGGAAAGAAGCTCTTCTAGTACCTTGAGGGGGTGAAGCATATTAATGGAGGGACAGAGATGCTTTGATGGGGTACTTCTTGAGGTGGGTAATTGACCTTTCTTGCCTTTGATTCCCAGGTGCCAAGCACTGGGGACACAGTCCCTGCTCCCACACAGATTACATTCGAATGAAGGGGGACAGATAATACACAAGGAAACAGATACATATGCCCATGCCAATTAGCTGAGTCCATGAAGAGAAGTGGAGTAAGGGGTTGGAGAATGGGTGATAGGAGCCCTGAGGAGGCCATTTAGACGGGCTAGTCGGCGGAGGCTTCTCTGAGGAAGTGACATCTGAGAGAGACCTGAATGAAATAAGGGGGTGAGCCAGGCAGGCACCTGTGGGAAGGGCATTCTGACGGAGGGAGCAGTGAAGGTGATGGCCCTGAGGGGGTGGAGAAGGACTTGCTGTCAGGAGACACGAAGGCCGGCGTGAACGGAGCTGAGGAGGCAGAGGATGGGAGGCGGCGGGGTCAGGACAATTTTGGAGGCGGTTTGTAGGAAAATGTATTGGTACCATTGGAGCTTCCTGACAAAGCAAGCCCGTTGCTACGTGGAGAAATGGGAATTAATGGGACACTGTGGAGCTTTGTTTCCTGCTGGCCCTACAGGACAGTGATACATGTGACATGATGAAAGGGACATTGCTCGAAGAGTGGGGAGCCGTGGCTCCTGTATTAGTCTGCCCTTTTGCCCTGCTGTCAGTTACTGCGCTCAGTTTGGGGCTCATTTCTGGAAGTGCAGGATCAGTGCCTCATAGCACCCT
The DNA here is from genome assembly GCF_039906515.1 of Pseudorca crassidens. Lineage (NCBI taxonomy): Eukaryota > Metazoa > Chordata > Mammalia > Artiodactyla > Delphinidae > Pseudorca > Pseudorca crassidens. The sequence continues at coordinate 63,025,417 of NC_090310.1, forward strand.
TGGGGGCATTTAGAGGGTAGCCTTTGGGGGGCCTCAGGCTTCTCAGAGTGGGGATGAGACTGCGTCAGTTAAAGCAGATGTGACGGTGCCCCAGAGGGCTGTTCACCTCTTTCCCCCATTCCGACTGCCACCTCTCTTCTTCCAAGCAGGATTGGTTGCCGTGGTCCCTGCTGCTTCTCTCTCTCACGTGTGATACCGGGGCCTTCTACGTTCCTGGGGTCGCACCAATCAACTTCCACCAGAACGACCCTGTAGAAATCAAGGTAAGTGCGTTCCTGGTCTGTGGGAGCCAACTGTTGCCCAGTTGCTGGGCAGCCTGGCCAGAGGACTGTTGCGAGTTGGTCACGTCCCTCCTGTGGTTGCAGAGAACCCAGACCAGTGCTGCTCAGCCTGGGAGGAAGAGGATTCACTGCGCATGGCTGGGGCAGAAGTGGTGTGTCCCTCTGGCCCCGCCGCCTCTCCTCTCTCTCTGCCTCTGGCTGTCTCTGCATCTCCCCCTGTATGAGTGCATTCTCTCTCTCTGTCTCTCTCTCTCTTTCTCTTTGGCTCTGTCTCTGTTTCTGGTTCTTCCTGTGTCTTTGTTTCTCTCTCACTTTCACTCGCTTCTGTGCCCACCTCTTTCTGTGTCTCCATCTCTCTCAACCTGCCTCCTTCTCTGTGACATCTCTGCCTCTCTCCATCCTCCTCTATGTTACCGGCTTTCTCTGCATAACTCATATCATCTATGTATACGCATGATTATTATGGCCTTTTTTTTCAATTTTAGCTTCTGCCAGGATTCTCCAGTTCAGTATTTCCAAACGGTGCACTGCATATCTGAGTGGTGGTATATGAGATGATTTTAAGTGGCTGACACGTATGTTTTATTTTAATAGCTGTTTTCTTTTAATTATACTAGAAAATATAGCCATTACTTCAACTCATGATTCCATGGCTGTCATTGTTGGGTTTCCATTTTTAATAGTGTTAAAATGTTTGCTTCTTTTTTTTTTTTTCTTTTTTTTTTTGCGGTACGCGGGCCTCTCACTCTTGTGGCCTCTCCCGTTGTGGAGCACAGGCTCCGGACGTGCAGGCTCAGCGGCCATGGCTCATGGGCCCAGCCGCTCCGCGGCATGTGGGATCTTCCCGGACCGGGGCACGAACCCGCGTCCCCTGCATCGGTAGACGGACTCTCAACCACTGCGCCACCAGGGAAGCCCAAAATGTTTGCTTCTTAAATAAAGGTATTTACCTAAAAATGAATCATATAGAAAATAGCAGAATAAATGGTAAGTAGATAGAGCAAGTTGGTACATGAGTGATTCGGATTTGAAAGCATTGTCCTAAATCAGAGTCCAGAAGAACAGCCACCTGGGCCACCTCACCTTGTCAGCCTAGATGCCCACCTGTGGGCCAGTCACCTGTGACAGGGTTATGGGAGAGTCCTTTAAAATGTGGTTGATCGGGGCAGTGGGCAGGCTGGCACCTTGGCTAATGTCTCGGACTCTTGGTGGCATTTTCAGAGCCCTAAACACGGCTGAGGGTTGGTGGTGGATCTTCTTGGATCTCATTTCCCAGGAAACAAACTCTAAGGTGGAGATTTGGAGCAAGAGATGTATTGACTAGGCGCCCAGTCCTGGAAGCAGGACTGGGCAGAGGGAGATATTAAGCTGTGATAAACAGAGTCCTATGGAAGGCTCCGGAACTGGAGTGGCCGGCTGCAGAGTTCTCCCACATTGAGGCGAGAGGACTGGCCACCAGACAAGGGGTGTGACCTTGTTCCAGAGCTCCCAGCTATAGGGACTCCTCTCTACCATCACCCAAATATAACCACTCTTAATACTTTGGGTTATTTTTCTTAGTCTTTTTTTTCTGTGCAGTGTTTACAGTGTAGGGTACTCGGCATTCTCACACTTCAGTAAACCCCCAGCTTCTTGACTACCACATTGGTCCCCCATAGGCAAAATAACGTAGAGTTGAAGTTTTTAAGTAGTCCTTCAAATCCTTAGTGATTCTGTACAAAGGTCTAGCAAAACTTATAAAGCAATGAAAATAAATTCTGCTCCTAAAATGTACATTTCTTGTTGATGGGAACCACATCTTTACTGGTCTGTGCAAAAGCAAAGCAGTGAGATTGTGTGAAAATAAAGTTTTTATCCTGTCCTAAGCATCACAGTGTTCAAAAGGGGGAACAGAAGCCCAGAAAATCACAAAGGGCCATCCACCTGACATGCTGTCATGTACATGTGCCTTTGTTTGCCACCACATTTTGGGCATTTGCAAAATTATAAATTGCTACATGTCATGCTTATTTGGGGCATTAGATGCAAGCAACTTTTCATTATCCAGGGGGAGTTAACCAGTTTAGAGGTTAAAAATATAATACATTTGTGGAAAAACGAAAACTACCACGAATCAAGTTCTACAAGGGCTGGGATATTATCTTTCTCGGTTACTGCTGTGTCACCAGCTCCTAGTACATAGCCTGGCAGGGTGGATAAATACATATGATCAATGACTATTAGAAAGTGTCTGCATTTAGAACCATGTAGTAGTAACAAGCAAATGCACCATTCCATGTGTTGCATTACTGTGAGCATCCCTCTTCCTTAGAAGTCAGACTTGTAACTTTCGGGAACAATAATTAAAGTCACCTTTATTGAGGATTATTTACATTCCGGACATTATGCATGGCTTAGCTCAAGATGCCCCCTAAGAGCCCTCTGAGGCAGATACTGTATGTTTTAGAGATTTACTGAACATTTTACAGTTACGGAAACTGAGGCCCGAGGAAGTGAACCTGCTTGTCCAAGGTCACATTGTGAGGGAGACATAGGGTTAGTTCAGAGCCCGGCTCTTAACCGCCGCGGTACCCTTCCTCCCAGTGCCTCTGCCAGAAGCCCCCTCCAGAGCAAAGCTTGTGGCATGGGGAGGACAGGGTGGCTCTGGCTTCAGTCCTGCCAAGCTGGGCATGTGAGAACTACACCTTGGGTGGGAAGGGAGAGGGCGGGAGGGGACATAAAGGTGAGACTCAGTTTCTTTGTAATGTGGCTTCTTTTTTGATTGTCCAGAAGGAGAGAATGCTAAGAAACACAGAATAACAGGCTGTTATAACAGATAATAACTTTTTGGTCATTTCGCCTCAAGCAGTTCATGAAATGCTTAATAGAGGTCCCCCGTCCTTCAATTCAACATCTAAAAAGCTCTGAAACTTAGAGTTTTTCTAAACTCATTGTAGGCGAGACCTGACCTGAACTGTTTATTAACTTTATTTTTCCCACTTAGTATGAATATTTTTGCATTTCCTTGTCATTGAATGTGGGGTACTGCTCCAGACCCAGCTGGGGGGTGTTATAAAACCCATGGTTTTATAATATACCACATTGCTCTTTTAAAATTGGAAAAATTTTTAAATTAAATTAAATTAATTTATAAATTAATGTAATAATGTAATGTAATGTAATAATTATTAATGTAATAATGCCGAGTATACTAAAGATGAGTGGGTACCAGAGAGGATTACTGAAACAGTCATTAAATTAAATTAAATTTTAAATCTTTTAAAATTAAATTAAAAATCCTAATTCCAAAGCAAGAATTTTAAGTAAGGATTGTGGATCTGGATTCTAAAAACTATTTATACTTTCAGATGGTGTATGAGGAATGGTTAATAGTTTTTAAATAGCAAAGATAATTTTAGTTGCATTTAAATTATAATTTGGGACTTCCCTGGCCGTCCAGTGGTTAAGACTTCGCCTTCAAATGCAGGGGGTTGTGGGTTCAATCCCTGGTCGGGGAGCTAAGATCCCATATGCCTCGCAGCCAGAAAACCAAAACAAACCAGAAGCAATATTGTAACAATAGCAATAAGGACTTTAAAAATGGTCCACATCAAAAAAAACTTTAAAATAATTAATTGATTAATTAATTTTTTTTTTTTTGCAACATTTTGACTGGTTCTATTTTATCCATGTTTTGGGGAGTTGTCTGTGGCTGTCACTGTTTCCAGAGCTGCATTCTGTGTGCTTGCATCACTTCCTAAATGTTCTTCTTCATGGTCTTCTTAAACTTCATCTTTAATGGTTGCATAATATTTAATTGAACGAATTTATTGTGGTTTATTGACCAATTTCCCATTACGGAGCTTTTAGCTGTTTTTCCATTTTTTTCTCTTTTTTCATTGTGCAAACATTTATCGAGCACCTACTATGTACCTAGATCTCTAGGCACGGTGGTTACATAGGTAAGCAAGACACATATGGTCCTTGCCCTCATGGAGTTTAATCTTAAATTCTAGTAGGGGAGGCTGATTTCTCTGGAAAAAGAAAACAAAAACATAAAATAATTACATTTTATCAGACATGCTACAAAGATAACTAGAAGTGTTGAAATACAGAAGATGAGGGAATTCCTTTGATAAGATGATAAGGAAAGGACTCGAAGGTGAGGGGATTTAAGCTGAGACCAAATGTGAGAAGGAGTCAGAGAGTCGGGCAGAGAGGAGCAGGTTCAAAGCCTGAAGCAGGAGAGCACTGGTCAGGCTCAAGGAACTAGAGGCAGAAGACCACTGTGGTTAGGAATGAGGAGTGAGCTCTTTGTTCCTGAAGTTTTTTCCCTTATTTGGAGTTATTTCCTTAGGAAAGATACCCAGAAGTGAAATTATAGGGTCAAAGGATGTCAGCATGTTAAGGACTCTGGGTATATATTGGATTTGGTTGTGATTTTAAACAAAATCTATAATGTAATCTAAAACTAGTGAACTGTGAAATAATTGTATAGTATACCAGAGTTGTGTCTGCTGCGGTTAGTTTGCTTAGTAGGTAATAATGCCGAGTATACTAAAGATGAGTGGGTACCAGGGAGGATTACTGAAACAGTCATCTTGATTTCTGGGTTGAAGAATAATGGCCTCCCTTCTTCCACTAGGCTGTGAAGCTCACCAGCTCTCGCACCCAGCTGCCTTATGAATACTACTCACTGCCCTTCTGCCAGCCCAGCAAAATAACCTACAAGGCAGAGAATCTGGGTAAGTTCTTCTCTCACACTGCTGTCACGCTATCCCAAAGAGGAACCCGGATCTCTTCATAATGTTAATAGCAGTTAACCCTTATATAGCACCTACCGTGTGCTGGACACCATTCTACATAGTTTATATACAGATTAGTTTATTTAATCCTCATAGCATCCCGAAGGAGGTAGTTGTGGTGTTGATTCCCATTTTACAGGGTAAGTGATTTGCCTCTGGTTATACTGTTAATTAATGGCTAAACTGGGCTTGGAATCCATGTAGTCAGGCTTCAGAGCTGGAGCCCTTGGCTACTGCTCCGACTGGCTCTCCTTGATTTCTAGATAGCCCCTTCTGTTTCTTGTGGCTTCTGTAACCTGCTCTGCTTTTAATTAAAAGAATGAGTGATTATCTCTGGCCCTAATGGAATCAGGGACATCACCATAGTTCTTGCTAAGCTGTGCAGGCCTTGCCTCAAATAATGTGGGAAGCACCCAGTGCAGTGTCTGGCATATGTGTTCATAAATAGCAGCCATTTTATTTTAATTCAAATAATTCTTCATTTGGTGGAATTTCAGGCTGAAAGGAAAAGGCATTTGGTGGCCTCTATTGAGGACATGGTTATTAGTACTTACTCTGCCATCTCAGTGTTAAGTCCTGGAGATAAAAACTTAGAACTATGCCCTCCCTGACTTCAAGGAACTTAAGAGACTTTCCTGTTCTCTTATAGCTTAGGGAGGGGAAAGGAGAGAACTGGCTCTTGAGCAGTCCCCTGAAAGGGCTGCCTTCTCCATCAGGGCTACCCATGGCTCAGATGTTTCCAGAACCCCTAGCCAACAGGTGTACCTACTGCCAGGTATTGGATGTCCCAGACCAGCTGGGGCAGGCCTCGACCAAAAGCAGGCAGCACCGCCAGTCGCGAAGTCTCGCCTTGTACAGTTGGACGGAGGTCGGTCTCGGGGCCTGGGCTGCTCTTGCTGCCTGCCGCTTATCCTTCTTTTCTCTCCACACCATGCCGTGCTCCGGCCACCTTGCCACTGCTGGGAAGCCTGACCTGCTGTGTCCTCCAGACCCCTCACAGCAGCTCCTCCCTCCCCCTGTGAGCTGGTGCGGATTCATCTACAGCCCAAGGCTGAGCACTTGGGCACACCTCAGTGTGATACTGCGTGACCTTAACCTCCGTGAAGCTGGGGAATGTTCCTGCCTCATAGAAATGGAAACTTCCATGTACAGAAGTTATCCTGCCACACTGTATCTCATTCCAGCTTTGTGTAGTGCCTCCCTCTGTGGCCTAGGGGCTCTTTGAGCAGCGGGATCATGTCTTCCATGTGTCTCTCTCTGCCACTTCTGACCCAGTGTCTGACACATAGTTGTCATTCAGTAAAAGTTTTTGTCCTCCCTGAGTGGAGCAGAAACAGCCTTGATTGAATGCCTTTTGGGTCGCAAGCCTTGTACTCTACGTCCTCATCATCATCACTGTTAATACTTAAAGGGCTCTAACAGTGAGCCAGGCATTGTTCTAAGCACGTCTGTGCTTACCTTAGTTAATTCTCACAACAGCCCTCTGAGGTAGCTACTCTTACTATCCCCTTATCACAGATAACAGAAGCGAGGCACAGGAGGTGAAGTCACTTGCTACAGGTCACTCGCCGAGTTGGTGGCAGAGCCCAGGAACTCTGGCTTCAGGGTCCATAGCCTTAAGCAGTACACTCTGCGCACTGTCTTACTTGGTTCCGACTGTAACTCAGCAAAGCCAGGTATGATGGCCCCCATGCCATAGTAGAGGGCACAGCAGCTTCAGAGGTTTGAAAAACTTGCTTGTGGTCACATGGTCAATGGGTAGAGAAATTGAGATCTTAACCCAGGTTTTTTAACTCTAAAAACAGAATTCTTTCTGTTGTCCAGACTGCCTTTTCCAGAAAGGTTCATTTGGGCTGTCCAAGGGCTGTGCTCCCGATTATCATGTTGGTGGAGATTCATATCGTGGCGGGGGGGTGGGGGCATGTCTGCGGCAGCTGTACTGGAGTATGACATCAGACTCGTTTAGAGGGTCCACTCAGCGTGTTGCTCGTCTAGTGTGGCTGGCTGTGTGCTCCCAGCTTTAAAAATTAAAATGAATACTTCTGTATTAGAACTGAGCTGTTCCAGGCCAGTGTGTCCTCTTTCTTGGTTTAAATGTATCAATAATTTCTAAATATCAAGAAGTGATACCCACCTTACTTGATCTTCAGCCCTGTTCCTCTCTCTGTATGTTCTTCCTTTCCTCAAGTGAATTCCTTATTGACCTTCCTGAAAAGAAGTGAGTGGTAAGGCGTGGTGTAGAGGAAAGAGCCCAGGGGCTTAGCACTACCACAGTCACTGTCATAGGCTAGTCACTATCTGGGTCTGGTTCTCAGCATTGTCATATGTAAAATGGCAGAGGATGACCCAGATCATTTCAGCAGTGGACCATGCAGATATCTCATTGGTGTTCTTGGCCTCCCACTGGCCAGTCCCTCCCTGGGTTTTGCAGACTCACCTGCATAACTAGCCTTCTAAAAGAGGGGGAAAGCGGGGGAGAGGTGTAGAGACCTTCATCCAGGCGCCTTTTCACCCTCCCCCCATCCTGAGCGGCCTCATCCACTCTTGTCAGAGTGCTACTTTGCACAGCTGAGTGGTTCTCCCCACTGTGGTAAAGCTAGTGGCCCTGCCACTTACCATCTGTATCCCAACAACTCACAGCTTCTATCTATAGCCCTGACCTTTCCTCTGACCCTCAGACTTGGATATCTGACTGCCTGCTTGACATAGCCACTTGACATATGCAAACTGAAAAAATGCCTTCAGTCTAAATTTGCTGTTTTTCCCATTTTCCCCCCAACTGGAACTTGGTTGTAGAAGCCCCATAGCCTTCCTGATATGCACCGCTCCTCACTCACCCTTTGTCAGCCAGCACCAGCCCCCCTAGATTTCACCTCCTCAGTAGCTCCTGAGTCTGTGTACTTGTTTCCGCCCTCACTATACCCTCTAATCCAGCCACCATCACCGCCCACTTGCATAGCTGACTGCCATCGCCCCCGGCCAGTTCCGTGCATCTTCGATATTTTCTTCACAAAACAGCCAGAGTGATCTGTAACCAGAATTGGATAATGTCTTCTGCCGCTCCTGTTAGAAACCCTTTATTGGTTTTTGTGGCTCTCTCGATAGAGATCAAACTTCCCGTTGGCCCACAGGCCCCCTGAAGTCCAGCTCTAGCCCGTCTCTCCAGCGTGCCTCAAGTCACCCTTGCCATGTGCACTGCAGCCGCACAGGCCTCTTACATTTACCGCGTCATCCCCCTGCCTTCCCCCCGCCCCCCAACCAGGCAGGGGGCCTTTGTGCGTGCTATTTCCTTCTGTCTAGAATAGTCTTCCCCTATCTCTTTGCCTAGTTAAGGCTCTCTTCCTTTAGAGCTCACTTCAAGCATTACTTCCTCAGAGAAGCTGTCCTAGACCTACTCCCCCACACCTAGAGCAAGTTCCTCATATTGTACTATACCTTCTCGTTATCCTGATTAATCAGTCTGTCTTCCCACTAGACCATAAGCTCCGTATGTCTGTTCAACATTATTTCTTCAGAGCCCAGCACATAACCAATATCTAGTGGATGTTTGGGAAGGAATGAATGAATGAACGAATGAATGACTAGGCCAAGAGTCCCACATCAAGCGGGTCCACACTGGTAGGCAGCTGTTAGACCAGGCGTATGTGGGCATTAGTGCCGCCTGTGGGCTTTGGTAGGTCTCCTTCAGCTTGCCCCAGTTCCACCTCATCCCAGTAGAAGTGTTAGAATGGCTCAGAAGGAAAGCACCATTGGGTTTAGTTGACAGGCCCTGACTGCTCGGTGCCTGCTCTTGGAACGTCTGGCAGCAGGTTTCTCTGAGGCAGTAGGCATGCAAGGGGTGTGCCAGTTTGTTAAGTTAAAAAGATGTTTTGGCTGAAAATCTCAGGTGCTGGATTTTACCCTACCTCCCTTCCTCCCTGAACCAGGATCTGAAGATGCAGAAATAAAGAGGAAACATTATCTGCCCTTAAAGAGCTCGTAATGAGGTATGAGGGCAGAAACTTAACCTATCAACATATTGTGCAAAGTCACATCACTGACATATGAAAAGGTGCAGAAGTGATGCTGGTAATAAAAATAGTATTTGTTGTCTTCCCACTCTATGCCTGGTACTTTATTTCTCACTGTAACCCTGTGAGATGCGTACTATTATCCCCATTTTACAGATGAGGAAATTGAGGCTCATTGAGCTTAAGGTACTTACCAAGACTGCTAAGCTAGTCAGTGGCAGAGCCAGGGTTCAGTAGCCCTCTCTTCACCACTGTACGATGCTGCCTCTGTGCAGAGGGCAATCCGAGGAGGGAGTCACAAACTCAGTCCTAAGGCGGTCAGGAAGGGCTTCCCGGAGAGTGGAATAGAAGCTGAGCTTGAAGGGTGAGGAAGAGTTTCCCAGGAACACGGGGCAGGGAATGGCACTCCAGGCAAAGGAAACGACATGTGGCCCAGAGGCACGGAATGACGTGGCATGTTTGATGTGCTCTGAAGAGTCTGGTGGTGCTAGAGCACAAAGGGAGAGGAGGGACAACATGGGGGCGTCAGGTGGGCAAGCCTGGCCTGAACAGGCAGGGTAATGCATTGAGTGCCAGGCTGCAGGACTGCTGAAGGCCCTGCAGGTGGGCCCTGTGTCTCTGCTGACCTCAGCAACCTCAGGGCTGAAGCTCTGAGCTCCATCTGTCTCTCTTATGGCAGGAGAGGTGCTGAGAGGGGACCGGATTGTCAACACCCCTTTCCAGGTTCTCATGAACAGTGAAAAGAAGTGTGAGGTTCTGTGCAGCCAGTCCAACAAGCCAGTGACCCTGACCGTGGAACAGAGCCGGCTCGTGGCCGAGCGGATCTCAGAGGACTACTATGTCCACCTGTGAGTTGTCCTCTGCTCCCTGCCAGCCTCGAGTTCCCATAGGGGAGGGCACTGAGGGAGAGGCGATCTGAGGGACTGAGCGGGGCCTTGGGTTTCCAGCATTGCAGACAACCTGCCCGTGGCCACCCGACTGGAACTCTACTCCAACCGCGACGGCGATGACAAGAAGAAGGAGAAGGACGTGCAGTTTGAACACGGCTACCGGCTCGGCTTCACGGATGTCAACAAGGTAGAGTGTCTTGATGTGCTCAGAGGGCTGGGGGAGCTACTCCCCAAAGTCACGAGCACTTGGGGCCACAGAGGAGGGGGAAACATGTAGCTCTAGGCTTAGGAAAGGTGGGGATGGCCAAGACAAGTTCCCCCTGGTGCCCCTGGCCATGGCCTGTCAGATGTCTGAGTGCTGTGGGCCCGGCTCTGGCGGATGCTACACAGGAGGTGGAAGGCACAGTGCCTAAAAACTCAGATTCCACATAAATATATGATTATATGGATTATAAGATTAACCACCGCCCCCCCCCCCGCAAAAAAAAAAAAAGGAAGTCTGGAACTTCATCAGTATGTAAGAGAGAGAGCTCAGCAGTGGTCAAGAGCATGCAGGTTCCCTGGGTTTTGAATCCTGCCGTCACCACTTACTAGTTGGTGAGTGACCTTAAGCCTACCTCTCTCACCTCTCTAAGCCTTGGGTCCCTTATCTGTAAAATGTGTGTTACAGCCATACCTGCCTTTTGGGGTTGTCATGCAGAGTAAATCAGATAATCTGTGTAAGCACTTTATAGCACAGCCACTGAGAAATATGCTAATGGCATTGATTGTAACAGTGATTCTCTTATATTTGTCATTTTCTAAACTGAACACATATTACTTAGGGAATAAAGAACAAAAGCATTTCTTTTGAGGCACAGTCCCTGTCCTCCAGGGGCTTTTTTCATAACTGGGAAGAGAACTGACAGTGTAAGATCCTGGATCTTAAGTCCCAATCCTGACCGTGCCAGTGCTTTGACGGTCAGGGCCAGAAGAGTTCAGAGGGAGCTAATGTGCAGGCAGGTTGTCACGGAGGAGGTGGGCCTTGAAAAATAGGTAAGCTTGAGCTGAGTGAAGTTGGGACAGCATTCTAGTTAAGTGAATGCCGTGAACAGAGTTCAGGGTGGGGACTGTTCACGGGGCAGGGAGGGACCCAGGGAGACCAGGCGAACTAACATGTCTGGGAGGGTGACGGCAGCTGGGTATGTTAGGGTGACAGAAGGCCTTGAATACCAGCCTAAGGGGTCTGAACTTGTACCTAGTAAGCCCCAGAGAGCCCTGGAGGGTTCATGAGTAGCGGGTTGCTATAAGAGCAGTGTTTTTGGAACACTGGTACAGTTGGGTCTGCTAGATGAGGGAAGGGACCTAATACCTGGCTGGTCACCCTGTGTGATTTTTCTGGTGGTTTCTTGGCTCCTAGCTATTTTGTTCTCTTTGTTGCGCTGTTTTAGATCTACCTGCACAATCACCTCTCGTTCATCCTTTACTACCACCGGGAGGACCTGGAAGAGGACCAGGAGCACACATACCGCGTCGTCCGCTTCGAGGTGATTCCCCAGAGCATCAGGCTGGAGGGTGAGTGGGGAGGTGTGACCAGAGGGGCAGGGCTGGACGGGCCTGGGCTTCACACCCAGGGTCTTTGCACCCTTGATTCCTGAAATGGCTGATAGGCCCCAGTGTGGCATATGGGCCCAGCCAAGGTAGAGTCACTACATTCCCATTAGAGAAGATGGGGGGCAATGGGAGAGCTGACAGGGTGTCTCCTGGCCTGGCACAGCACCTTACCAGCCACCCTGGGAGGTAATGTGCTGATTATGATAGGAACCAGAGGCTCAGAGAGGTCAGTGACTTGGCCAAGACCAAACAGCAGTTTGGGGCTTTGCTGGGCCATCACAAGAAGCAGCCAGCTCAAGAGCAAAGGGATGAAGCACAAGGGGCAGGGGTACCGACGGAGCTGCTGGGCAGCAGCTTTCAGTGTTTCCGCTCCTCTGTGTGAGTGATTGGCCCCGGGTCAACAGCTGTGCAGGAATTTGAGCGCCCAGGCGCAGCCCTGTGGGCCTGACGGGATCTGGTCGGCCTCACCTTGCCTGGCAGCGCTAGCTCACCACAGGGCGACTTCCATTTCGCATGCCTGGCCTTTTGTCCACAGTGGTGGTGAGTTTCTGGAGCTTTTTTAAGCTGTGGAACCTCATAGTCAAACAAAGTCATACGCAGAAGTCTTATGTAAAACATAGACCCTGCACTTTCGGGGCATCATACTGCCTCTCCTCCCGTCTGTGTCATGGTTACAGCTTGACATTTACTGTGTGAGTGTTTGACAGCAGCTGCTCCCCCACTGGCCCTTCGAAGTTAGAGACCCTGTCTCCTTTTCTCACCACTTTCTCTCCAGCACAGTACCTGGCACATAGTAGGTGCTTATTTATTGTATGTTGGTTGAATGAATGGACAGACAGCAGGATGAACAAATGTGTAAATGAAGGAAGGAAGCATCAGAGTGATTGAATTACTAAAGTGCCAGGACTCTGGGGACTAAATGAGTGAGCGAACGTATGAGAGAGTGAGTCAGTGTTGTTTTTGCCTGTTGAATGGGACTGATTGAATGAGCAAATGAATGCTTGAATTGATTGAAGGAAGAATTCGTTTGACTAAATAGGGACTCAGACCCCTCCCCACATACACCTCTCTGCAGCCCCTAAGGCCCTTTGGAAAGTCAGGGCTGTGGGAAGCACAGTTTTTTGTTTCTTTTTTGTTTTTGTTTTTTCATCTTTATTAGATTATAATTGCTTTAAAATGCTGTGTTTATTTCTGCTGTGCAACAAAGTGAATCAGCTCTATATATACCTATATCCCTCCCTCTTGGGGCTCCCTCCCACCCTCCCCACCCCACCCAAGGGAGCACAGTTTTAAAGCTCTAGTTGCCAGCTGTTCTCCCAGCCACTGCTCCGCAGCACGCTGCCTCTGAGGGCACCCGCAGAACAGACCCTGGGTAGTGGCACCAGCCCTTGCAGGAACAGACTGAGTCTCTGTCTCTCACAGACCTCAAAACAGACGAGAAGAGCTCATGCACCCTGCCTGAGGGTACCAACTCCTCGCCCCAAGAAATTGACCCCACCAAGGCGAATCAGCTGTACTTCACCTACTCTGTGCACTGGGAGGTGAGAAGGGGCTGGAGCCCACGGCAGGGGAGGAGGGCTCTGGTCCAAGCAGCAGTTATCAAGGTGGAGGCCTGACTCTCAAGTGCTTCCTCCCACCACCAGGAGAGTGACATCAAATGGGCCTCTCGCTGGGACACTTACCTGACCATGAGTGATGTACAGATCCACTGGTTTTCTATCATTAACTCCGTCGTGGTGGTCTTCTTCCTGTCAGGTGAGAGAGCTATGGGTTGGAGGGTGGAGAGGACAGGGGGTGAGGGATGAGGGGCTGAGGTGTCACATCACTCCCAGGAGACTTCTAGGGTGTTCTTGGAGCCAAGCATAGGTCAAAAACAGACATTAGGGCTCTGTGCAAGGCATCAGTACACAGAGGTAAACAAGATTCACCCTCTACTCCGGAGAGCTCCCTAGGGGAAGGCTGCGCCGCCTCTTCACGCACGCCTTCACTGACTCATTCAACAGTGTTTCGGCATTGCTCATCCTGTTCGGGCCCCATGCCGCGTGCTGGATATGGTGTTGAGCAAGCCCAACCCAGTCTCTGCCCTCACGGTCTGTATTCTGGTGGCAGGAGAGAGACAGAAAAGCACAGAAGTAGTAGGGTTCCAGATAGTGCTAAGTGCTGTGAAGCATATGCATGGCTGTTGAGGAGAGGGTGAAGGCTGCTTTAGAGAAGACCTCTCTGAATGAGGAGCCACCATTCAGAGACCTAGGGAAAGACGGTTCCAGCAAGGGTCACGGCCCTGCAGTGAGACAGGCTTGGTGAGAAGCCAGATGGCAAGAGGGCATTGAGCAGGGTGAGGGTGGTTGTCAGGGGTAGAATGAAACTGATCGTTTCAGTATCAGGAGAAGTAAAGATAATGCTGTCTTTATTAAACATTTACCCAGGGGCCAGCTGCTGTGCTAATAAACACTTAAATGCATCCCCATCCTCGCAGCCCCGTGAGCTAAGCCAAAAAGTGTTAAGTTAGCTCAAGGTCCTACAACCCATTGTCTTAACCACTACGCTGTGCTGCCTAGATAGGTAAACAGGGTGCTGTGCAAGTACAAACGGGGGTGCCTCTGAGCTGTTTGGGGTGTTGAGAAGAGAAGATGTTTTGACGTGTGAGTAGGAGTCAGGACAGAGTGGGGCATTCGGGTAAAGGGAACAGCCTGGGTTACAGGCACGCAGGTGAGAGAGAGATGGGGCTGTGACCTGATAACTAAAAGCAACAAATAACCAGAGGCAAGTGAGAGGCGAGCCTGGGAGGAGGTGAGGCTGGAGAGGCTGGAAGGACCAAGCCCTGGAGGAGCTGGGATGCTGTTCTCCCTGGAATACAAGCGGTGTCCTGTGACTGCCTCCGCCCATCCCAGCAGCTCATTCTTCCCCTCTTGGGGGGTGACCCTCTGTTTCCCCTGCCCTGTAGCTGGGGTGGAGCTATGCCCAGGAGAGAACCTGAGGTGGCTGCATAGCCAGTTCCCACTAGAGGAAGCCACGTGTGCCCGGAGGGCAAGCAGCACAGAAGACTCAGATGGCCGTGCTGACACTCCTCTTCTTCCCGCCCCTGTTTGTTTCAGGCATCCTGAGTATGATTATCATTCGGACCCTCCGGAAGGACATCGCCAACTATAATAAGGAGGATGACATTGTACGAGGTCATGGCTGGGGAGGGATGGACTTGCAGAGGGAGGGCAGTCTAGCAGTGGGGCTCTGGGCCTACCAGACCAGGACGCGCACATGCACGCACGTGCCTGTGTGTGTGTGTGTGTGTGTGTGTGTGTGTGTGTGCGCGTGTGCGTGTGTGTGTGTGTGTGTGTGTGTGTGTGTTATCATTCATAGCGTAAACCAAATATTGAAAAGGAAAACAAAATGTTTAATGACCCAAAGTGATGGGGATAAGGCTTTCTAATTTCTAAGCATAAAAACAATGGAAGAAATCACAGAAAGAAAACTGGATTAATTTTACCTTAATCCTGCATGTTAAGATATGTAAACAACAGAAAAGTGAAGTGGCAAAACAATATATGCAACAAATTTTTTAAAAGATGATAGTTAAAAGAACTGGTATAAAATCTCTAAAAAAAAAAACCACTAAAATCCCTAATGTGATAATGAACAAAAAATTTACAGACAAGGAACCATACATGGCCAGTAAACATGTGAAAAACTGTTTTTACCTCAGGGATAAGCCCCCAACGTGCAGTGTCCAACAGTCATGAGAAGACAGTTTTGGACCTTCAAATTAGCACAGATTCGTACACATAGTACTAATTGCCGGCAGGGTTAATGTGAGATAAGCACCTTTTCATGCCACCCGTGCAAGTGTAAACTAGGAGATTTCTGAAAAGTTATTAATTGGCAGCACATATCATGAACTGCCAAATAGTTAACTTGTTTGTTTGTTTTGTTTTTAACATGTGGCTGCACTTTTAACTGTTGGTGCGGCCTGTGGGATCTTAGTTCCTCAACCAAGTATCGAACCCGCACCCCCTGCAGTGGAAGCAGAGTCTTAACCACTGGACCACCGGGGAAGTCCTAGTTAACTTGTTTTGATACACTATCTTCTAGAATTTTCCTAAGGAAAGCATTAAAACCACAAAAATTTGGTCTAAAAAAAGAAAATTTGGTCTAGAAATATTTATTGCAGCCTTTCTTATCATTTAAATAAACTGGAAATTGCCTGATATTCCATAATAATGGATTGGTTATATTATGGTACAGCCATACAATGAAAAATTGTACAAACATTAAAATAGTAATTGTAGAGAGTGTTTATTGACATAAGGAAATGCTCATGATCATACATCAGCTTAAAATAACAAAGTATTGTTACACAGTAAATACAGTATTTTATTGTTAAAAATTATATATACATATGCACATGTAC